>NW_024870966.1:7782500-7892500 GCF_019054845.1 Dipodomys spectabilis | reverse complement strand
GAAACACATCCTTGCGTAAGTCCATGCGGCCATGTGCTGCTTTTTCTGAATGTGCTTTGGGACGCACATGCTCCATGAATGGTAGGAAACTAGAGCAAGGGATGCCCATAGCCCCAGCCTGTGCCCAACAAGTGCCAGGAGCGGTGGAGGCACCACCACCATGCAGAAGCCAAGCTCTGACGCTTGGCCAGTTGGTGCTTGTGTTCTGTGCAATACAGCCCTTTCCCCCTAAGCTGTTGAGGTTGGGTAAAGGCTACCTCAGGAATCACACCGAACAGTGGGATGAGCAGTTGCCTGGACACTTGGAGATCACTTGGTAAACCAAGAGGAGGGCCCATGCACCTTACCAAAGTTCTCCACTAGGGGATCACTTGGGGTTCACAGGGCTGTCATGGGCCTGTGTGCACTCACATCTCACCAAGTGTCAGAAGCCGATCATGGTGGCTGGGCTCATAGGGACAGAAAGCAAGTTATTGCAACTTTACAAACATTCAGATGACAGACCGTGATGATAATGGCTTACTATAAAATGAAAACAACACTAATGATCGTATTCATTAGCAAAATGATATTTGCCGGACTAATATTAGCAGTTATCGAATTGCAGGTGATAATAGGAATGTGAAATTAATTTCATTGAAGGAATTGGAGAATGATTTACTCACAACAGATAACCATTCTGTGTGAAACTTCACTGACTCAATTAAAAATATCACTGCATCCTTAGAATACTAGCTAAGAGCCGACACTTCCCAGTCTCATGGTTTTGTGTACCTATTTTGAAAAACATACTTATTCTTTAAATACATCAGCATGGATGCAGTAGGGTCAGCTCAATCATGGGAGGATACTCTATTGCAATGGGAAAAATGGTCATTCAGCTTGTGTGACTTTGCTCTGCCATGCTTGCCCTGGTGCTATGTAGATAGATAGATAGATAGATAGATAGATAGATAGATAGATAGATAGATAGATAGATAGATAGATAGATAGATAGAGGGGTTATTCATGAGGCTTGAACTCTGGGCCTGGGCACTGTCCCTCAGTCCTTCAGCTCAAGGTGAGCACTCTACTACTTTAGCTATAGCGCTACTTCCAGTTTTCTGGAAGATAATAGTGTCACAGACTTTCCTGCCTGGGCTGGCTTTGAATGGAGATCCTCAGATCTCAGCCTCCTGAGTAGCTAGGATGACAGGTATGAGTCACCGGCATCCATAGTTTCATTTGCAAAGAGAAAAGTGAGCAGAGACCAAATGTAGAGTTAATGGCTTTCCATCTCTGTGTAGAGCTGGGTAACACAGTTCAAGACATAGAGCCTGCCAGCTCTGGGGGGAAGTTCCATACCCTTCTAGCAATATCTATACCCCAGAGAACCAGTCTTCCAACTCCAATCATGTTGCCCGGTTTCATCTGAGTTTAAGCTGAGTTTTTCTACTGGACCTGTCCATATGCGACCTCTTGAGTGTGGTTCCTTTCTCCTCAACACAGCAGGTTTGTGATCTACCCAGGTCTTGGCATGTGTGGTGTGTGGAGGTATCAGTTCTTTTTTTCAGTTGTCTCATTCAGTCTCTGGGACGTTTGCTCCGTTCTGTGCATGGTTCACTTTGGGACCACTTAAAGAAAGTGATCTAAATTTCTCTAGGAGGCAGGCAGTGCTAAGGATGGAGAGGAGCAGAGGACATGTTCTCGGGAGACTCCGTGGGGTGAGGCTGTGCGGCATGCTGTGGAGATGCTGAACCTGGGGGTTCGGAACTCAGACCATGGGGGCTGTGGGAGTAGATGAACACAGAAGTGATCTGGGGACCCGAGAGGCCCCGTGGGGAATGGCATGTACACCTGTAATTTCTCTACTCTGTGGTTGGACCACTCGCCATTCTTAGCGGTTGACTTCTGTTTTGAAAATCAGTTCAGCTCTGGGAACAAACCCAAACTGTTGCTGCTTCCATAAGCATGGGCGGTGGGTTAGCTCCGGGCTCGGACCCTCCCATTCTCAGGGCAGAGCCCTGTCATAGCACCGATCAGCTCAGGCTTCCTCAAAGGCCGCTTCTTTTACTGCACTTCTCATGGGGGTATGTGGCCCACAACTTCTACAGTACTCATTTATTAACTAACGGAATGAGAAATTTCCTTATTCATTGTTTTTAAACATTTTAGCTGATTAAATAAGCAAAGCTCTTATAATTTGCCCTAATCCTAGATTAAGGAAGGAAGGGAGGGAAAGGAATATGAAGGAAAGTGAAAGAAAGGGAGGAGAGGAAGTGAGAAGAGAGGAAAAGAGGAAAAAAGAGGAGAAGAGAGAGAAGAACAGAGGTCAGGGAGGGGAGGGAAGGGAGAGGAGGGGAGGGGTAGGAGGAGGAAAGGTCCAGGGGAGGAAAGTCCTGAAAGAGGAAGGGAGCAGAGAGGAGGAAAGGAAAAGAGAGAAAAGGAGTAAAGGGAAAAAGAAGGGAAGGGAAGGGAAGGGAAGGGAAGGGAAGGGAAGGGAAGGGAAGGGAAGGGAAGGGAAGGGAAGGGAAGGGAAGGGAAGGGAAGGGAAGGGAAGGGAAGGGAATCTCCTGAGGTAGAAGGGGTAACAGATTGGCCCATGATATCTGCCAATAATGTTTTTAAGTGGAGGCATTCTGAGGACTGGGCTGTGGTCTCAGGCGTGTATCTAGTAAAGTTCATACAATCTGCAAATCTTAAGCAAACCTCTGGAGGATATCGGCCGTTCTACTCAAGATCGGGTGGACCTGCTCCCCGGGGGCCCCTGTGGTCACAGCTGTGCACCATTCATGACCCACGGCAGGGGAGTGGTGACCGGTGTAAGGTAAAGAAGAAAAGCTGCTGAGTGGTGAAGAACAGAGCCTGTTTGGCCACCATCAGAGAAGTACCTGGAGAGGCGTCAGAGGCCTGGCCTGAGCACCAGGAGAGAAGAGTGACAAAATCTGATTCAGGGAGAACCGGACACCGGTCTTAGCTGTGTAGTTCAGGCTGAGAACCACAGAGCTCACAGCTGCCGACAAGAAAAAGAGGGGGAGTTGGGAGGGGCAGAGCCAGGTGCTCAGCATGCTGACATCCTGCCCGGAAAGGAAGCACATGGTGGAGAATAGAGTCTATCAGGGAGTTTCCATCGCAGGGTAAGCTTCATGGCTGCCACAGGAGCCAGAGAAAACGGTGACCTTAACGGCCAAAAGATGGCTCCCAAGAGGGGGCTTTCCGGGACTCAAGCAAGTGTGTAGAGCTCACATCTTCTGGAACCTTCTATACCAGTCACCCTTACTCCCCAAACTCACTCAGTTCTGTATCTAAGATGAAAGGTGTGATTGATTAAGCTTCCCAATAAGTCAGCACATTAATATTTCATTAATAATGATTAAAATCTACTAAGACAACCCGATTAAAGGGCTTCAGCCGTCTGTCAGGCCACAGAGCGATGAGAAATCCTTGCACTCCTGCGGCATGAAGGCTCAGAACTTGACCGTCTTTTAAGGGTACGATGCCTGAGTTCGGAGTCTGGAAGCTAAGCGATTGTCAACCTCAACCAAGACTGGCAGGTCAGGAGGAGGGAGCCAGTTCCACTTTCCCTCAAGCCTGCAGTACTGCGCTCCCCAAAGCCAGGACAAGCTGCCCCCCAGAACCAGACTCCATCCCATCCCAGAAGCTGCCAGAGGAAAGCACCAAGCCCTCCCGAGAGGCCACCCCCCCCCCTGCTGGCCGTCCTGCGGTGGCAGCCCACACGGAAGCACCTTCCGCAGAAGTGCATCCCCACCTGACTTCCGCCCACACTGCCTGCCTCCCAACCCCACCTCCCCTTCTCACAACTGCCTGTGTCTTCCTGCTCCTGCAGGGCTGAGCCACTGGGGAAAGTCCACCTTTCTGGCTTAGAGTGGAATATGAACAAAACAGCAATGGCTAGAGCGCGACCTGGCCTGGCCAACAGAGGAAATAGCAGATTTTTCACTGATTTTCGCACATTATGAAATTCAAGTCAGCAGTGAGATTTCTGTGGCTTTATATAAGCATCCTACAGGGTCTGATATGCCATCAGTTAGCAAAATCCAGGTCTGTCCTAAATTCCAGATGCTGCCCTCCTCCAAAAGCCCGTTCACCAGTCCTTCAGAAAGTAACAGGTGGTGCCCTGGGCACTGGTGGTGAGCACCTGTCAACCTAACTGCTCAGGAGGCTGAAATCATGGTTCCAAGCCAGCCCAAGCAGAAAGCCCTAGATTCCATTGCCAACTAAGCAGCAAAAAGCTATGCCAGTGGCATGGTTGAAGTAGTACAGCACCAGCCTTGAGCAAGCAAGCTGAGCAAGCACAAGACCCTGAATTCAAGTCCCAATACTAGCCAAAGAGAGAAAAGAAAAGAGGAAGTGGAAAGGGAAGGGGAAAGGAGAAAGGAGGGAAGGGAAGAGGAAGAAAAAGGCAGGGAAAAGTGGAGAAGGGAAAGGGGAGAGGGAGGAGGGAAGAGAAAAAAGGAGGGAAAGAGGAGAAGAGAGGAGAGGAGAAGAGAGGGGAGGGGAGGAGAGGAATATCCTAAGTATCCAAAACAGAGGTAGCAAACTGCCCCAGGAAGCATGGGCTGCAGGCTTCAGCTCTGGAAATGCCACATCCCTCTGTTTAAAAAGTAATCCATGTACCCGCGCGGCCTTCTCTGTTGCACATTTACCCAGCACGCTTCAAATACAGTGGGATCCTAATGGAAAAGTGGACAAGCACGGTTACAAACTTCCCCTCCTCACAGACAGCCCTGCCCGGCTCACCCGGGACTTCACAGCGGCATCGGGGAGCAGCAACAGGCCACTTGCAGCTCTCTAAGAGGCGGCCTCTCCCTGGGACCCACGGTGGCTGTCACTTTCCCTTTCCTCCGGCTGTCACTAACTCTGCTTAATGACCTTGATCCCCGGGACTGAGCAACTCTCCCGTGGAGGAACGGTCCCAGCATTGCAAGGCCGGGGTTGGGGGGTTTGCTCTTGGCTGAGACCCCAGAGTACAGGGCCAGAGCGCGTGGGCTGTGATGGGAATGAGTGTTCAGTACGTTTTTTTTCTAAATGGATGTTCAATATTTTAAGTGGCACATCAGTTACTCTGGGGTGTTCTTATCCAGTTCACTCCATCAGCTTCAATAAATGCCAAATTAAAAAGAAAGGGGAAAAAATGAAGAAAGAAGGAGCAGGCTCGTGTGTGTGTGTGTGTGTGTGTGTGTGTGTGTGTGTGTGTGTGTGCATGCGCGTGCCCACGTGCATGTGTACCCGTGTGTTAGAGAACTCAAACTTTGGAATGAAACAAGGAGAAAGGACAAAGCCGAGAGGCAGAAGCAGTTGGGATGAAGTGGGGACCAGGAGCCCCAGCCTGGGGGCGGGCATCCCTCCTGCCCCTCCCTGGAGCCCCAGATACACTCGGGAAGCCTCCCTGCCGCCCCGGGTCCCACCCCCACTCCGTCACTTGGCCTTACTTTCACATATTCTGTGCCTTTAAGTAGGCAGAATAATGGTTCCTGCGCTCTTTACACCTCTTAACTTTCAGGGCCAAGGGGCTTGGCAGAAGCAACCAAGTCAAGAATAGAGAGCTGAAGATGGCTCTAGACAGAAAAGCAGAGATGAGAGGGATGTGAGGGCCTGGACGTGGGCAGCTTCCAGGGCAGGACACATGGAGGAGCGAGTTGTCCACTTGGACTCTTTGCCCTAACAATACCTTGACTTCAGTCTGGTGAAATGGGCTGCAAACACCTGTCCTCTGGAATGCTGTGTATACGCTGCGCCTTGCTCTCCACCACCACCGCTGCAGTGGACACCCGCGCAGCCTCTCTGTGCTCGGCCCCAGGCAGTGCTGGGCCCCAGGCAGCAGAGCGGGGCAGGTAGCAAGACAGGGACGGAGTGCTTGGCTCAGGGGGGCAGGGCCAGCTGAGGACACCATCTGAGCCGAAGCAGGGCTGCTCAGTCTGGAAAGCAGGACAGGCACAGGTCCCTCTGCTCGGTCAGTCTTCTGCTGTCCATGAAAGCCAGATTCCAGAGCCTCGACAGCACTCAGAGAACTCTCCACCATGGCTGGGGAAGACCTTGGAGATGCAAACTAGAGGACTCGGCCTCCCAGGTCGGAGCTGTCCTGGGAGAGGGAGAAGGGCCCCTGCCTTGTTCTGGCTGCCAGTCCAGGAACCCAGCTGCCGGTCTCACCAGGAGCCACCATGAGGAACCGAGATCCTGTACTACCCCAGCTAAGAAGTTACTTCCCAGCTGGGTTGTCTGTGCGTCAGCAGCAACTTAGATCTCTTAGAATTTTCCAAAAAGAGCCCCTGGGTAGGAAGAGCTCCTTTCCCAGCCAGGCCTAACCCTATCTCCAGGAGCCATCCTCCTGTCCACTCATCCACTGTCTACTCCTGTCCACTCGTCTACTGAAAGTCCAGTGCCAGACAAAAGGGCAGAAAGATTGGCAAATCAATGGATTATGTGACTTCCGGGTCCCTTGGGGTTAAACATATGCGTGTCAGTGAGCTGGGATCTCCTGGAATGGCCAGGCTGTGAGCTGGACCAGCAGGACAGCTCTGCTCACTGAACTAGTGTTCCCAGCCACTGGGAAAGGTGAGGACAGTCGCTCATTACCTCTCTTGGAGCTGAGGGCCTACAGTGACCCACGGCTTCCACATTCAATTGTTCTCTTGTTCCCCTCAAGCCTCTTACTGGTTGCTGTGTCCGCCTCAATAATCTCTCCAACTGGTGCTCCCCTGACGAATACAAATACTCTGCCCGCAAGAGTCACTGAGCCTCAGGCCAAATGGGTCAGGATGGCACACTCATACCCACATGCCTTGGCATGAAGGGCTGGAAGGAACGGCCTGTGGATTTCCATCCCAGGCACCTGCGGCCTGAGAGTGTATACCTGCAGTCCATCTGGTCATCTCCCGGGATGGGTGTCCCAGGCCGTCGCGGGGCAGAGCGACCACTCTTCTCAGACTGGCCACCGTCTCCGCCCATCTCAGAGGACCCGGCCGAAGCTCGGTCCACACCTTTGTCAGTGTCTCCCCTCAGTTCTGGCAATGTGGAAAGTAAGTTTTCCGGAGGCAAGGCTGCATGTCCTGGGGCACACAGTACCAAGCATCAGGAATGAACAGTTAGCATTTATCTTTTGATGTTTTCCAAATGCTCTACACAGGGACTGTCAGCACAAAAACTTGCTTTATTACATTTCAGAAGTAAGCAGGAAATCTCTTCTGGAGCCACTGTTCAGGTATGACAACATTATAGACTGATTTTCTGCAATAGAGGTCGAGAGGATCCAGTGAAGGCTATGGGAGGAGAGTGACCAAGTACATGCAAGGAAAAACAGGAGGGGGCGGGGAGGGAAGAAAAGAGGGAAGGGAGAAAGAGAGAGGGGGAGAGAGGGAGGGATGATGGAATGGGGAAAAGGGGAGGGAGGAAGAGAGGCAACCAGGAAGGAAGGGAGGGAGGGAAGGAAGCAGGGAGGAGGAGGGAGGCTTGGTGCAGGTAGCTGGCTGCTGTGTGTGCTGGGCAGGCCCCTAGCCTTGTCTGGAGCTGTTCCTTGCCACTGAGTCCTAGATAAGCTCCTCTTCCCCTGCCTGGACCTCACAATGCCCACTTACAACATGAGTTCCAGATTTGGATCATGGGGAAGGCGCAAGTCATGGAGTGAGTAAAGGCCTTGGACTCTGCAGCTACCATGAAATGCTCGGATCTTAATGGAGGTGTAAAAGGCCCAGGAGGGCAAGGCACGGAAGCCCTGTTCACTTCCCTGGGATGTCTCTGCCTGTTTGCATGGACTGGGAAGGAAAAATCCCTACTCTTCCCCAAGCACACCTTCAGGTTTGGGGTAAGGAGAGGAAAGCAGCTGGACTGGAGGCCGAGCTCCACTTTGCTGTGCAGGTGTGTGTATGTGTGTGGGGAGGGGGGGTGCTTGTGTGTGCTTGTATGTGTGCACATGAAATACATCAGAGCTGGTGACCCCTCTGCCCCTCTCTGTTCTCAAGCTCCTCTGGTGCCTTCCACAGGATTGAAGATGGCGGCCCAGTCTGGGATACACAGTCGCCACATGGAAGGAACACAAAAACCATATGTGACAGTCAGCATTCTGTCACTGTAACACAATCCCCGATACAACCAACTTTTAAAAAAGAAACTGACATTTCAGCCAACAGATTTTGGATCCTTCCATCCATGGGACATCTTCCACCCTTTAATTCCCCTCACTTCCCACCTCCAAACCACAGCCTTGGGAAAAGGGTTAAGAAAGGGCCCGAGCTGGGCATGAGACCCCTCATTATGGATTCTGGTAAGGTGTCACCTCAGTCTATTGCTTGAGAAAGAAATAAGCAAGCATAGCCACACTCTCCGTCCCAAGAATCTGGGCGAAGCTTCCAAAGAGGAACAAAACAGAGCAGAGTCCCACAGGGCGGGATGGCTGCATTCTGTCCAGCAGCTCACAGCTGACCCAACACCAATTTCTGAACATGACAGGCTGTTACAGCAGGGTTTTGCTTGTACCTAACCAAACACAAAGAAAGATCTGGAAGCCATTTAACTAGCCCTACAGCCTTGAGGACATTGTCTTAACCAACAGCTCAACACCCCAATGGAGTTTAATTCGCACCTCCTTGAAACTCAAGAGAACAGAAACCTTACCAGCACACTCCGGAAGGGAAGAGGAAGGGAAGGGTAAGCCGGGTAATTACAAGGGAGAAATAGGCACAGACACACATTTTGCTAAATTTGCAATCAACTAGAAGAATCAAAAGGGTCACCTAAGGTTAAAAACAAAAACAAAAATAAAAAACTACATTTGAAGTATGAATTTAATGAACAAAAATCCCTTGGAAGACGATCACGTAGCGCTTAGCTTTTCCAGCAGAGTTTTGTGTCTCAGTCTGCTCCCTCTCAGAGCCAGTGGGGGACGTGGTAGCTGGCAAGGTGGCCTTGAATCTTCCTCCTTCGCTGTTGCAGAAGGCAGAGCCGGCGGTGGGGGAGGGGAGGTCCTGGCCCTGAGAGCATCTTCAGCGCTGGGTCCGAGTGTCGGAGATCATCTTTACCGGGAGAAAATATCTCAATGAACCATGAACAAGCATCTTGATTCTGGTCTTGTCGCTCTGCCCTGAAAGCCAGACATAAATTATCGAAATACCCTTTGAACATTGGCCCATTAGAAGCTTCAAAGAGAATTGGGAATGTGCAGAAAAAGTGGGAAATTACCTAAGACCAAGACTTAGGTAGGGGGGCAGGCTCCATCCTAGCTTCTCTACACCTTGTGCCCTTAATCATAAAATTGTGCACTTAGTACGGGCCGAGCTGCCCCGTACACATGAGAGGCAAGAGTGTTTTGTGAACATGAGCTACTGTTGCATCCACCAACCTCCCACCGGGTCCTCTGGGTATCCAGTGCCCATCTCTAAACAGCAGCAATTCAGCCTTTTTCCTGGATCTGCACTCATCCAGCTGGTGGTGGAGCCTCCTGCTGTCTGGGCGGGCGCTCGGGAAATGCCCCAGGTGGGCTTGCCCCCTTCCCCCACAGCTGGCAGCAAATAGACATGAAATGGATTGTTGACTGGTGGCCTCACCCCGAAGGAAGCCAGTCTCCTGGGCCAAGGACCCTCTTTGATTTGGCAGATCCTTTTCTTCTCTGGGAGAGAGGCCCAGAAAATGGGGAAAGGCAAGCTGCACAATGAGAAGAACAGAAGGCCACTGGCATCTGTCCGCTCATTCCTGGGGGCTGGTGGGGGCTGTGGCATGGACAGGCCTCCGGGCAGGGCCGGCGCCTCCTCTGGAGGTGTCTGTGATCCCAGGTAACTGGAGATGAAGTGAGAGGCTCAGAGGCAGGATGGGGTTGGGGTAGCCAGCTCCCCAAAAGCAAGAGCCGGGCTCAGGAGCCCTGATTAAACACCTAGGAGACTGTAAATTCTCGTGCCACTGGCTGTGGGAACACCAGAGCTGGGTTCCGCTCCGGGCGAGCCATGCTGTGGACGAAGCCGCAGGGCACGTAGCATGGCTCTGCAGGGCTTGGAGGCCCCGTGGACCTGGAACGGGGCAGGATGATCTGTTGGGGACCCTCTCCACGGTCCAGAGCCAGCCCCCAAGTCACCTGGCCCTGAAGGTCACAGCTTAGGCTGTTCACAATGATGCCAAATTCAACAAACCCTATGGAGCTACGTGGGAATGCAAATTATTGTTACTTTATTAATATGATTAAGTTATTAAAGTGCATCATCCCCATTAACCCAGATCTCTTTCCAGGTCTCAAGGAGTACAGTTGGTAGTTTTTTAAATTATAAAATTGTAAATAGCCTGTGGACAATTTCCAAAGTATAAAAAAGCATATATTTAGAAGTTCTACCAATCCACAGAGAACAGACAAGCCACCAATAATAAGATGGGCAAAGTACAAATTCTGTGCAAAGTGCAGTGCCAACTACTTTCTGGCCATAGGTTATTAGATTCCCTGAGCAGTTGTAACAAAGTACCAAACCCCACAGAGTCAGCAGCCGTGGCATCTCTCTGGTCCTGGGGAGCAGTCCTTCCCATGTCTTCTAGCTTCTGGTTGCCCCGGGGCTCCCTGACTCAAGCAACATTGCTCCATGGTCACGAGTCTTCTATGGAAGACTTTAAGTCTGCGTCCAAATCTCCGCTTCTTATCAGGGCAGCCAAAGTGCTGCCCTACACCAAGCTCCTCCACATCTGCAGCTAGCCTGTCTCCTAATAAACCCTGCTTGAAGCATCAGGGTTCAGACTTCAACATCTCCCGTAACACTGGCAGATACCTTTTCCATCACTGCTAACTTTTTATATTTGTTTATAAAATCTTTTGTCTTACAGAAATACTTACTTTTAATGCACTTTTGTGTATCAATTTTCTTTTATTGAAAGGGCTTTTGTTTTACCTAATTTAGAAAGTTTTTTCTGTGTGTGTGTGTGTGTGTGTGAGAGAGAGAGAGAGAGAGAGAGAGAGAGAGAGAGAGAGACTGTGTGTGTATGAGGAAGAGAGAGAGGCAACAGTTTTAGAGTATTTTTCTATAGTTCATCAGATTTGCAGACATAGGTGATTTGTACCTTAAATAAACTTTTCTAGAAAATTTTAGATATAAGAAAGACTCTAACTCATTTATGTGTTTAGAATAACTTTAAAACTCAAATAGGAAATTTTACCAACAAAAAGGAAAATTGAACTCTATTGTTAATACAGATTTAAAGATTCTAAGTATCACAGCTGCAAACGGATTTTGCACTGTGTTCAAAAATACCTTTCAAAGGCAGATGTAGCTCAGAAATAGTGAACAGATCATAGTATCTCTTCCTGTCATTCACCTCATAAATTATAAGAAATGATCATACATGTAAGATCACCTCGCTGGATGCTGAAAATAAAATTTAAAACAGTTAATGACTTTTAACAATTAAAATACAGGCTTTCAAAAATTTTAAAAATGAAGGCCAAATGATCCACCAATTCCAAGATCAAAACTCACAGGTCAGCAGGAGACTTTACTCTGAAGTCTTCATCCAACAACACTGGCTTTACGAAGAAGGCACTTTCTGTAGCCTCCGTTCAAAGCTCCTTTGGCAGTTTCTTCCCCAGCAACATAGAAATCAGCATAATTTCCTCTCCCAGGCAGCTGCAAGGTGGCAGCGTTACTGTTGGCCAGTAGAGGCTAAGCCACACTTGCTGCCCAGGCCTGGCTGGAGGAGTCCTGCCGGCACAGGTAACATGCTGGTCCTCACAAAGAGGAAGTGGCGTCATTGTGGCTGATAGGGTCCCCTAGCCCACACGGTGTCCTGTGGGCTGGGGTTCTTGAGTTCTTCATAATTCAATTTGTTACTAAAGACAAAGTGATGTTTTCCTATAGAATATTGTTCTCAAAATACCAATGTAGCAGACAGAGAAGAAAAAGACAAAATCAGAAAAAGCAAACTTACTCTTGATTAATTACAGTGATTACAGATGTGAAGATGTAGAGAAAGAGAAAAACCAAGACAGACTCCGAAAGACAGAGACAGAGAGACAGAGCAGAGGCCCTTTAAAGTAGTAAAGACGTTTATTTTTAAATTAGTACAATGACCATAAAATTTTTATATATAAAATCAATAGCTTTTCTAAATAGGAAAAAATAGTTAGGAAATGAAACAATAGGAAAATAATGCTCAAATATCAGCAAGAAAATTAACAACAATAAAAGAAAGTTCCGCTGGGACACATAGAGAAGTCTTGAACACGTTTAAACACACATTTCCACCATACAATCAGCTTAAAGACTCAATAAACTGCCCTTCCTCCAACTTAATCCAGCGATAAATTCTTATAAATCCCATCAGAACACCAATTTGGATTCTCAAAGAGAGAAGAAGAGCTATCCTAAAATTCATAGAGAAGAATCAAAGTATAAGAAAAGCCACAAAAAAATTGTCAAAAAAAATAAACTAGCACAATCCAGCATAACAGATGTTAATATGCATCCAACAACTGCAGAAATCCAAGTAGTTAAGTACAAACTTCGAAGTAGGCACTGAATCAGGAGGAGAGATTTTTCAAAGGCCAAGCATAAACAAAATACATCTGGCAATTTTAAATGTGATAAAGGTGACATTTCAAACCCATAAGGAAAAGATCAAAGAGCAGACATTTGGAATTCCTACCTCTCTTTTTCTCACCAAAATTATTTCCAGATAAATCAAACATTTAGATGTACTAGTGATAGAATAAAACTATCAAAAAACATCAACATTATCTTTATTTTTATATTATCTTGTAGTAGATAAAACCTTCCTTGCAAAACACAAAACCTTGAAGCAGGAGAGACAAGTCTAATCAATTTATTTACATATTTTATAATATGGAATTTTAAGTATGAGAAATAAAGGAAAAAAATGTAAGGAAAAGATGTTTATGGATTCCTTTTTATTACTTAGATGGCAAAGCACAATCCAAATAATTAGGGAAAAGAAAATAATCCATAGGAGAAATGTGCCGTGGCTACAGATAGAAAGCCAATACATGTGGAAAATAAATTATAAGACTTTCAACATGCATCATAATTCAACATACAATATTAACTGGAATCTTTTACATAGTTATAATTATAAAATATATTAAATAAAAAATGTAACATCACTTAGAGAACAATTGTAACCTAGCAATGCCAAGAGTTTGGGAAACAGGGACTTAAAAGAGGCTGATAGGATTGAAAGGATTATAAAATAGGATTATTATTCTCAAATGAAATTAACCCATCAGTTCCACTTTCAGGATATTCTCTACGGCTAATATAAAGGATGATCACAGTAGCTTTGTTTAAAAAGGTAAAAATCTAGAAAAAGCTGGAATGTGGGAGCTTTGTGGTTAGCACACACATTACATTCTGTAAGACCTGGAAACAAGAGGAAACTTTATAAATGAGGATGCAAAGTTCCCATGTCATGATGTTAGATTAAAAACTGAATTTTTAAATTATATTATTGTTTGATCCTATACTTCCATTGTCTAACAAAGGTTGGGAGTGTGTGTGTGTGTGTGTGTGTGTGTGTACGAAAATAAAATAAAATTTCTAGTAGTTTTCACCAGAGACAAAACTAAATAAATAATAAATCATGATTAAGTTTTCGGGATGGGTCTAGGGATGATAAAGCAGAAGGGTCTTTATTTTAACTTTTGCTCTAGGTAGACTCTCTAAACATATTTATGTATTACTTTTACAATATAAGTTAATGATGAAGCAATTCTAAACCTAGGTTTAGAATATTTCTAAAAGGTAGATTTATTAAAGCTTCCAAAATTATCTTTGGGATGCCATTCCCTAATTAAAAGCATACTTTTAGTATTTCCTGTTCAGCTTTGACTCTTATTTTCAAATGTCTTTCTTTATCTGTGTCTACCTTGAAGTGGACATTCTGCATGCTTCCTTCCAAAAGCCCTGCAATAGATTATGCTCGAGTTCCGGTTCCTCTTGTGAAGCAGCCTCTGTCCACAGAGGGCAGGCGGCCAGCCAGAGAGGCTGGAGTCATGTTCACCTGCACAACATCCTCTTGGGCC
This sequence comes from Dipodomys spectabilis, assembly GCF_019054845.1. NCBI lineage: Eukaryota > Metazoa > Chordata > Mammalia > Rodentia > Heteromyidae > Dipodomys > Dipodomys spectabilis. Next base: position 7,878,501 of record NW_024870966.1, on the reverse strand, counting down.
CTGGATGCTTATCAGCGGCTCCAGATACCGACCAGTTCTGGGAAATGTCTGGTCTCACCTTACCCTTTCTGCCTCCATTTTAACATTAACAGACAGTTGCTGCTGGTTTACCCAAAGCTCCAACAAATATGTGCAGAGAGAGAGAGAGAGAGAGAGGAGCAACAGAAGAGCCAGAGCCAGAGCAGGCTTTTACATATGCATTCAAGAACTCTTCAATTTGAAAATCTAGAGAGAATCTGAATTTATTTCCATGTATAGTTTGGGGTTTTACAGCTTAGACGTTTTTTGGTCTTGAACTCTAGATCCTTATCTTCTCCAAATTGAGCTGGTGGGTTTCACAGAAGTCTGGCCCGACATTGAAGTGGCAATCATCCATCAAGACAGTTCGATCGAGGTTGTTTCTGTTCATTATAAAGTCCTTTAAGGAGAACACCCTGATGTCTATTTGCGGTCTGAGTTTCTGAATGTTAGTCTGCCGCTTCCTGTGCACCAAGTGGCTGCCGTCCCTGCCGAGGCCTCTGCCCATGGCAATGAATGAACAAATGAAAATATTCTCAGCATAAGCAGCCTCCGGTGACAGCACACTGGCAGACAGCAAGGGTGAAAGGAAGCATAGTTTCCCCCCCAAAAATAAACTCAGAGTAGATCTGTGGCTATCTGTGAGTACAAATACCTTTCCCAAGAAAACTACACTGTCTTGTACCTCTTTGTTACTATAATAAAGGGAAAAACAGAGCCGGGTGCTGGTGGCTCATGCCTGTAATCCTAGCTACTCAGGAGGCTGAGATCTGAGGATCATGGTTCAAAGCCAGCCCAGGCAGGAAAGTCCATGAAACTCATCTCCAATAAACCACCAGAAAACTGTAAGTGGCGCTGCAGTGCTTGCCTTAAGCTGAAGAGCTGAGGGACAGCGCCCAGGCCCAGAGTTCAAGCCCTACAACCGACAAAAAAAAAAAAGCTAAAATAAAATAAAGGGAAATATGGACTTGGACATGGAGTGAAATGTGAGCTGAACAATCTTCTTTGTCATTTCATTATCAAAATGATGAGAGCCGGCCTTCTCGATGCCGAGGCTTTCGCAGATGCCCCAAATTGCGATTTCCTTGTGATGAGATGGGGGGGGGGGGTAGCTCTGAATTTGCCTGTTTCTTGTTTCTTTTTTTCCCTCTACACAACTATTTCGAGGATTTTATGGTTTTCCCCCATTTAGTGAGACAGGAAGTAGAGTAGGAAAGATCAGTACTCTAAATTTTAGCATAAATGTCAAGGTGAAAAGAATGGCAAACCCTAAAAGAAGCCCCACTAAAGCTGGGGAAAGCTCCTATTTTATTCCAATGACAACCTATACTTCTAATCAAGTCTCAAGCCATAAACGCTGATGTCATCTTAAAGACCAAGATGCTGACCGCATTGCCAGAGAATAAGCCATTGGGAATATCTGATTGAGCTTCGAAACCTCCAGACTTTCTGAAGTCCTGGTTTAGCACAGTGTCGGTCTGCGCCTGCCAAGGACAGACTCGGGGTAAAAGGCATTTCTAATTGATTCTTCATTCCTTTTTATTATTATTTCAGAGACTCCAGGAAGAGCAAGAAGTCAGGAGATGTGCAAGAAAGAAAAAGGAGCTGAGGAGCATAATTAGGCATTTGCACCCGTCTGTGTCTTCCAGTCGAACAGTGATGAATTCAGTGAACATTTTTTCGTATTTCCTGAAATCTAAATGTTTGACACCCCAGAGTGAATGTGTCTGGGTGCTCGGGTGCCTCGTGTGATTTCTTTGAAGCCTGCGAAGTTGTGTTGTCGTGACAGTGATCTGAAATACCAGGCCACACCCTGGCAGTGGCTCCGACCAGGACACTGACATTACTGGAATGCATCCCACGTAGGCTGAGAACTGAATGCAGACTGTCTCTGATTGTACTTTTTGTGTTTTTAAGTAAAAATATACACACATGCACATATATTGCGGTAGTCATATGAGTATGGAAAAGAGTAAATCTATAACTCTTTTTCTTTTTTTTTTTTGTCAGTCGTGGGGCCTGAACTCGGGGCGTGGCACTGTCCCTCAGCTCTTCAGCTCAAGGTCAGCGCTCTACCACTTGAGCCACAGCACCACTTCCAGGTTTTTCTGCTTATGTGGTGCTGAGGAATTGAACCCAGGGTCTCAGGCATGCAAGGCAAGCACTCTACCACTGAGCCACTTTCCAGGCCCACATAGATAGATAGATAGATAGATAGATAGATAGATAGATAGATAGATAGATAGATAGATAGATAGATAGATAGATAGATAGATAGATAAATAGATAGATAGATATGTACATTAATAAGCTTGAAAGTAAGTCGATATTACATCAGGGACATTTCAAAACATTTTTTTAAATTCAAAATTAAGATAAAGTCTGTCTTCATTTCTCTCTCACACATCCAGGCCCCTTTCCCCCAGGGTTTGGTTTATTGCTGGTGGTGGTAGTGGTGGTATTATTGTTCTCTTGGAAGAAATTACCACTTTCGGTAATGGGGTCATACTCATTTCTAGATTTCCCCATTATCCGCACTGTCTTCTGACTTTATATAGAATCAAGAGCTGAGCTTGTTTTCATTGCCCCGGCTTCCTTCCCTTCTGTCTGCCAGTGGTTTTTCTAGATGTATTGATGGCTTGTACAGATCATCTAAATCCTAAATGCTTAACTTTAGATGATATTGCCAAGAAATTCTAGTAAAACCACTTTCCTTTCCATTTCTTTTCATCTCAACCTCCTGGATTTTTTAAAAATTATTTGCCCTGTGTTGTCTTTATTTTTTTAGTAATTATGTTCTTTTCTATGACTGTAATTGCCTTTTATGATTTATCTATAATTACTTTTTTCAACTTTTAGTGTATATATGTAATAAATTTAGAAGCTTGTTAAAAGGTAATGGAACTAATTTTGTGACAGCTATATTGCAGTAACTGGTACCAAAGTCATCCTGCATCCATGAACAGTCCTCAAACTGAATAGAATATTGAGCCAGTTGTTTTCAAGCATGGGACAACAGTATCATCTCATGTGGTCTCTGAGAAAAGAGAATCTCATAAAGAAAGAAAGAAAAGCAAAAGAGAGGGAGGGAGGGAGGGAGGGAGGGAGGGAAGCAGGAAGTGGAAGGGAAGGGAGACTGGGTATTTATCACCAGGATGAAAATATGATACGATAGTGATTATAAGATAGGTAAAAGTAAAAGACCTGGCAGCAATTTTACAAAGTCTGAAGTGGAAAAGAGAATTACATTACAGAATGGCTACTGCATTTAACATTATAAGGAATGGACACACAATGGGAGGGTTAAGAGTGTGAAGAAAAGGAGGAAATGTAGAGTAACACATGGACTACCAGGCATCAGGGATAGAAGTTACACATGAAGAAGTGAAGATTCTAAATACTGCACTCTCTGAAGAGACAGAGAGTCAAGTATGTGCCTTGTTGGCAACACTAAAGAGTAAATAAATAACTGCTGCTGATACTTGTGTGGTGAAGTAGGGTTGTACAACACTGAATCAGTGTATGAAGGACGGGCTTGCTCCCTTCTGAGGATCCCTCTGGGTATCATCAGTCTCCTCCTCCTCCTCCTCCTCCTCCTCCTCCTCCTTCTCCTCCTCCTCTTCCTCCGCCTCCTCCGCCTCCTCCGCCTCCTCCTCCTCCTCCTCCTCCTCCTCCTCCTCCTCCTTCTCCTCCTCCTCCTCTTCCTCCGCCTCCTCCGCCTCCTCCGCCTCCTCCTCCTCCCTATTACTATTTTGCTCCAGGTGTGAACTCAGGGCTTGAGCTTGTTTTCCTCAAGGCTAGCACTTGAGCCACATCTCTACTTCCAGCGAAGGCCGCCCCTAACACCAGTTCCCCAGCCATAGTCTCAACTCTGAACTTCTCAGCACAATGCATCCTTACAACAGCAGAAAACGGAGGGATTATTTTTCCCCTATCGAAGTCTTCCTCCCCGATGGCTGCATCCCTATGACCTTCATATCACTGAACAATCTAAAGAACCTCATCAGCATTTATATACCTTTTTCAGTTAGTGTATGTTATTATTTTATGGTACCAATTTCCTCATACTTTGTCCTAAAATCTCCTTGGCTGTCTGCATTTAAAGGTGCAAAGCAAATATAATAAAGGCTGACTTCCTCAGGCACTTGAAAGGCAGAGCAGCTTTTGAATCATGCTATGAGCAGACACACAGAAAAAGCCTCTGATTAAATTCACTTTCGGCTGAAATTTTCTAAGCATTATATTAATGACCTTGAAGATTGTCCAGCAGCAATATCTTGGGTATGAATTTCTTCAAAGGTTGGAATATAGGTTAGAAGCCTCCGGAGGCTCCTGCGATATCAAATAAAAAGCTTAATCAATTTGTAGAAGCAAAAAAGGTGGACATGCTTTAGAGCACTAAGAATTGATACTCTGCAATCTACAATTATTGGAACTGAAAGTAACTAACTTGCAGTCTGATAAGATTTCTTTCTACCAGTGTCTCCCCTGCCCTAGCAGACATGAAAGGAAAAACAAGTTTCAGGTGGGTCTAAAAATCATCAGGACTTTGTAAAGGTGTCAGAATTCGCATGCCGTAAAAATGCTATCTCTTGTGGCCAAAGGTTAAACCGTTTTTTCCTGGTGAATACACTGGCACAGAGTCTTTCTGTTCGCCCTTACCAGCCCCCTACGCAGTCCCTTAGAGCTTGACCTTGGTGCTGGGTCCGTGGCCTGGAAGCCAATCGGTCTAAGGCCGTCATTGTTGGCAAGCGCAAGGGCTTCTAGACTGATGACTAGACAACTGGAGACTTCCCAGATTAACACGACCCAGCCAGAGTCTCACATCTTCATGTTCATTGTACCCAGGAGCACGTCCCCACAGGGCTTCTCCCTCCTCGAGCACCACACACAGAACCAGGAAACCCCCTGAATTCTTCTCCTTGGAACTCAATGGCAAGACTAACGTGAATGCAGAACATGACTCTGATGAGCACGAGAGAGGAAAGCAGATCAAGGGGCTTCTGATGCCTGCAAAGTTTAGGAAGTCTCTTGGGAGTTACCGGCTCTGGTGATGACAGAGGAGAAGTTGGCCCCCTGCAGAACGCAGCTCAGGAACACTGCATCGGGGCAGGCCTCACGTGCCTGCGGAAGCATGCCATCAGCCTGCTTGTTGTCACTTTCTCCAACATAGCCTTGAGCATGTTCTGCCTAGAAAGGAGAAGACCTAGGTCCTGACTGACCGCAACCTACCAGAGACTCCAGCAGACCCCGATGGGCCTGGGGTTCCAGGGAAGGCATTGTGCAACAGGATCCATTCACCAATCACTGTGTGGGGAAGACCAGAGCAGTCTCCTGGTGGCCAAGGGGAAGGAGGTCATTCTTCAAGAAGACACTGCATTCTACCCTGTTCCAAGTTGAAAAATACCATGGCTGCATCACTCAAGGTCACAGCATCCTCTTGGTATCAGATCATGCTTCTGGTCTTTTGTTTGCTTTTCTGAGTCAGGTGGTCTGTATGTGGCCCAAGCTGGCCTAGAACTTTTTATGTAGCTCAGGCTGGTCTTGAACTCCCTAGTACTAAGCTCACAGGTATGTAAAATCATACCTGGTTTAATATTTTATATCTTTAATCAGTCATTTATACCTCATGCCGCTGATATTATTGGCTCTTATGTTTGTAATTATTCAAAATACTAATATAATTCTAATTATCTTAATTATTCTAGGCCCCAAAGCATAGTAACAAAAGCACAATTTAGAAAAAAAACTACTAACAGTTTAAATAAAAATAGTTCTAATGTCTTCCTCAAAAGTTGTCAATAACACAAAGAATTTAAACATTAGTAATGATTCTGAAATGAATATTGATTTTTTTCCTTTAATTAAAGGCTTAAGAAACTAATTTATTTAAATCTATAACTTAGAAGAAGGTGGTCTTAGTTTTTGGAGACTAACCCTATAAAAATTCTGATTTAGCCTATATCTATGATCTGTCAATCAATCTATCTATATGTTTCATATCCATGTTTCAAGAAATATATATGTTTAGCCTATATATGTGTATATATGTTTCATATAAGGGTTCATATCAAGGTGTCAAGAAATATATAATAGAAATATAGCTTTTATTGTTTGAATGAGAATGTATTTGGCTGAAAAAATTCATCAGGTAAATTTTTCTATTGCTACTATAAAGGTGATATACATAGGGGTTAGAGTCTGGTAAAGAGTTTGTTTCTTTTTGGACAACATCACTCCATTCCCTAATTCCCAGTTTTTCCCTGTCATCTCCCCCCCACCCAAGTCATCAGGTTTTGAAGAGCATCACGTGCTTGGTGAGCAAGGCTCTTCCTGGCTTGAATCATGTCTGAGGAAGCAGACATCATCAGTGAGAGGTATTTATTCCTGGTGGATTTTCCATCCTTTTCCTTTCCCACTTAACCCATAGCAGAACAACTAATGAGATGTTTTATGTGAAAAGTAACACTTGCTGCCAAGTACCAGCGGCTCATGTCTGTCATCCTAGCTACTTGGGAGGCTGCAATTTGGAGATTGCAGTTCAAAGCCAGCCCAGGCAGGAAAGTCTGTGCGACTCTTATCCCCAATGAACCACCAAAAAGCCAGAAGTAGAGCTTTGGCCCAAGTGGTAGAATGTCAGCCTTGAGATTTTAAAAAAGCTACAGGATAGTGCCAAGACCTTGAGTTCAAGCCCTAGTGCTGGCACAAAAGAAAAAAAGTAGTATTTTCAAGTTGTGGCTATTTGTTTTTTGTACTCAAAATAGACTCAAAAAGAGCTGATGGGAATTTTCTTACTGCCCTTCAACAGATATCCTATCCTTCAAACTGTTCTTTTTCTCTCAGTGGTAAAGGAACTCTTGTAGAATACAATAGCAAGGATTGCTAGAAATGTCTTTAAAAAAAGATATAAAATATATAAAACCAGCTTTAATTATTAAGTTCAACAGACAATTTTGTCAGTCACACATCAGAAAGGCTTTTTGTGTGTGTGTGGAAGGCTGATCCCATTGCGAGAAATAACAAAGATACAGTCTTACCTTAGGCAGCATTCTTCCTGTAGGTGGAAAGAACCCTTTCCCTAAATTAACATTTCCAGAATTACCAAGACCAGAGCATGTGGGAAATTCTCTACAGATAGTGAAGACCAGGACTCTTCAGAGTCTTGATGGGATCAGCTTTCCACAGAAAAAAAGGGGGGGGGGGCTTTTCAGTGTGATCCTGAAACACAGATAACATTGTTGACCCCTGCCTTGGTGGGAAGAAAGCCAACGTCCAGAACACTGTCTCCGAATGGGGCTTCTGGGAAATGCTAGGCCTGTCCACAAACAGATCAGAGCAGAACCTGAGAAGTAAGGTTTGGAAGGCTTCCTAGGAAACTCAAGAAATAGCAGGGGACTTAGGGTGTCCTTGTTTTCTGCTGCTGTGCAGCCGTGTGGCACAAACTTAGCAGTATCCAACAGCACAGCTCTGCATCCCAGTTGTTTGGGTCAGGGTCTAGGTTCCGCTCCGCTGAGTTCGTCCTCCGCTCTCAGAAAGCTGCCAACCAAGTCTTGTCCAGCATGCTTCCTTGTCTGGAGACCCAACCCAAGGAAAGTCTGCTTCCCTGTTCACTCAGGGTTGGCAGAAATAATTTCCCTCTGGCTGCAGTGCAGGTCTCAGCTTCTGGCTAGGTGTTGGCTCAAGATTGTCCTAGAATGAGGCCCTAGAGTGCGGCCCTCCCTCCACAGCCTGTTCCCAAGCCAGCTGCCCACGCCACGCTCAGCACAGCAATTCAACCATGGGCTCCGTGTGCACGTTCCAGAAATCCTAATGCGCAAAGAGCAAATCCTCCCTTCACAGAGGTAGAAGAAAATTACTCCTGCTGCATCTTACTACCGCTAAGAAAGCCAACTCATCCTCAAATATCATAAATGTTAGAATACAGCACACCATTATCTACAAAGGATAATTACATTGGCATCCAAGGTACTAGAAATTGTACCATTGTGTACCTGTTTCTCAAAGAAACTCACTTAAAAATGGACTCGAGTAAGAGGAAAAATAAATCAGAATAATGATTTGAGGAAATGGGGATTAGTCATGTGAAAAAGGGGGGAAAGCAATGAAAAATAAAGCAGAAATAGTTCTAATGGAATAATAAAACATTACAAATCTCTAAACAGTGCTTAAATGTAGGATAACCTAACAACAACAAAAACAACAATAATAGAATTAGTGAACTGATTGCAAAAGTCCACAGGTGAAAAGCATGTAGGAAAAGAAGAAAAGCAAAGCGGAGCAGGCTGAAGGGTCGACAGATACTGTTAGCAAAATACAGAGTAATTGAGAATCGAGAAGAAAGAGGGAAAAACTGCCCTCATCATATCCTTATATAAAAGGATTCCTAAAATTCCAGAGAAGTCAGCTCTTTCTCAGAATTCATCTAATTCAGGAGAATTTCAATAAAATTCCCAAAAGGAACACTTCATATGACAGAATAATTCTACAATTCATTTGGGGGAAAAATCATACTTGAAAAAAAATCTAAATGGAGAAGTCTTATCCAAGCAAAAATCAAGATACTTGAAAATAAACAAACAAAAATACAATGTTTCATCAGCACAAAGACAGACAGCTATGTAAAGCAGAATGGACCATCTTGGAATGGAGCCAAAACATTTACACTTGAGTCAATACGACATGAATAGCACGGGGGGAGACAATCACACATTTTAGAAAAAAAATATTAACTAGATCCACCCCTCAGGTAAGTTTCAGAGTGATTCAAATTTATCATAAGAACATAACATAGAAAAAATGCATCATCAAAAGACCTACACAGTAGGGTACCAGTGGCTCATACCTGTCATCCTTGCTACTCAGGAGGCTGAGATCTAAGGTCATAGTCCAAAGCCAGCCTGAGCAGAAAAATCCATGAGATTCTCATCTCCAATAAATTACTCAGGAAAAGCCAGAAGTGCCACTATGGCTCAAGTGGTAGAGCACTATCCTTGAGCACAGAGAGGTTGAGGGACAGTGCCAGGACCTTGAGTTTAAGCCCCAAGACTGGCAAAAAAAAAATATCTGTACAGTCTGAGGGTGGGAGAGGGGATCCTGGCTGAGGATAACACCAAAAATAAGCCCTTGTAATAGAAGAAATGGTACCTTTCACTGTACAAAGATGTTACACTGTGAGGCGCTGAACATAATATTATCAATAACCAAATGCAGGTTAACACATGAGAAAATGTGGGTGCTGAAATATCAAAGCAGAGCATTTACAAACTGCATGGACACCAACTCAATGAAGACAGAGAGCAGGAGCATTTGATCCAATGCATAGTTGAAAAGCCCAGAATGGTTGAAAATTGTAACATAGTAAAGCACTCATCACTGTTATAATGGACAAGCATTCAAGATGGATGGATGGGTGGATGGATAAATGGATGTTAGGAGGCTAGATGGACAGACGGAGGAGACAGAGTGGGAAAGGGAGCAAGAAGACATGTATGGACTGTTCTTTCTAATGATGTACCCTGAACATGTGCATGAACTTATTTCTGATGGTGTACCCTGAATGGTGATGGTCCTGGGGCTTGAACTCAGGGCCTGGGCTCTGTCCTTGAACATTTTACTCAAGGCTAGTGCTCTACCATTTGAGCTCCACTTCCATCTTTTTGGTGGTTAATTGAAGATAAGAGTCTTACAGAATTTCCTGCCTAGTGGGGTTTTGAACAGGGTCCTTAGATCTCAGCAGCTTGAGTAGCTAGGATTACAGGTGTGAGCCCTGGACACCCAGCTTACAATGCACAGATTTTTAAAGTGGTGTTCTCTAAAGAGATGTACAAAAAAGCACAGATGCAGTGATTGAGGAAAAGCCTAGAAAATCACCAATATGGAAGTCACTTAAATGACATTAAGGGAGAGTCACGATTTATTACTAGACAAAAGTGATAGGACAGTTGTTTGTTCCTCATCTTTGTAAAATCAGGAAGTATTTCTATATGGAAAAGTCTAATACTCATATTTTACTTCAGGGAGCACCAATTAGTGTCTCCTTAAAATAGTCACAAATGTTAAAGTCTCAACAGCAGGGTAAAGAGAATGGCACTGAGAGGAGAGGAAACATTCTTCCGGTTTTTGCTATGTAGCTCAGGAGTCCAGGAGTTCTTGTCTTTGGTGAATACTGCCCGCTTTGGGGTTTGACATCTTTTGAGGGGGGGGTTTCACTGTAATAATGGAGAGCCTCGTGTCCTCAGGAGCTCAAAGCGATCGGTGCCTTTAATTTACAAATGTCACCCAGACAGAATTGTCAGCCCACCTGGAATTCTTAGCGTGGAGCTGAGCGATGGCAGAGACACGGTGACCGAGGAAAAGTGGCCTCTGAGTGCCACGGGAGGGGTCATGCTTGGCTGGGAACGCCAACTGGCAGAATGAGTGCAATTTTTAAAATATGAAATACAAATTTTTATCAAAGGAGAAGTAAAACGTTATAGCTTTAGGTTCATTAAACCCGGCTCACATTCTGGGATTCCAAAAATAAAACACTGGCTATTTAAAATTGCAGCTTGACAAAATTGCTCCGGCTCAAACCCTGGAGACCAAGGAGCCGCCAGCCGCCCGTGCAGGGCCGTTCTTTTCCCTCCGCCATCATGCGCCCGTGTGGACGGGGGTAGGGGCACTCGCTCCTCCTCGGCCCCTTGGGAGGCAGAAGCCAGCAGGGGTGGCATTCATCCCAGCTGGCTGGCCTGTCCCTCCTTCCTTCTCCAGAGCCCTCCAGCCCACCCCAGCACTGTGTTCTAGATCTGTCCTCTGACAGTGATTGACCTTGAACCTGGTAACCTGCAATGGCAAAGTGCCAACTACAGTGGCCTGTGTTGGCATTCGCAGATGGTGGACACCTTGGGCAGCTCTCAGGGGGTAGTGGGGTGCTTGTGTTGGGGTGGGGCTCACGTGGGTTGCATGCGCAGTTTGGGGGACAGGATCCAGCTTCCTCGGCTGGGGGACTGCAGGCAATGCTGGCTCTCTGTTCAGGCTATTCCAGCCTCATCACAAAGGACTCGAGTGGACCACGGCTGGGCCTGCAATAATTGGCTCTGTGTCAGGGACGCGTGCTGGCCCAGGACAAGGAAACTGGAACTGGAATCCAGTTATTACAAGCTGCCCTAAGCCTGGTTCACGCACACGCCGGAGGTGCATCGTGTGGGAAAAGCACGTGACTCCTTCCCACGCCCTGACGACATCACTCAGCATCTTTCTTGTGGAGTTGTGAGGTTCTCTGTTCTCTCGCTCATTACCTCCCTCGCCTTGGTCTCTTCCTATAAACTCTCTGGACCTCTTCAGCCTCAAAACCTTGCTGATGGCCCAAGTCTAGGCCCTTGGACCAACAGCCGGATTCCTGCCTCACTTCCACAGCCAAACTCCTAGAAAGAACCCTTTGGGGCCTGGCCTACCCACAGCCAGTACCTCTGTGCCCCAGCTACCTGAACTCACCTCTCTCCAAAGCTCCTTCCAGGATGGACCCCTCTCTTGCTAGGAGACCATAGGAAAAGGAAGGCCATTTTAAGACTCACTTCTAAGATGGAGGGAGGGAGGAAGAGAGAGAGAGAGACAGAGAGACAGACAGAGAGACAGAGAGATTTTGTCTCGAGTACAGTTTAGCAACCAAATACATTGGCCAAATGAACATTAGTTTTTCAACTCACTAAAACATATTTGTTATTTTTTATCAACCAATAGCATTTCTGCAAGATAGAAATGATATCACCAATAAAAGTGGAATAGCAAGATTTAACATTAGCCTTGTGAATAAATAAAAAACATGCTGCCATATAATGAGAATTGTCTCCCGATTCTGCTTTTCTTCGGGAGGAGGCTCCTCACCGTGAAGGACACCAGTCTTCTCTTGGACTGGCCACACTGCTGACCCTTAGCTCTCACTGTCTGTGATTAGATGACAGGGGTTATTTTTAATGGTTTCTTTTTTTTTCTTTTCTTTTTTGGGAGAGGGGGTGTAATCAAATAAAATTAACTGTGCTAGAACAAAGCAAGGTTTTCAGTATAGTGTTCTAGTTGCAATAAAAGCTTTCTCCATTAAGGATAATTTCCTATTCACCTAGAACTGATCTTGTAATTCAAGCACAGTCTGGCTCTGAAATCATCTCAACATAGCCCTTACAAGCTACATCATCTTAAATGCAGGCAGTAGAAACGAGGGGGAGATTGCTAATAACAGTGCTGCATTAATTAATTGCTATAAAATTTGCAAAATAAAAGGAACATTGGGAACAAAGCGATATAATATTTACCAGTGCTGAAAATTAGAAATAAATATTCAACATGCCCCTTTGACTCATACAAGCAAGTAGTTTTGAATAATAAGGCAGGACAAAGTCTTCTGTGCAGGAAAAAGCTAATGATTTCTGCATTTTGCTGCTGGTGAAGAATTGAAGGATGGCTGATTTGAATCTTCCTTCAATCTCCCATCAATAAAACAGAGACAAGGCAGAGGCGAAAGCTGATCTGGGAGAGTCATGTTTTCATAATTGCTTTTTACCCTCAGGCACTTGAAATCCAGAGGGTCAGTAGTAGTTGTGAGGAGACTGGTAGGGCCTAGGGGCCAGCCAAAACCCTGAGACACAAATTAATTTGTTTGTGGGGCTCAGGTCTAATTTGTGGAAAGAGAACACAGCATAGCACTTTCTAATGTTATAACCTAATTAAAGATGGGCCCCTATAAAATATTTATGCACACTTTACCAAACCCAAAGATTTTAATCTCATCTGAGAGGCGAGCTGACTTGTGGGACCAGAACCAATTCTTAAAACAAGCTTCTATACCAAGAATCTAGAATGTAAACAATTTTTTTTAAAAAATTAGTATTACTAAATTTAAGTCACTTTAGTACCTGCTAGTCATTTTAATTAAGGAGACCTGCTTCCTCATGCCATGGTTTTCCAAGTTTGTTTGGTTACTGATTAAATCAGATTTCTTTATTCAAACATTTCGGAAGCTCTTGCCTTTCTCCTTGTATTTCCTTCCCCTACCTACTTCCATCCAGGATGGGAAATGGAAGTGCGAGTTTGCACTCAGTTTTGTTTGGCTGTCAGCCGTTGATAAACCTACCGGGACAGACTGAGCCCAAGTGCCACAGAGGCCCTGTGGCCTTTAGTAAGTTTACAGCAGGGTTCACTGAAAGGAAGCCACCGGTCCAGGAAGAAAAGGAAGGCGTGAGGCGTCGGCTCCCGGAGCCCTGGCCACCAGGGCCTCGCCTTGGGCCCTTGCCCCGCCTGTCCTTCTGCAAACACTTGTTTTCCTCGACTGCAGAAGAGGCTGTGCAGGTGAAGCTTTTCCAGGGTTAACTCTCCGCATTTTACCTGCTCAGAATCTCAAGGGCAAACGTGAACAATGGTGGTACAAATGTACACTCAGCGCTTATTGTTAGCTGAACTCATCCTCACCAAGCAGCGGCTCCTGATTCAGGGCCTGGGTTGCTCCCTGAATCTAGAAGAGACACACTGATCGCTTGGTGGACAGGATCCCTGGCTGCCCAGAATCTGCCTACGCTAGGGTCACTTGCCACCATGACAGCTCCAAGGGAACCTACCTTGGATGTTTGTTTGGCCCAGGATGTGATAGAGGGCTTGGGGTAGGTAAACCAATAGGCTAGAAAGAAGCCCTGCTTGCTCTGAGATCTGAGGGTGGGGGGAACCACAGAAAGTCACCCCCCAAGCTAAGTCAGGGACTACGGGAGCCAAGTTCTTAGCACTCACCCTGGACATTTCTTCACTGTATTTTATTTGGTAATTGTATATATGTAACATATACTTACAATCTGCCCTTTTAAGTATATATAGTTTATTGTCATTAATTGCATTCTCAGTGTGTACAATCTTTCACCTTACCTGTTTCCAGAAACCTCCTGTTCCTCCAAAGAGACAGGGAAAGCTGAATGAGTAAGGAGCTCTACTTCCCCGTTCATCCTTGCCAACCCTTAGTCTTAAGTTCTGTGCATGGATCCCATGCATACTCTTTGCATACCTCAAGTTTTCTCTCCTGGAGTTTGACTGTCAAAGAAAAGGAGGGAAGGAGTTGAAAGATGGCCTCTCCACTGTGAGGAGCTGGGTGAGGGATGCCAGGGTCAGGAGCTCCTATGGTCCAGGAGATCTCAGGAGCTGGAAAGGCAAGCTGAGGGGGAATGTGGCTAAGGCCTAAGGGGATGGAGAAGAAGCGCTCAGATACTTCAGATACCTCCAACTTGCTGGTCCGGAGGAGGAGATGCAAGCCAGGATGTGGGGCAGTGCAGAGAATGCCCCAGCAAGGCCTGTAGATCCAGATCCTGGATGAAGAGTGTATTTCCTGCCATATGGTCATAGTTCCTGGTTCTGCAACTCATGACATGGAGATGCAGAATGACTCTGCTTCTAGGAGCACAGGCTCAGAAAGCAAATGAGCAAAGGTTCCAAATGAAGACGGAATAAATGAATTAATTTCCATTAAGTTCACATTTAGAATCTAGGCAGGCAAATACCAAGGGCCACCTTGGTCCATGTCCAAGCCTGCACCTGAGTGACCCCTTTCAGCTTTAGGAGCACCTGACTCCCTGTCTGGGAAGTGCCACCCATGTAATTAAGTGACATTTTCTAAGCAAAGTAGACTTTTCTGTTGGGCTGTGTGTGATGAAGTTGGATGTGTGAGAAAATGGCTATAATATGTCTTGTTTTAGAACTACATCTGACCCATTCTAAAGGTCCCCAGCGTTCCATAAAATGCTCGCCTCCTAAGGAAGAACTTAATGAAAGTCAGCCGTAAATCACCATGTTTAACATTTACATTTGTTTACCCTGCACCTGTCTTAAAACCGTGGGTTGACCTTGTCTGACACGTTTTGAGATGGTCCTGGCTCACTTAGCGATGCCCAGGACGCCAGCCAATTTCCCCCCACCCCAGCCTGACTGAGGGAGGCAAGAATGGACCCCTCCTACTGAATGTCAAACCAAATGTCACATTTGACTCTTTCCCCAGGGACCGATGGAATGAAGCCCAAGAAACCTAAGCAGGAATGCGGCTTTATTTTTCCAAGAACAACCCAAAGCAGGAAGCTTAAGAGAAAACAAAGAAGAATAAAGACCGTAGGCTTTTCCACAGATGCTTTGGAAAGGGAAAAAAGCACCTATGAATGTCTGCTCGCTGGGCAATTTTTCTAAAGAGCATCCCAAGAGGATTATGTCAGGCCAGGAAGTCTGGCTGGGCACGGAGTCGGAGCCATGAGATCCGGCCAAGGTCACAGGGTTGGGTGAACACTCATGACCGGTCTCCGAGGTCCAGGCCATTGGAACACCACTGGGCAGTCTCTCTGAAAAGAGGTAAAGCCACCCACTGAAGTCAATGTGCATATTTTCTTTCAGATATTAGAAGAACCATCTCATGAATGGGAAAAGATGACCTCTGGATTTGACCAGTTCCAGGTCTAAGATTCCTTTCGTTAATTGCTTCAAGGATATCTTTCATCTGAAGGATTTTTCTTTTCTTTGTAACACTGGAGGTTGAAGTCAGGTCTTTGTACTTGCTAGGCAGGAGCTCTACCGCGACAGACATAACCACCAGCCCTTTTTTACTGGAGCAATCTCCCACATATGCCTAGTGGGTCTGGATCCGGGTCTTCCACGTTCCGACTCCCATGCTAGTTAGGGTGGCAGATGCTCACCTCAGGGCTCAGCTTCTGTTCATAGGCTGGCCCTGCATCAAGATTCTCCTCCTAGTCTCCCACTCCCAAGTAGCTAGGATTACAGGTGTGAGCCACCTCACCCAGCCTGAAGGATTCTTCCATTTAGAGTCTTGCTCTAAAGGGAAGAAACAAGATGCCACACAGGCAGAGGTGGAGTGGGTGAAGGGACCATCAGTGGTGGAGGCTGACCCCTGGCTTACATCCACGCAGGTGAAGAGAAGCCAGTTACTGGGTGAATTTTTGTTTTCCATGGTCATATTGTGCCTTTCATTGAAAACGACCATCTACCCTTTACAGAGACAATAGCTAGATGGATACTTGAAATCATAGTCATTGTTCCTGAGCTGCAGCTTTCCCCATTGAAAAATGCTGGTCAAACCCGTCCCTCCTCCAGCACTTCTGATCCTATGTAAAGCTCTGGGACTTCGCAGAGGGCAGGAGGCTCAGTAAGCAGCCCCTCCCCGGGGTCTCCATGGCTCTGAAGGGAGCTGTGGGGCGCACTGCTGGGTGGATTTCCTCCGACCCACACTGACTACTGACAGGGATGGATCCTAGGGGAGAAGCTGTTCTTCCGGGCTTCTGAAATAGGGGCGTCTTCTCGCAACAAGGTCAGAGGGCATTTCTCTGAGCAGTGAAGTGTCGCCTTTTTTATTGTCAGAAAGCGTTAAACAACTGTCTTTCGAGCAAGCGTGAGCCCTCCAGTAAATTTGCACTTGGTTTCCATCAGCGTGGAGCTTTCTGATCTTCACACTTCTCAGCTATTAAGGATGTGTGCTGCGGGGCAGAAACAAGCAAGGATGGAGTATACGGTGGTGGGGACCGGTGGCGGGGACCCGGCCTGGGCCTGGCGTGCTGGGGTGGGATGCAGGGTGCCTTGGAGAGGGGGTGCAGTTGTGAATCTGGAGTAGATTACTGCAATCTTATGCTCATACTCAACCTGGTGACTCACCCTCCAACTGAGTATGTGAGAGAAAGCACAATCAAAACGCAGACAGAGAAGAGCCTAAAGGAAAGGAGGTCATAAATGGGGAAAAATACCTGAATAAGGGAAGTAGGTACACCACGGGATGAAGTGTGTGCTTTCTTGAAAGGAAGCTTTTTAAGTTAGCAGTAATGCTATTTATACAAACACCATTTCCAAACCTGAAGTCTAATAGAGTTATCAAAGATCTTTTTTTGTGGCTGTGTCCACTTGGGCAAATGTTTTCTAGCACTGTGTCTGTGGTTCTATTTTAAAATTTTAAATGTATACTCCAAATAACATCCTGCTGTTCATTAATAAACAAATCACAGCCAGCTGCTGATTGGTTCCCTATCAGGTCGGCAAAACTTTGCATGCGACCTTAAGGGACAAACAAAACAAAACAAAACCAAGCAAAAGCTTAAGATTCTGTAGAATCTGTAAGACTCACTTTAAGCCATCTTGTATAACCTAAAAATTGAAGTGTAGGAAACAAATTAATGCTGATATTAAGATTAGAATTGGATGCATGGATTAAAAAAAAAAAAGATATTCAGTAGGAGACAGAATTGCTCCAGGAGAGGTGTGTGTTTCCTGACAATTCAGATGCGATGAGATCTTAGAAGAGTGAAACGTGTAATTATACTCTGACTAGAACATTTCACTAACATAAATTCCTAAGGTGACCCTGGAGATCAACAATAAAACACAATTGTGTAATAGGCGTAGATAGCCAGAGAAGAGAGCATCCTGTCAGTCCTGCCTGGTGGCTGCCCCGTGTCTGCAGGCAGAGCCGGGAAGCCTCCAGTGCCATGTGGTCAGTCAGACCTTCCTAAGGCTCCCCATACTCTGTGACTGAAATCTGCACAGCCATTTCTGGGCACAGAAGGGAGCGTGCGTACCCTCATACCCTTCCCACAACTCCCTTGGCTTTATCCTGGCTCTGGCTCTGCCCCTCCCAGTATGTAAAATGGAGGTAAATTAAACAAATTAGCAATGTGCACGAGCTGACACATTTAGCCAAATTGCACTGCTGGCTTTCGGAAGCTTGGCCCCGGGTTTGTGGAGGTGGGCTGGGCGGCCTCGGTCTCCTAGGTTGCCCTCACCACTACAAAATGTGTCTGGAAATGGCTTTGCAGATGGCCTTGTTGTTTTACAGGAAATATTACTTAAACATTGAAAAGGATCACATTTCTCCTGTTAGGAATTACAAATCTGGATTTCATTTTCTCTCACTTTTTTTTTTGCCTCCTCCAAACCCTGGGAAAAAATGTAACGGTTATATATGACATGCAGGAAGCATTTGGGAATTTTTAATACACCCCTAGCACTTGCTCATTTCCCCTCTTCAGATATATATATGTATATATATAATTATTTACATATCATGCATAAAGACACATATACTCACAATCATGTTATTTCATTTGTAAGAAAATGTAATTGCATGGAGGGAGAGTTCATCTTGGAAATTTTAAAAGACTGCTTAGTTCTCTGTTTCTCCCCTTCCCCCCTCTCTCTCTTCCTCTTTTTAATCTTCCATAGCCCAAGAAAACAAAATTCATCATTCAACTCCCCTGGTTGAACCACTTTGCTCTCTCCCGGGCCTAGCTTCTGCTTAGACGTTTTATGTAGATTCCCGGAGACCAGGGCTCTATGTAAGTGATCACTACGGGTACACAGTAGAAGGGGTGCCAGGGTCCCCAGGAGGGGAAGACCCAGCCCAGGGTCCTGTTTCTCAGATTCCTCCACGTTCCTTACACTCTCTAAATGAAAAGACAGTGATAGAAGTGTCTGTGCAGAAAATCAACCCTGGGGATGTTACTAAGCAGCCCACACCCAGCATTTTAGAGACCAGAAGGGAAGTTTACTGACTGAGACAGTGCTCTAGCTCACGCCAGGAATGTCAGCTGACGACAACACAAGGGAAGGCTGTGTGTGTCTGTCTGTCTGTCTGTCCACCTATACAGAAGAGCTCAAGTGTTGCCTCTGCCAGCCACACACTGCGCGTGGGCTCAAAGAAACCCAGCTCAGCAGAGCTCCAGGAGCACTGGGGAATCCAGAGTGCTGCACATTTGCATTTCAATGTTTCCCCTGCTAATCCAGAGAGGGAGAAGGACTGGATGGACTGGTGCAGCCCTCCCTTCCTCATAGGGCGGGAGGCTGCCCATGCCCTGCTGTAAACAGTGTTGGAAGAAGCCGGGGCCAATGTCGGGGTCTTATTAGACCCCCAGCCATTCCTGATGCTTTAAGTGGGCTGACTTCAGCATTGCCAAGGCACCATGCTGAGCCGAGTCTGGCCCTGTATGCAAGGCCTACCTTAAGGCTTTTCCCTCTGGGGTAAAAACAGCAGCAAGCTTCCCTCCTTCCTGGCCACCTGCACTCCAGCCCTTCCCCAAGAGACTCAGAGCTACTTCCTGGATAGAGCTGAGTCTCCTGCTCATTTCATATTTCCTTAGAAAGGGCTCTCCTCCCCCAGTCTGTATTCTTTGATCTATGGCTTAAAATACTGCTTTTGCCTGGTGCTGGTAGCTCATGCCTGTAATCCTAGCTACTCAAAGAGGCAGAGATCTATAAGGATGGTGGTTCAAAGCCAGCCGGAGGAGGAAAATCCATGAGATTCTTTGTTAGGAAAATGGAAGAGAATGGAAAAGGAATAGAGCAGAGTGGATCTTCAACGGGCTAGGACTGTTCATTGCCAGCGAGGGCACAGACCTTCCCAAGGGTTTAGAGGTTGTCTGAGGGTCTGGATTTGGGGCCGGGTTTATATGGGTCTTAACAAGGAAGCAGAAAATTTTAAAAATGGGCTATGATCTCTTGGGGACCAAAGGCAGTATCCTAGGCCGAGCCCAGAGTGAAATTCTCCGCCAGAGGTAAACGGACTCAGGCTGAACCCAATCGGGAACGGCCTGCCTGTGGTCAACCTGGGGAAATAAGGTGTGATCAATCCTCACTCTCATCTCCAACTAACCAGCAAGAAGCTAAAGTGGAGCAGTGGCTCAGCTGGTAGAATACTTGTGTGAACAAGTTCAGGGACAGTGCCCAGGTCCCGAGTTCAAGACCCAGTTTACCTATCCCCGTCCCCCTCCCCCAAAAAATCGTGTTTCCCCTAGCCAGGATGCAGACCTGGAATGACTAACAACGTCACACTCTCTTTACCTCTTCACTCTTCCCACATTGTCTTCTCCGCTCTGGTGTCAGCAAACTGGGATCACTGGAAAGATGGAAGCAAAGGATATTCAGGCCAGTGCTCTGCCGGGGCTGGAGCTCAGGTCCCCGGGTCTCCTGGGGGTGAAGTCAGCTGTGGGGCAGCTACTCTGACCCAGTGAGATCTTCCAAGAGAGCGGCTGGGATAGAGACGCCCTGCCCAGGTGCCAGCCCAAGTCAGAGACCACCCCGGTGCTAGCCCAGCTTTGTCTACATGCTCTGACTTCAGTCAAAGATGTCAGCCACTCTTGGCAGGTATCTGCTTCTCTGGAGGTTCATTTCATACTAAAAGGTGTCCCCTGCACCACCCCCCTGCCCTCCCCCACTTAGAGCAGCATGGGGTCATACTGTAGGAAAATGTGGTGTGTCCTGGGTGTGACCTGGGAAGGGACCGAATGCCGGGGTCTCCACTTTGGAAAGGGGGGGCAGAGCTGCGACCCATCCTGCACTGAGTCACATGACAGGGTGCGTCTTCTCTGCTCGGTCTCTGGGAGCCCACCCCTTCTAGAGAGCACCTGGCTATCCACCCCCCCCCCCCGTGACATCTCCACCAGCTCAGGAGGCCAACAACCCGGAGCCCCCACCCCCCAACCCCCACAGAACCACAGCCCTCCCAGAAAGCACCACAGCCAAGCAACACTGCCTGCATGTGTCTCCGTCCCTGGAAGCTGTGCAGCAGAGAAATGTATTTAGAAAGGCAGATCCCAAGGTGAGAGGCAATTAATGGGGTTAAGTGAAAGGTCATGGTCAGGAGGAGGCATTTGGAACTCTCTAAAAGAAAGCTAAGAGAAGGGCAATGATCTCAAACCCTCAGACATCCAATACTTTAAATATGCTTCTGTTCATACACAACGACAGATTTGGGGAAATGAGCCGTGACGGCACATAAACATGACATATGCTAATTGAGGACTCTGCACATGCGAAGATAGCAATTACAATTATTTGTGTATTTCGAGACATACCTGTGAAAACTGTGATCATAGCTGCACACACTGACATATACATGAAAAAATTGTAATTGTATGTATTTGTCTATGCTGATACAGGCAAAAAATTGCAAGCATATACATTGGCATTTTTGATACATGTGTTTAAAATTGCAATTGTTATTATATATATATAGAGGTACATGCATACAAAAATGACAATTGTTTATATATAGAGAGAGACACATATGTTTAACACACACTAGATGCTAAGTAGGAATTCCTTGAGTCAATGCGTAAAAAGGTAAATTGGTTGTGTGTCCATAACGCTAACTGGATTTAATAAGACAGCTCCTCTACTCTGTGCGTATTGTCCTATTTCCATGAACAAATGCCAACACCCACTTGCTCCTTTTCCTGCTCTCCTCTAGAACTTGGCCCTAGGACGTCTGTAGATGTGTCATCCTCAGTTCGACATTGTCCTGGAAGGGAACAGGGCCAGGCCTAGTTCTCTGCAGAGGGCAGCTGTGCTGGTCTGGGGTGGGAGGAAAGGGTCACCTTGGTGGCCAGCAGCAGCCTGCGCTTTAGTATAGGTGCCCTGCTTGCGTATTTGGGAGGCAGGGCCCTGAAGAGCAGACATCCTGCAAACCCAGCCTGTGGTGAATTACAGAGAGAACTTCACCCCCAGCTCCAGACGCCTTTCTTTAGTCTGAGCCACAGCCTCGGTGAGCTGAATTGTCAGTCTAGGAAGGCACAGTTAAAGAAGCAGAACAAAGGTACATCAAGATCAGCAGTCAGGTGGCATGCGTCTCAGACAGAGCTTACACCCACAGGGACGTGTCTCTCTGGCAACCCCCGGCCCCTCCCGAGGGCCAGGGCCACACACATTTAGAGACCTCCTCACAGCTGGACAGGATATTTTCATTCTTTAACTTACCCCAAGGTAAAGATCAAGAATAGTATTCCCCATGGCGATCCTGACCCTCCCTGACCAGCAGTCACATGCAGAGAAGAGGGGATCCCTGGTTTCCTGACTGCTGATTACGTGGACAACACAGTTTTCATAGAGAGAGCATAAGAACATCCTACAAGAAAATCAGAGTCCTAACCATCTAAGCCAAATACAGCCATGTATCTGTGTGTTAGGAACAGACACAGCCCAGTGCCAACCTTCTGGATGGTTCTTTGCTGCCCATTCCAACAGGTACAATGAGTAGCCCGCTAGAAGTCTTCATTTGTACTGCCTGCAATTCTGCCCCTCTGTTGAGAACGGTGGCCCAGTGCTCCCTGTGTTCAGGCAACAGGAGAGGACTTGCCTGTCTACATCCCAGAGTCTCCTCTTGCTCCCCAGGGTCTACCTGCACGGTGTATGGTGACATGTTCCAGCGGAGGACCAGTGACCTCTTTCCTGCTGTAGGAAGCGGTGGTTTCTAGACCCAAGGGGCCTGTGAAAAAGCTCGAAACTCTTCTTCATGGGGCCTCCCAGGTGCCCTCCAGATGGCACCAGCTGAAGCCCACAGCTCACTTCAACTCCGGACCATTTGATGTCAGAGGGTATGAAGCCACAAGCAGTGAAGAAGGATCCGGAAGGCAGTTGAAGTACAGTCCCTGTTCCTGGGCCTTTGGCAAGTGACAAATCCATGGGTCTGTCTAGACTTCTGGCCAAGGGCACTCAGTCTGGCACCCTGCGTATGGACATGCAGTAGGGCTTGAAGCCCTTCCAGGAGCTGCTGGTGGCCACCTGCAGCTCTGGACAGGCCCCATTCCAATCTAGGATATACATCTGTGCAGTCCGATGGGGTCCAGGAGAGCTAGCGGCTCCCAGAGAACATGGGATCAGAATGTGGATAAAGTGTGTCTAGACAGTCACAGGAAGGGAAAGGCCAAGTTTCAAATGCGCAGGCAGTGAGTGGCTTTGTTCTTCCAAAAGAGCCCCCTCCCTGCTCCTCCCCTGCAAAATAAAGAATACACTTATTACGCAGATCAATCAACAGTGGGATTTCACTACAACTATTTAGTGGGAAAATTCCTAGACGCAAGATCACTTATGGAAAAAAATGCCAACATTATCATTTACCATAGAAAGTTTCTCTTTGGTTAAAAAAAAAAAAGAAGCAACAACAACAACAAAAACTTACCCAGACTTCATCATTTTTTAAAACCTTCCCAAACTCTCCAACTTCCTGTAAATACAAAGAAATGCTAATCTACCTCGTTAATAACAATAATACGATGCAATGGCAGAATATTTTCTAATAACAATCATGAACGCTTCTATGTTTCTGTCACTCTGACATTAATTCAGGATTGGGATTAACAGGGTTTTCGATTTTTTTTTTTTTTTAAGGAAGCCAAACAAATTTGGGGAAAAAATTTTGTTTACAATCTCTGCAAGCACATTCAGTATTTCCGAGACAGGGGAGAGGGGCGGAGGAGGAAGGTGGGCGGAAAGCACTGTGGCTGCTTTGTCAGTCTGGTCTTTATGCCCACAACATGGTTGCGGTACCTGCGCCAGCAGGCTCGGCTGCCTGCCTGGTGCTGTGCCTACCTAGGGGAACGGCAGGTGACTCAACCCGGACATCTCACAAAAGAGACAGGGCTCCCCACTCCTCCCCGACAGCCTGCCTCCTCTGTGCCCCCAAATACTATTTTTTGTTCTTCAACCCGGCCCCCTCCCCCGGCTTCCTGTAGAAGAATGTAGCCCGGCTGTGTCTCCTTCATTCCACTATCTGCTTGGCACAGGCTGAACTCAGCTGGGACTTTACTAAGGATCTCGCTTTCCTGGGCAAACACAGCTTCACCTGCCCTCCAAAGCCTTCTCCTCCTCCTTCCCTGCCCTCCCGGCTGAGCTATGTTAATCAGGTGGGGGACACAAGGTAACATTGAAGTAATTCAGCCAATTAGGTCCTGAATTGTTTGCATCCAACAGCATTTTGTATTTCTGCAAATGTGTGAAATGCAAAATGCACCCTCCAGCAAAAAACCACAGCAGCCGTGTACTGGCGGCTTGTCAACAGATCCTGGGAGCGGGGCCCTGACGGCTAATAGCGAAGCATGCATATGCTTGGGAAGGCTGGCCTTCTTTATGTGCGCGCCTCTCTGCGAGGGAGGCAGAGCTGGGGGTCTTGGTGGCAGATGGGCAAGGGTAACAGGGATTGGCTAATCCCAGATCTGCATTCTCTTCTTCACGTAGCAACTGGGGAAAGATGAGGCCAGCTGTCAAATGGAAGACTTTCATGGTCCCCTGCACACAACAGCTGCACAGGCCCTGCCTGCTTGGTTCTAAATTATTAAACATCTTTTTAGTTTGTTCCAGCTGTAGGCATCAGTGTGTTTATGCAGCCTTTGTGCATTTTACATATGATTCCTTCTCCCCTCCTCTCATCAAAATGCTGTTTGTAAAAGTCATTATCCCATCTGTGCCCCAGTTTGGCCAAACAGCCTAAGATAAATCCTATGCCATTCTCCTTCCTGGACAATTTGGGAGTTGAAGATGATTGCTGTGGCTTGGAGGCTACGCGTGCTCTGTCTGCCACCTGTAAGAGGTGGTGTCATCTCCGGGCGGCTCCGGGGAACCTGCGCGCACAATGGGGATTTCTGCAAGGAAGCTTTCATTGTCCCGCGCTTATGGCTTCGGAGAAAACACACACGCAGAGAAAACAAAACGAGGCCTCCCCATCTGCAGAGCGGAGTCTGAGCGCTGCCATGAAGGGAAGGCCAGCCACGAGAGTCTCCTCGAAGCCATCGCTGGCTGACAGCATCTGAGCGTGAAGATTTCAGCCACAATAACCTGAGTGTTCACAGACAGGTACAAAGGGCCGCCCAGGAGGTCCTCTACCCACCCGGGTGTGCCGGATGGGACCGCACGTCTAGAACAGGAGGATGTCACAAACACACCCCCGTCAGTCCAAGAATCTGACCTGATGTGTTCATTATATGCCTGAACCCAGAAATAATGTGTTGGACACGGCTGCTTCCTGCGGGATGAGGCAGCGGCAGCCAGATTCCAGCACAAAATGAAAGTCGCCATCCACAGCGGCGCTGCTGGCAGCCAGCGTCAGCTCTTCCATCCAAAGAGCATTGTGCTCTGGGGGCTGAGGACGCAAGCTGGGGGCCGGCCTGGCTCTCCATCTGCCCCTCACGAGCCATCCACGGCCGATTGCCGCGCACGCAGCGTGCGGGGACCCTTCTCTAGCCACGCCTGGCTCCTTCACGACCCCCCATCCACCTGCCATGCTGCCCCCTGGCACTGCTGGCCCGATGCTGGCTTCTTTTTACTGCAGCGACACAGGCTTCCTTTCAGTCTCATAATGCATTCTCCATAACATCCGTACCAAAGACTTGTCCTTCCTCGGCTGCTGGAAGGGGACATCATCAGACCAGTGCCACTGGTAGCAAATGGGTGGTGTCCCCAGAGCCTCTGCGCTGCCATCAGACACACCTCCAATCTGGGAGGGCGAAGATACCAGCCAGGCCTGGAACCTTCCCAAACCTGGCATAGAAGGCAACGGAGAGGCCAGATTAAAGCCCTTGTGGGTACAGGGTCTGTGGGGGTGAAGACGGTGGTGGGGAGGGGGGGAGGGGGGGGCAAGGCTTGGGGAAAGTGTGGTCCAACAGCAATCTACTATGACAGGGCAGGTAACTTCTGGTTACTGCAGACTTTCAGGGCTCTAGGATTTCCAAACCCCCCCCCCAAAAATACCATCTCTCTCTCTCTGTCACCAACAACAAAAAAGACCTAAGCTGCCAAGGCCAGAGTAGAAACCGACAGTGCTTAAAGTCTGAAGGCTACCACCCCACCCCATACACAGGTGGAATCTCCTCCACGCCACGCACAAGAGACCCTCGTAGTCCGAAGTTCCTAGTCTGCAATCAGGAAACTGCTGTGCACACCTTCCGCTCCTGTCCGGGCAGGGTTGCACTTGCTAGAGAGAGCCAGGCAGGTGACCTTCACCAACGACTGCCAAGTATCACTTAGAGGGACCAGTTTGCTCAAATGTCTTAATGGAGTACTAAACGTGTATCGAACTTCACTCACTGCAACTGCAGCCAGGAAACGTCTCTAAGGACAGTGAGGAAACCAAAATTTCCAGGGAATGTAAATTCCAGCGTGGGCGATTTTTGAGGACAATGATTTCTCTCCTTTACGAGATGTCTAATGAGGTAGCCACGGCCTGGGCCTCCGCTGAGTGGGTTCCTAGCAGGCAGGGATGGGGGAGAGGCACTCCATCCCCAGGGCTTGGAACAAGTGCCGAAGAGCCAGCTTCACACTAGACAAATGACTCTTTTGTTTTACTTCATTTTTAATTAGCCTCCTTTTTAATGACCTAAGTTAATAAGTGTCAAAAGGTGCAAAACACAGCTTGGCTTTACTTTGAAAGTAGGAATTTGCCTTTAATCTTCTAAGCAAAGCGCAGCCCGGGGTGAGTCTCCCCAGCGGAGGAGGCAGGGGCTCCGCTTGTTCTCCATCCTTGCCCGGCTGTGCCTGGACACCTCCTCACATCGTCCCGGGGGGCCTCCGAGGGGCTGGGGACCCTGCAGCCTCTAAGCACCACCCAGCATCCCAGCACAATTTCCCGCCAGCTCCCACTGGGCCAGTCCCAGCCCCAAATGCCATCCTGCAGCTGCCTGCACTACACTGGAAGCCAGACTGTTGGGAGGCAGATGGGGACCACGGAGGTGACAGGAAGTGGTTGGCAGGGACCTTGACGCAGAGGACACAGTTCACAGGAAGCCATGCGTCAGGAAAGCTCCTTCATTTTCCTTTGTTTCCTCCACCAGCACCAACATGCAGGAAAGATCCAGAACCACACAGGGGGTGGGGATGGAGGAAGGTGCCACCTCGGGCTGTGAGGCTCTGCCGAGCGCATGCCGGCTGGAGGCTGAGGGGCACACATGTGCCTCTGCATGTGCAGACACACGTCTTCCAGTCCCAGCTCTTCTGTGGGGGCCCTGAAGACACGCTCTACTTTACACACGCGCGCGCCCCACTCCATTAGGCTTCTGCAGCAGCAGCTCCCACCAGAGGGTAAGAAATCTGCCTAGTGAAAGGCAGAGCCACCGTGGCTGTGCAGATCCCTGGGTCGGATGCCACCACGGAGGGGAGGCCATGTTGCTGCTGTGTCAGGCAGCCCACGGCCGCTCGGCCTGCACTCTCCACAAAGACATCGTCGCAGTATTAACTTGGTGGTATTTTATAGCCTGGATAACTATCCTCCCAAGGCCAGCCTCCAACCACAGCACTCACATTTGCTTAAGATCAAAGGAGTGAATAAACAGGGCTGGGCAGAGGCAAAGAACGGGTACAGCCATCTAAACCTCCAACCACCAAACCAACATCATCCTTCCAACAAGCTTAAGCTCAACCTTATCAAAGCCACTTGTGTGGGCGTGGCTCCGCCCAGGGAAGTTCCTCAAGGTGAGAGTGGGGGTGGGGATTGGGGGGTGTATGCTGATGTGCAGCCAACCATGAGAATCAGCCATGGTGTTCACTTCCAGACACTGGCAAACTCCCAGACCATTAGAAGTGCTCTGCCCCATTCTATTGGACACTTATGGAGTCAAGATGAGCCCGTGTGTGGAGAAGCCCGTGGGCATCCATGGCAGTGTGTCTCTGGTTAAATTCACAAAAATAAGCACACATAAATAAAAACAGCCCCGTGGCTTAGGTCTGCCGGAGCAGGTAATTTCCATAAAAATTAATATTCCTGACTTTACTGGAACTAAATAATTAAGGAAGAAAGTATATTACAATAATAAAATTATCAACAGAGTTTTGACAAGCAGTCATGTGCTTGTAAATGAAATTTATTTAGGTGCCACTCAAAACATTGTAATTAAGAGGTACAGGACACACTACCAGATGGCTCCAGTGCTCAGTGTCTATTTCCTTTAGAGGACTAGCAGATCAGAGTACACAGATCAGCACCCCAAGTACCCCAGCACCCCAAGCCCCGTAGCACACCCCATTGCTCTCCGTGTTTGGCATGTCTACACCGTGGATTATCTACATGTCTACACCGTGGATTATCTACATGTCCATATTGTAGATTATGTATGTGTCTATGCTGTAGATTATCTATGTGTGTACTCTGTACATGATCTATGTGACTACACTCTAGATACAATCTACAGGATCCATTGTGTACACTGTAGATAACCTACATAGATTGTCTATGTATAAATCTAGACAGTCAATAGTCCAAAGCCAAAAGAAGATGATTATTTTGAAAATTGCCAGGTTTTAGAACTTGACCTTAAGAAATAAATGACTTCAAACGCATTCCTGTTCAGAACTGTTAAATTCTTAGCTTTGCCAGGGAGTCCCCAGGCAGGGACTCAATACAGTGACTCAAAGCCTGGGATTAGGGACGAGACTCCGATTTCTCTGTTCTCATTCTAAGGACCATGATGCTTAATTCCCTGCTGGGATTACTATTTAAAACGTGGTTATATGCTTGCTCTGGGGGGTAAATCTTTAGAGGCAGAAGATGTGGCAGTCACAGGAATCTAAACTTCTCATCAGGCAGATAAATTCTACAAGGCTCAGAGGTGTTAAGGAAGGTACCTAAGATCATAAATGGGACGTGAGTTTGCTCTTGTGGCCATGTCCAAGTATTCCAGGCAGGGAAGCTGTCAGAGTCTTTGTCCATCTACTCCTGGAGGCTAGGGTTCTATGATCAAGGCACAGGCAGGGCTGGCTTCTGCTGTCTCTCCCTCTGTGGCTTGTGGATGGACACTTCCCCTACATCTTCACACCACTGTCCATTCGTGTTGTCTGGGCCCAAATCCCCGCTTCCACCTGCCACGGTGCGCTAATAAGGGCCCTCATGATCCCATTCAGCTTCGAGGGGTCTGACTCCGCATCAGCCACATTCTGAGGGATGGGGCTCAGAAATTTCCTCAGCATACGAATTCTCAAGATCGACTCACCATGACTGTTGGTGACAGGGGCTCCCAGGCCACCTGTTTCCCATCTTCTATTATTGAAGCCTCCAGCCTAAAAGATCATGGTGACTACTCAGTTCTTAACTTGACAGGAAGTCGCTACACACAAGATGTGTCATCTAGGTTCATGCCTTTCATCTTAGCTACTCAAAAGGGTGAGATCTGAGTATCTCGGTTTGAAGCCAGTTCAGGCAGGCAAGCCTGTGAGACTCTTATCTCCATTTCATCACCAAAAAGGCCAGAAGTAGAGCTGTGGCTCAAGTGATAGAGCACTAGCCTTGATCACAAAGGCTCAGAGACAGTGCCCGGGCCCTGAATTCAAGCCCCAGGACCAACACACACACACACTCACACACACACACACACACACACGCACGCACACGCACATGCACACATACAGGCACACACATACATGCATACAACGTGTCTGCCAGCCAATCTCAAAGGAAGTTTGTTGGGCCAACAGACTGGCAAGGTCTAGAGGTAGCTGTTGTAGAGAAGATTGCACCAAAACAAAAAATGTTCTGAGATGATAAGAGCCAGTCTATCTACACGGGGGAGGGACATTTCAATAAAGGAGAAGGAAGTAGTGAACCTTGAGGTTGATTCAAATGATACACAGATGTAACTTCGTGCCCATCAACACCTCTAGTCATAGCTGTATCCAAGAGGAGTAGAAGAAACCAGGACCTTGGCCCCTCCGGTGAAATAGCTTGGCTTCCACATGTCATTCCCCATAAAAGGAAGAGGACTTTCTGAAGAACTGATGGTTCCAGGCTGGGTCAAGGAAAGAAGGTCTTCCTGGAATATACATACGTTCCAGAAAGTAAGGAAGAGTTTCCTTCCTGGTGAGAGAAGACATGGTTAAAAGTTAAAGAGGAAGTTAGATACTCTCAAGGGCAGGACCAAGGAAAACAATTTGATTAACAAATTAAACAATAACCATAAAGCATCATAACCTATGGGAAAATATGAAACAAATGGCCTGATAGTGTACATCATGGATAATAGAGACTCACTGGCTTAAGCAAACAAATACAAATAAATCTGCTCTTAAAATTAAATGCCAGCCGATTTGTGCAGTACAAATGTTTGACACAGAAAATCACCTTGACAACATGTCCTGGTATAAAGTCTTATGGAAAGGAACACCAATGGATGCTAAAACTTGTGTGTCAGTGACAGGATAAAGAATGGAGGATTACGCAGTCCACAATTATCTCCTCTGACGTGGCCTCTCTAGGAGAACCACAGGAGGAGGTACAGAGGAGAGACCTGGCCCATGCCACTTTAGGCAGACAGCCAAGGGACCGCCACCAGCAATGGCAAAAGTTAGCTCGTGTGGCCCAGTGACCGGAACACAGAGCCTGTCTGTGGCCTCCTGGCAAAAACATACAACACAACAATGAAACACAATGACAGGAAAGGCTACTCTATGGCTGGCCTGTAATCATAAGAATTGCCAAGGCGGGGGCTGGGAAGGTGGCTCAATGGTAGAGCACTTGCCTTGCATGCCTGAGACCCTGGGTTCGATTCCTCAGCACCACATAAGCAAAAAGAAAATAAGCCGGAAGTGGCGCTGTGGCTCAAGTGGTAGAGCACTAGCCTTGAGCTGAAGAGCTGAGGGACAGCGCCCAGGCCCAGAGTTCAGGCCCCACGACCAGACCCTCCCCCCAAAAAAAAGAATTGCCAAGGTGGCAAGGGTCCAAAGATCAAGGCACCATTCAGAATTGATGTTCAAGTGCCACATCCCCTGATCCTTCTGCCCCAAAGTTCCCAGCTGAAGGAGAAACTCAAGCAAACTCTCCGGGAGGAGGAAGCTCCCTCTGTGCTATTCTTGCATATGTTCTGTGTCTGAAATAATGTTAAAATGAAGTTAAAAAATGCTGTGAAATGTAGTTCTTTGGCAGGTAGATGATGATGGAAAGAAAATGTGAGCTAACCTCTCTATGAGACAGGGCAGGGAACAATGAACAAGAAACACACGAGTTACCAGGACACAGATGGTAGGGAGGATGCACCTGTCAGATGCGAAAGGAAATTAAGGCATATTCTTTCTTACAAAGCTGGTGGGATGATATATATGTACATATATTACTACAATCTTTTCCAAAGCATCTGGGACAGTATATACCTGTAGACTTAGATTATTATTCTCTCTCTTTGACTGTACAGCTCCATTTTGAAAGTAGATACTTAATTATGCTTAACTGATTTATTACAGAGAATGAAACATCAGTTGTATCTATAAAAGCTGCTAATACAGCGAAGTAACTGAGAATGGAGGCCTGAAATGGCTAACAATCCCAGAGTCATGACCATCGGTGCTAAATATGATTTTAATGTTACACATTCAGCAGCTTTTGCAGCAGTGTTTTCGCTCAGCTCTCTCCTCTCCCTGTAAACATAACAACCATGATTGCATAAGAGACCAGACTCGTGCAGCAAACGCTGTTTACACTGGAAATTACCACCCTCTCTTCCACGAGGGTCAATTACATCGCCTGTTCTAAAACGAGTAGCAGGATTTCAGAAGGCGACAGGAGACTGTTTAAGAACATGCTGCCGGGAAGAGCACCTGTGCTGAGGCTCACCTGGTGTGGCAGCAATCCAAGGGACCAGGTATGGATGGGCTGCACATCTGGGCGGGTTTTGGAAACTATCCAGATTCCTTTAAGGTTAATAATTTGTCTCTCCACTCCTACAGCTTTAAGCACAACAAGTGCACTCTTTTTTGTGCACTTACCAAAGTATTCTTAGTGTTTGCTTCTAGAACCTTCTACATGTCTTAAGTGACCTGGGCACTTATGTCCACAGACAGACCCTTTCCCTTCGCGCAGCACAGAGCTCCCATGTCCCTTTCGAGTGTGCGGGGAACTTCTTCCTGCCTTGGTTAGTCAGCTCATGGAGTGGGAGGCGTGCGGTTCCCCTGTGTTCCCATTATTGAGGGGGTAGTGCAACATGACCCCCCCACCCCGTGGGTCCGGTGCGGCCCAGGTGCCCCCCCCCCCCAGCTGGCAGCATCTCACCCTGGTCCACCCTTCCCCGGTGTGTGGCTAAACAATGGAACACTTTCCTGGTCACTGTAGAAGTCCCCACAAATTCCAATTTGTGGTCCTCCTACTATCCGACGCGATCCAGTTCCAGCATGCCCGCTGGATGTCGTAACTTCTGCTTTCCACGCTCAACGAAATTCACTCCCAGCTTTGTTTGAGACCAATTACTCACATATTAATTTTTCACCATGAAGAATGGGGAGATTTGGGCAGTCCAGGGTCTCGGCATGTAGCTTCCAGGCACACAAACCCACGGCAACCACGGGCTGCCGCACGACCCTCAGCCCCACAGTCTACTTCATCCCTCGCTACGGGTTGCATGTGGAGAAAGCATCTGAGGCTTGTGTGGGGTGAAGAAAGCATTTGAGAGGTGTTGGATGAAGTCCTAACTACCAGAGACATAAAGAATACAAGGGGCGGGGGTACAGAGAACCAGAACCAACGATCCCAGAGTGACCCCAGCTGGACTCTAAATGGCCCTCCATGGCCAAGAAAGGCCCCCCCCAATCACATGGTTGTGGGTAAGCAATCTGTAACCCTCAATCCACAGACCTCCGCCAGCCTTGTCTCCTCTCCCGGCAGATCCTCCAGCACGTAATTAAACAGCTCAGCCCATGTTGTCTCATTTTGGCCAACAAGCAAAGAGATTCTTCTGGAAGCAGTGGAGACGGGTTGCTAGCGGCAGGCTTCTCATCCCTCCCTCCACCTGCCTTTCCTCAAAGCCGCCTCCACCTCCCCCTTGCAGAGACGGGCAGGTCAGAGAGTACGGCTGTGCATGAAAGATGTGAAAATTTACTGCAAATGAGACCAGAGCAGTAAATTCATTTTTATTCAAATTACTGTCATCATACATTACCACGTCTCCTGTAAACATTGTGCTTCAGACAGGGTGACAGCATATTATTATTTGCGAGATTATACTATTATTAAGCTATTAACATGTTACCCGGGCTTGAAACAATGACTCAGCTCCGTTCTGCATAATAGGACAAGCGAAGGGGACAAGCAGAGGTGACAGGAGGGCTGGTTCCAAGACGGCAGGCTGGGTGGAGGACGGCAGCGAGCACACACGGACCTGCAGAGTGAGGGGCCCCTGCATTTTAATTTGGGGGTCATCATAATCATGTCATCGGACCGAAGACCATGCGGTTTCCTTCAGCAAACACGTCACTCAAACATTATTCATGAGTCCAAATGCTTACTTCAAAACCCCAGAGAGGAGGAAGCCAGGCTGAGACAAGCCAGACCTTTGGCAAGGCCCCAACCTCATCCTGCCTGGTGAGATTGGCTTCTCCCGTGACTCAGGCTAACGGAGAGCTCCCGTGAGCTTGTGAATGAGAGATGGGCCAGGCACGCTAAGCTCTAAGACACGCAACGCCAGCCTCCCATCAGCAGTACTCTACTACTGCCCACAAAAGAAGGCCCAGCTCTTCCAACCAATGCTTCTGGCTCCCGGGAGCTTGGGACCGCAATGTTAGTCTCGTCAGAGCCCTTTGCAGGGCCTGTGTAGCCCCAGGATCCAGGGATGGGCAGGGCACGCGCCACTGCAGAAGCTCCTTCCATGATACATATATACCACCTTCCAGAACCAACTGGTGAACATGCTCAGACACATCCCACGCACGAGGGACTTCTCTCTCCTCTGCAGCTACCCAGCACCAGTGAAGACCACGCTGTCTCTGCCTGCATTAGTCACCAAGGTGACGCGTTTGTAAGACATCAACCCCACCCTTCCCAGCGAACCACCCATCACGCGGAGGAGAATCAGGAGCATCCTGGAAGTTGGAGCAATTCCTGCCCACCCCTGCAGCGCCCCCCCGCAATGGGTTTGTTGGCTTGGATGGGCTAGGCCTCCCTACACCCACCCCCCACTTAAGTCAATGAGAAAGGCACCCGTTTGCCTCAGCATCCCCTGTGCTTTGAAGACCTCCTTCAGGCAATAGTGACATTTTATGAAATCAAGTAAAGAGCAATGCTGGATGAGCTTTTTCTAAACAAGTCAGGGAGAAATTGCACGGAGAACAAACGAACCAATGGATCAGTGTTACTTAATGATTGCATTTTAGGATTCGATGAAAATAATTTTAAAATAAAGGCACAGCTCAGAAAGATTTTCTGCCTCCAAGGCTGTCTCTAGCAGGGGCTCCCTGGGAACAGGGTTTCAGATCAGGCTTTGGGGGCTCAGCTAGCAGAAATGCCTTTTTCAAGTTAGTATCCTAGGCAGTCGGCATGTGGCTTTGATATCTTAAAAGCTCTGAATTGTACCAGCTATTTTCTCAAATTGTCCCCAAACAATTAAGAAGCTGAGAAATCAGCATATGTGAACCATCAACAGGTTTTTAATTTAGATTTTTTCCCCCACTTGTAAAGCTGTTCTTGCCTCCCCAGGCTGCTCTCCCCAGCCCCCACCTTCCCCACCTCACAATTGCAAGGACTTCCCTCCACCTGCTGGGTCCACAGGGCCCTCCCTCATGGGCAACATCTTCCTGCCCATCACTCTGTTCTTGAGGAAGAAGTTCTCCTCTCCCCTCACTTCCCCGGTACTCTCCTCTCCTGGTTGATACCATTGTTCTGAATATTTCAGAATAGGCCTTCTTTGGGGTCTGGCAGGAATCATGCCTCCTGTGTGCCAGTCTCGGGCTAGATCTGCCACACGCAAAGCAGCATCCCCTCTGGTCATGACTGGCGACTTAACTCTGGGCCATTAATCTCTCCCCAGCTCTCTCAGGCACAAATCCTCGACAGACCAAACTGTCTTCCTCAAAATTTGCTCTTAACTTTCTCCAGTATCTGTGGAGCTCTGTACCAGAGACAGAATTCAGCATTTTTCTTACATGCCTGCTTTGTGTTAACACGATAACCATCATTTCGAAAGGACAAAGTTGAAAGAGTTCATTAGATTTAATTACGGGAGGGCCTGCTGAGATATTGCACATTCATCTTTTTGTAGAATCACAGGCTAGGAAAGTGTTCGAGATCTTCTGGCCCAATCCCTAAGCCTCAGATAGGTAGAGTTTTCTATGCTTCAGCAGATACAAGCAAGGCCCAGAGAGATGAAACATGATAAGTGCATTCATTAATCGTTCAGTGGTGTGCTAGGCCCCCGTTTGTTGGCTGTGTCAAAGCCTGAGTGAAACCAGGTGTGGCCACAAGCCTCAGGCTTTACCTCTCTGCCGCCCTGGGACCAGAGACTGAGCCAATACAGCTCAGATCCAAGGAGAGCCTAAGCCAACACTATGTACTATATATACATATATATATACACATACACATATGTGTATCTGTGAGAATAGACATGCATATACATATAAACATATGTAGTGTGTATATATGTGTATGATGCACTATTTTTTGATAATGAGTAGATGGCACACAGACAGAGCTTCACTTTAAAAGTTTTGTGTCATCAGAACAGCATCCGTCAGCATCTGGGTCTGGCTCTCGAAGGCACTTCCTGCTCTGCTAGTTCCAGAGGAAACATAGAGGTCTCCCAAGGAAGCAGACGGGTTGGCTACTCAGGGCCAGCCCAGCTCCATCTGCCTTGGTCCGTGTGGGAATCCTCACAGTGAAGGAGGGAGGGGTACTGGGTGCCCTGCTCTGGGGCCAGCCCCCCACCATCACCTGCACCCCTAGCATCCCTGCATCCCTGCATCCCTGCATCTCTGAATCGCGGTGGCCGGCCCTGCCGGTCGCGCTCCTGTGTGCTCGGCTCGCCTTCTGTCCTGGGAGGATGATCCTGAAAGAGCATCAGGAGAAGCGCGGTCCTCACAGAAGCAGGGGTGGCGTCCTGAGGCAGACTACGGACTCCCCCGAGCGGTTTCTGCCAAGCATGCGTGGAGTGGCTTCAGGTAGGAGTTCTGAAGTCACTGTACTAAGTCTGAGCACCACGTCAGCCACCTGGGACCTGGCCAGAGCATCTAACCTTCCTTGGCCTCTGCCTCAGTGTCCATGTCTGAAAACAGGGGAGCTGGCATCATCTCAGAGGCATGGAATCAGACCCAGGCAATCGATCACCTGGGCGATGGATCACCTGTGTGGCCACGTGGACAGAGTATGGTCTCCCATAATGACTAATGATTCTAAGGTGCTCCATCCAGTGTCCCCAGTAACAAGCAGCCCAGAAAGCCAGGTTTCTGGTAATAGACTTCCAAGGCAGACTCCTCACTGTGACAATCCCACCATGAAACCATTTCTTGATACTATGGATGGTCAGTAGGGCCAGGCTGAAGACAAATTCTCTATAGCTCTCCTGCATGGCTGGGACCTGCCAGGTATAGCTGGTGCAAAGATGGAGGTTATCTCTCTGCCCTCGAGGCTCTGAAATTGGCAGCCAGAAACACTGCTCCAGCCCTGCAGATGACCCAAGGGGCCAGGATACGGGGAGTGTAGCCTCCCATCTCTTCAACAAACACCTCCTCCGGTCTGAGCTGGCACAGGGGACACAATCTTTCAGCTGAGGCCACGCAGTTGATCCTGATTCTCTGCTGGCAGCTAGGTGTCCTAGCTAGGTGCCTGGTGAGTGCCTTGCCCTCATTTTCAGAAGGAAATTCTCACAAATACCAACTCAGAGTCATGTGATCAAGTCTAGAGCTCTGGGAAATTTCAGTGCTTCTGACTGTGGCTCCTGTAATGGGGGAAACTGGGTGAAATCCAGCTTAATTCTCAAAGAGTTCCATCTCTCCTTAGACTGTGGGACGTTTTCCAGGGATGGTCAAAGGAAGGAGCTGCTCCCAACTTTCATGATGCCTTCTCTGCCTGGTTGCTTTTGGCCAAAGTACTCCATGCACAACATTCTCTTGTGGGGACCACTACCTAACCCACGGTCCTGGAGCAAGTGTGGGTAGGGGGTGGGGGTGTCTAGGTCACAGCCACAGAAAGCCCTGGAGCCAGTGTGGTGGTAGATGGAAGTCAGCAGCACGCACCAGCCCTGCGGTGGGGGAGTGGGGGCGCCATGCGGCGTGAAGACCAAAGGCTGGGGTAGGAGTGGGAAAGAGCACAGACCACTGGAGCCATCCGATTACGGTTGAAGAGTAGCACCATGCAGGCCACATGAGACTCATGGAAGGACAGACACAGGGTTTGCGTATTTTTATGGCTGACTTCCAACAAGTGCCTACGGAGCACCTGGTATATAGCGGGCACTGGTTGACTGTGCTGTTGACTAAAGAAGTAATTGAGCATTTTCCTTCTGTCTAGGCTGTGAACTCTACTGACCAGGGGCCACATTCCAGTTTTGTGCTCTCAAAGATCAGCACTCGCCCCTGCTCGTGACTGGTTTGTCAGATGATTACTGAATAACCGGAGGCGAGAAAGAAATGTGCGGGTGCTGGGCGCTTCCTGAAAGCGTGGCGGTCCCCTGGATTGCCCTCTAGCACTTGCTAATATGCCCCAGACACTGTTTGGGCCAGCACCTCAGCCCTAGGCAGGACCCCTGACATTGCATTCACCAGGCCTGTGAGCTCGCAAACAGCCACAAAGCACCAGTCTCTGGAGAAATTTGCATGTCAGTCCTCCAACTCCATCTTCCACACAAGACACCCGTCCCTGGAGGCTTTGCATAGGTCAGTCTTCCAACCCGGCTTCCTCATCGCAGGGACTGCTACACCTGAAAAGTTGTCTCTCCTGCCTGGACTCTGGATATGCACAGGTGCTTGAAGGCCTTGACAGGCGCTCTAGAGGTGTGCCTGGTGTCTTTCCCTGATCCCCCCCAACCCCATGAGAGTCTGTAAGAGTCATGCTTTCCTGGTCCATCAGGAGTCCCTGGGTCCTCGAATCAAGTGGCTGGATGGGCGCCCGGGGACCCTCCTAGCCCCTCGCTTCAGGACAGGACTGTTTCTTCATGTCACTCTCAAATGCGCTTACCTGACATAGACCTCCTCAGATTGTCAACCAGGAACTCTAAGTGAGCTCTGAGCAGTACCACTTGAAGGAGAAGTAAGGTTCCTTTCCTGCCTGCCATTTCCATGTTTGGAGACACACACAGTTTGCTCCATCGGGAGCACTTTAAGGAGCAAGCCAAACATGAGCTAATTGTTAGCAGCTTATATTCCTAGAGCAATCAGAAGTTTATCGGCTGCATGAGTTCGTCCTTTGGATATGACTTGTTCCTTCCTCTCGAACAAGAGGAGCAGGAGCAGGAAAGACTTGAATGAGACCACGCAAAGAGCTTTACCCGGCACCTTCAATGGCAGTGATGTTATTATATCATCAGCAATATCATCAGTAGGAACAAATTGCTTTCACAATGGTGTTTGTAAAACTTAGTCGAAGAAGACACAGAATGAAAGTGTTTTAACATCAATGGGCCCTGATCTCTAGGGATGATTAAACTTCCCCTTGCAGGAGAATTTATGCTGGCCCAGGCCACTGGAAAAAAACAGCTCACAGGTTAAGGTAGAGATTGTGATAATAATTTAATAACCGGGAGTCAGCCAACAACACTTCACAGGCCAATTCAGCACTCTGCCTATTTCTGTAGATAACGTTTTATTGAAACACAGCCACATTCGTTCATTTACCTGAGGTCCAGGCTGCCCTCCTAGTACAATGGCAGAGCTCAGGAATTAGTTATACATGGCTTACAAGGCTGAAAATATTTACTATCCAGCCATCTAGAGAATCATGTGCTGACCTTGCTGAGCATGAAAAAACTAACAACAAGCATTTAGAGAGACCTACCAAGGCAGAGGGCTGGCAAGAGCCGTGGGAACATCTTTCCACAGACCCCTGAGGGGGCATCACACCGTCCACATCTAAAAAGGAGGACACAGGCTCACTCTGACAACGGGTGTGACTTGCCCAAATCCAGTGGGGAGCATCAGGACAGCTGGGCTGGCCCAAGTGCATCTCCAGCCCATAGCAGGCCCTGGTTCCGTTTAGCCTGAGCACTAAAGATAGGAGTCTTCCCTTCCCTATCATCTCAGCCACATCTGCAAGTGGGGTATCTCCTGCTGCTCCCCGGTGACCTCCACCAGGTCAGCCTTCAGCATTAAATCCGATTCCTAGGTCTCAATAATCACATGCAAGGAGGGCAGTCCAAGCGTCCCGTGAGACTGATACAGTCACTCCCAACCCTGGCCTGGGAAATCCAGGCCATCACCCGATGCGCTTCTGCTGACTTGTACGCCTTTCACTCATACCTGGCCTGAGAGTCCACCCTGCCCTGCAGAAGTGCACGATTAGGTGAAGAGAATGTCTGATAGACCAGGGCTCAGGAAGGAGGGGTCACCAAGAGGGAGGCAGGGCTCGGGCTCCCAACCATCCAAGGAGACCTGGGCAACTAGGCCTTTGTCTTCAAAGGACTGACTCTCCCCAGTGCCCTCCATTCCATAGCTGAGCTTGACGGGAAGGGACATGATGGGAAGAGACCTGGGTGAGAGCACAGGCCAGCTACCAGTGCCAACACTCCCAGGCCCTGCGCAACTACCAGCAGCTCGAAGGACATTTCTGCCTGAATTCAAATGAAGCATTTCCTGCCTTTACCTACTAAGAGAAAAGGGGACACGTTTTTTTTCAGTTAGCAGAGGATTTTTATTCTGTAGTACAAACCCTGGTTAAAAATAACAGTCTAGCATACTTCACTTAATGTAAGTTTTTCCAAGTCTTTCCATTTCCTAACAAATGGGGCAATGTCATTCTTTCTGATGGAGGCATAGAATTCCATTGTATAAATATACCACATTTTCTTGATCCATTCATCTACTGAGGGGCATCTGGGTTGGTTCCATATCTTAGCTATGGTATATAATGTTGCAATAAACATAGTTGTGCTGGTAGCTTTAGTATGGCCTTATTTGTGATTGCTTGGGTAAACGCCCAAAAGTGAGATTGCTGGGTCATAGGGGAGCTCTATGTGGAGTCTTTTCAGGAACCTCCATACTGCTTTCCAAAGTGGTTGAACAAGTTTACACTCCGACCAACAATGCAGTAGGGTTCCCTTTTGGCCACATCCTCTCCAGCATCTGTTGTTATTAGATTTCTTGATTATAGCCATTCTAACTGGGGTGTTTTCACTAAATTTGATGTTGGTGCCCTGCATCTTGTATATACATTTTTCTAATTTGTTGAGGGGAAGGGAAATAACAAAATGCTGAAATAAGGATACAGCTGACCCATTGTAACAATGAGATGTACAGGACACTAAGTTGAAAATGAACTTTACAACTTGGGGGGTGGGGGAGTTGTGGAGGTGGGAAGGGAAGGGATGGTAGAGGAAACACAAAGGAGGAGGTAACAATGCTTGATAGGAAATATACTCATTACCTTACTCATGTAACTATAACTCCTCTGTATAGTATTTTTACAATTTAAAAAATAGCCAGCAAAATAAGTAAATAAATTTAAAAAAAAAACCAGTCTAGGACAGAGCTAATGCCTGCAAATACCAATTACCCCACAGTACTTGGAAAAAGGAAACTCTGATAAAGAACTTCCTTCCCTCTCCCTCCCTTCTTCCTTTCTCTTTCTTCTTCCCTTCCTCTCTCCTTCTGTGCCTATCCCAAGGCAAAGAACTAAGCAATAAATAAGCACGGTTGCTGTACAGACTCTGGCCTGAGATTCTGTGGCCACAGGTGATGCAGGCATGGGCAGTAACGAAACTGTATAGAGTGAATACGGATGTGAGGTATGTGACGGTTTGTCAGCATTCATGAGGCCAGCAGGCTGGGTTAGGGCTCAGTCCCTTCAGCTTCCAAGCTTGAAAGAGCTGGCTCTCAGGACTCCCCACAATTCATCAGCCTCCTGGTCAGGCTGAGGCCACAATTCCAACTCCACTAAAAGGCAACACAACAACACAGAATCATCTTGGCAACAGCCATCAGGAGCCTACTGGCGAGCCAGCCCTAGGCTCTCTGCTCTGCTCAGACTTGCAAGGAGACTTCCAGGAAATCCCACTCCCTACCATTCCCGACAATGAGTAAGTCACCGTTGTCCCGAAGGGCCCCTGGGTGAGGACCCCCTGGGTCCGGGACGTGGGTCCTCCGCTTTCACCTCCTGCCACCACCAAGCTCTGGGGGTCCCTGGGGTCCTGACACTTGTGAACACTCTAGAGTCACCAAATTCACCCCTGCCTGTTGTGAATGTGGGATCTCGAGTGTTCGCCACTGATTAGGCGACATTATCTCTATGATCCTACTGGGCTTCGCACTAGGGGTAAAGGCACTTGCCTTGATTTGAAACTAGCAGACACGGGGAGAATTTGTTGATTGCTAATGAGAAAGCTGAGGTTTTGTTGACACCATCTGGGACTGTCTTGCTGTGGGCCGAGATCAGGAAGAGAAGCTCAACATCACACACCATATTAAGCAGGCCGTGACGTTGTTATGGGCTTAGTATAACTTTTCATGTCTGCTGTATGCCAGGAGCTCAGTCTGAAACACCTTTTTTCCAGAATATGAAACATAATATCTCCATGCTCATTGCATTATTTAAAAAGGGGCAATGTGGTTCATAACTTTACATTTATTGCATACTTTTAAGCCACTTGACCCATATAAATATTGCTATAGAGTTGCCCTCAGTTATTAAATTCTTATTGCTTATAAAAGAGGCAACAGGAAGTATATAACCTACAGTCCAAGGGGGAAGGGAGGGCGGAGGCGGACTCAGGAGCCCAGGCGGAGGTGTGGCCAGGGGTTCAGGGAGCAAATTGGTTTCCATTCTGCCCCCTGCTTTCAAGCCTGGATTTTTATTATATTTTATTTTTTCCCCTCGTTATAGGCAGCAGCCTGTTTTACTTTAGCTCAAAGAATTCTGTATTGACATGGCAAGCGACATTTTGCCTTTTGACTAATTAAAATGGAACCCCACTCTTAAAAGAAATTGGTTGAAAGAATTTTTTTATTCCAGCAGCACAGCTGAGACCAGATAAAAACAGGGCATCCACACTTACCGGGGTTCAAAGTCGAGTCTCCTCAGTGTGAAAGGAAAGCCAACGGTGCCTTCCTTGTCGGACTTCTATTCTGATTAGGGCTGCCTCCCCCGGTCCCTTCTCCTTCCAGGACACAGGCCCATTTGGCTCATCGGTGCCAAACACGCCTGCCCTATTGCAGAGGCATGCCCGGCTCACACATGTATGCCGGCAGTCTCTCTTTCTCTCTCCCCCCACCCCACCCAGTGTGCATTTTCAGAAAGGACAGAATGACCACAAGCACTTTAAGACACCTCAAAGCGGTCACGCAGAGAATGTTTCAAAAAGCAATTCTTTTGAAAATGAGTATGTGGTGTTCACATTTCCCCTCCCCTCAGTGTGCAGGACACAGTGGAGAGAAAGAGAGAGAGAGAGAGAGAGAGGGAATTTGCTCAGTCCCAGCGTGGAGTACAGTTATGGAAACATGCTCTTTTAGAACATAATAAGAATCCCTCTCACTTGCAGTCCACATAGAACAGAACAGGACAGGTGTGCATCTGTGCCCCCTACCCATGGCCTGTTTGGGACAGTCCTTGGTAATGCATTTTCCCTGCTGTTGCTTAGGGCAGAGCCTTTAAACCTAGAGGTTACTGCTGTCAACACAGGACCCTTTTCCTGCTGTCACTTCTCTTCGAGATGAAGAGAAAGATTCCCCTTCGCCTACAGCACTTAGCTTGCGAAGCTTCCACCACCGCGTTGTGAAAGCAGACATCACGAAGCCAGCCTGCGACCTCCCAGCTCAGTGACAGGACAGGAATCCCCTGAGCAGTGGACGCCTCCTCTGATATTTGGAAAAGTGTCATGTTTTCTTTGCAGAGAAAACTGTCAGGCTGTTGTTGGCATAAAATAGAACACATCCTGGGTTGTGGTTTCCTTGTTTGTTACAAAATGTCACCTGGGCACATGACATGTTTTAGGTCGCTTATAGCCATCCTACTTAAGATATTCAAATGTTGCCAAGAGAATGGCCAGCTGCCTCTGCGCCCTGGTCATCTCTCTTCTCAATTAAAGCCCTTCTCCTTCTAGCAGAGGGGCAGTATTTATAGAGCTAGGGGGCTGGTCAAATGGTACACCTGGCTTGTTTACACTGAAGGAAGAGCACTCTGGAAATACATTTTTATCCTATTAAAGTGTTCTTTAGAAAAAGTTTAGGACAAAGATGCACAATTATTGACCACATCTGCCCAGGCTATTTTTATAAGAAATAGGGGAGATTGTGAATCATGTTTGAAAGATCACCAGCAGCCTACCAAAGCCCTGGCAGAGCTGAGCTAAGATAGGGGCAGCTTGCTCAAGTTAGCTGCTTACCTGTACGTGTCATTCTAGCACAACAGCGTAGTGCAGACTTCGTGCCTCAGGCCAACCTTCCTCGCCCATCCTGGAGAAAGCGTGTTTGCAAACTCCATCCTATCACCCCTCATTTCTGGGTACGATACTTAGAAGCACACTATAGGATTTCTATTTAAATAACCAATGAGTAATTTAAGTGACATGAGAAAAAAAAAAGCTTGAGGAAATACAGTATCCACATTATTTCTTTTTCTTGTTTGCTTCTTTGAAGATTTAAAGTAAGGGAAAATCTTCCCTCTTTACATCTTACATCTGAACAGATCAAAATACAGACACTTAACTCATGTATTTTTCCCCCTGTTGTGAACTTAGCACCTAAAATAAAATCCAAATATAAACTGGCTAAAGGAAAGATTCTGCAAAACCCGGTTTAATATCAGAGTGTGTTGCTGATCGGCTGCGTCTCCTTTGAGAGGTGATTCTCCACTGGCTGCCACAGCTTAAGGAGCGTTCACATATCCTCCCCTCAGGATGACAAAAATCCAGCCTCCATGCCTCCAGGGCTGCCCTCATTCTTTTGTATGAGGAATAGGAGCCTAAATTAAAAATAAAAAACAAAACAATGGCCCAACCACTCCATTGTCAGGCAGGGTATTCCGGTCACTGTGAAAAAAGCACAGTTTTATCTCCAGCGGCAAACGCCAGTCTTTCAGCTCCTGGATTGCAGATGTGAGAGTGCAACTAGAAAGAGCACAACAAATAACCGGGGCTCGCAAATGAGTTCGGTTTCTGTTTTAACAGTTCATATGATAGGAGAAATACGTCATGCAAACCAAAGAGCACATTCTTTAATTGCCACTGAGTAGAGCCTGTCTTCTGGGAATACAGCTGGAAGGCTCTGGTGCTCCATGGCTAGGGCAGAAATTCAGGCTTTTACTCTTTCTCTTCAACTTAGAGCCAAATGCACTCAGAACAAAAAATAAAATTAAACAAGTAGAACCTGTGATCTTGCCTTCCCCAGGAATAAAAAGTGGATTTCTTGTGTTCACATACACACAGATTGCAGCTCCAGACACCTGTCTTTCAAAATCTTTCTATTTCTATTTCGTTTGATATTAAGAGGAGAGCTCATACAAGTATGACTTTCATTAATGAAGGCCTCCATTAGGTCGTTTTCATAGCTGATTTTCTGTTTTGCGCTGTGTTTTTGTTTTTTTTCCTAAGTGTCCAAAC
Organism: Dipodomys spectabilis; assembly: GCF_019054845.1. Classification (NCBI taxonomy): domain Eukaryota; kingdom Metazoa; phylum Chordata; class Mammalia; order Rodentia; family Heteromyidae; genus Dipodomys; species Dipodomys spectabilis. Next base: position 7,834,246 of record NW_024870966.1, on the reverse strand, counting down.
CAAAGTGCTTTGCCCTGAAACCACACAGCCTGGAGGGGGGGGGGGGGGGGACGGGAGCGCACGGAATTTGGCTGAAGCTTTGGAATACAAAACTTTCACCGTGATTCAATCACCCCAGATCTGCAGGCTGATGCAACCTGCTGTACTTCTTTTGTCATTACAAAGGTGCTTAAGCCATGGAGAACATTGTCTGGGGTAAGTCAGGCATTTTGCACAAGGGCCATTGTGGGGTTTCAAGGAGTGAGATTTACTGTACTGTGAGTCACAGGATCAACAAAACCACAGCACCCTGACTGCAAGTCATGACACAGAAACCAGGGTAGATTCCATACAAACGTGCTCCTAAAGTCAGAAGTGAGTTTAACAGGGAAATTAGAAATGGAGCTAAAGGAGCAGAATACTTCTGGGGTGTGTGCGTGTAGCCAGCAGGCAGGGGAGATCCTACCTACTGCATTTCACTTGGATTGAACTGTGGGCAGCCCTCTGGCGCCTTGTACCAAATTCACATTCAGTCTTAGTGGGCATTCCCAAAGGTCAGAAGAGCTCAGAACACAAATACACCCTTCCCAAAGTCCTGCCCAGAAAATGCTCTTCCCAAGGGCAAAACTGCACATTAACCCAATTAGGCTAGTCTAAGTACAAGGTGAACCCTTCCCTGCACAGTGGCACTGTAGCAATGGGAAGATTCCGGAGACCTAGCAAGGGCAAGTGTTGTAGACATGTTTCTTCTGCCGGAGCTGCCCATTCTGCCCGGTAACCCGCTCCGTTCTTCAAAGAACTGTGAGAACAAAAAATTAACCTTTCTACCCTCCTTGCATATTTTGAGGCAAGCAGCTGCCTTCTAATGGTAGAACTTTATTTTCTTCCTCATAGTAATATATAGGGCTGAAATTCCAAAGGTTTCTGGCGTGTTTCATGTCTCACCTCAAGCCAAAACCATAGAGTTCAGCTATAAAAGAATATAATAAATTTAACCTGACCTAACGGGATTTTTTAAGCAGTCATTTTTTTAATTGTGTATCTATGAGTTAAGCTCCCTGTTCCCATAAATATTTTTGTTGTTTTTCTTTTTCTTTCTGGTTCTTTCCTGTACTCGGCTTGTGTCCGGGTATGAAATGATCTCTGCCTAAATGAAAGTGTTTTCAAAGAAAGAGAAAGGCGACCTTGGAAGAGAATGTAATTCTAAAGGAAACTTGAAAGGACGTATTTTAACATAATGGCAGATCTCCCGCATTTTTCGGTGTCTATTTTAAGGGCTAGCCAGGGGGAAATCTCTCTCTCCAGGAAGTCTGCAGACCGGGCTGGGCCCGGCCCGGGGAAGCCCGGGCCCCAGAGGCCCCCCAGCTACCTAGCGCTCCCAGGCTGGTGTGAATTTGGTACGTGGAAGCAAACTTCCGCACAGGCAGGTTCTCCTGTAATCACTGGTTTTGTTTTGCAGCCTTTGTAGATTGAGTCTTTGTTAGAGGAGCACGTCTTGTTTCCCCAACACTGAAGGAAATCCCCGGCATCAGAGTGCCCCCAAAAGGCAGCCCAAGAAATGAGCCGGGGCGCGCTGACCTTTAGCAAGACAGCGAAGGTTATGCACATAACATTTGCTTGTTTACTTTGCAAAATAAGCAAGGAGTTGGAAACTCCGAGAGAGCTTCCCGGACTTAAAACAACCACCGCAACTACAGGCACCCGAAGAAGCTGCTGGTCTCCCCGGCTCTCGGAGCCGCGCGCCTCGGCTGTTATCTGCTTTGCTCTCTGGTATCTATCCTGATGCAACTTTAATCACGGGAGCCAAGACTGCTCAGAAAATCACAGCTGTAGCTGGAGGCAAAAATAAATAAATAAATAAAAAATAAAAAGGGGGAAAAATCCGCGAGGACGAAGGGCTCCCCAAGTCTCAGCGAGGAGCTGGGGCGTCCGGGCCGGCCCGGGGCGGGGGGATGGGGTGGAGAGAGGGCGCAGGGGCCACAGATCGATGGCCACTGGTCGTTTTGATGGATATGACTGCAAAAAAAAAAGTCCAGATTGGTTCACAGTGGACCTCAAACCATGTCAGCTAAAACCGGAGAGACAAAAAAGTGACAGCTGCGGCGCGCGCGCTGCGGGCAGTCAGCGGCGCCGTGATTTATTGTTCCATCTGCCGGCCGCGCCGAGGACGAGTTCCCCCCGATTTGGTTAAAATGAAAAGGGCCTCAGAGAGCGCGCGACGTGGGTTTGGAAAATGTGCAGGAACTATTCTCGGGTTTTATTTTTTTTTTAATTTCCTGATTTATGTCCCTTTTCCTTTGCGCAAAGTCTCCCCTCCGACCCCCCGCCCGCCGCTCGGGAGCTCAGCGGGAGTGAGGGCTGGCGACCCCTCCCCTCGCCCGCCCTCCCGATTTCGGGGGGTCTTGGGGCTCCGCGGCCGGATCTGCGCGCCAGGAGCGCGCGCGCGCGCGCGCCCTGCGCCCCGGACGGACGCGCCTCGGACGGACGCGCCTCGCTGGCTGGCTGGCTGGCATGCCACCTCCCTCGGGGGTCTGGGGGACCCCGGGCGACAACCCCTCCCGCCCCGCCCCGAGAGGCTGCGGGGCCGTGGGAAGCACCGAGCCCTGTCCTTGTCCCCGTCCCCGCCCCGGCCCTGGTCCTGGCTGCTGCGCCCTGTCCCCGGCCCCGGTCCTGGTCCTGGTCCTGGCTGCTGAGCCTTCCTCCACTGGTCCAGACCCGCCATCCCCTGCAAGTTCGGCCCTCTGCTTTCAGATTCTCATAAAAGTTTTATGCGGGTCAGCACATTTCCATCCGATTTCCCGTGAAGAGGCTTGTTGGTTTGGGGGGGACGGCGGGGGGGGGGGGGGGGGGGGAGACCTCGGGGCTGCAGCCTCAGGGAGGCCTGGGAGCCCTGACCCAGGGCAAGCACTTCCTGGCTGGAGATTTTAGGCCTCGCAGGTCCGACCTGGTGTCAAAAGCAGGCCTGTCTTCTGTCTCAGGATGTTGCTTTTACCTCTCAAGTGTTTCCTGAATTTGTGAAAATTCTTTCTCAAGCCGCTTGTCCACAGTGGCTTTAATACTCCAAAAAATATTTGCCTTTTTTTCTTTTAAAACTTTGTGTTTTCTTTTCCTTTCTTTCTTTCTTTTTTTTTTTGAGAAAAGAAAAGAGGGGGAAGAGGGGAGGAGGGGAGGAGGGACGGAGAAAGAGGCAGGGAGAGGCGAGAGAGCCTGGCTTGGCCGCTACTGTGAGCCAGGGGCCGCCCCGGGGGGCTGGTTCTACTTTTGGAACATGTTCCTGTCAGGCAGGGGTCAACATCTTTTACCTCTTTTTTCCATTATTCAAAATAAGTATTGATGTTATGTTTTAGCTATTTAAAAGCCAGCTGCCTTGCTCGTTTCGGATACTTTTCCTGGTATGACTGTATGTGGTAATAGCTGGTCTGTGTATCGTCTTTCACAAAATCTAGCTTTTCAGAGCCTCGGTCTTCAAATGATATCAATCAAAATTTATGCAATTCAAAATCCATATGTATAGAGTCCCAGTTCACCTCATTTAATGATAATAGTAAACCACATGTTGTGTACATGTCTAAAACACTTTTCTCCTTCTTGGCCGTGGTAACCCTAGGGGCACTTGCTCCGTACAGCCTGCTCCACGGAGCAGCATAATACATTGATTAATACTTGGCAACAACGGAAATCTTGAATAATAAAACAGTGAATGAGGTAAATGCACACTAATCAGACGAGGAGAGTGTCAATAATATTTGAAGATGTATGTTAATATAAACAACCTAGAAAGACCTGGGAGGCTGCGGGAGACAGCTAATCCCGGTGCCTGGAATTGTCTCTTATTAGCAGTCCTAAAGTTGATCTTCACACCAAAGAGGCCGAGTGACTTGTGGAAAATGAGCTATTTTGTCTGACAGAGTTCTTGTCACAGCTAAGCAGGGCCTTACCCCGACAGGGGCTAGCTCCAGACAAGGGCCTGTTGCTTCTAAGAAAAGCTTGGAGCCAAGGGTAGAAGGAAGGAAGAAAAAAAAGATCATTCATGAAATTAGTCCGTCTTTCTAATACCTTAATCCTAGGTGGGAAAAATTAAAGTGAGATTTTTTTAGAGAGTTCATTTGCATTAGCTTTGAGACCCAGTCATGGAGGATTGAGGCTTTGTGTGTGTGTGTGTGTGTGTGTACATGTGTGTGTGTGTGTGTGTGTGTGTGTGTGTGTGGTGTGCAAGCAATAACTGGTAAGTAGGTGATTGATACTGCGTTCTGATAGGCGCATTAGTTTCCTGGCAGACTGGCCATCAGCACACGGAGGTCAGTTCCTCCCGGGATGACATCCATCACTCATCTATTTTTATCAAGAGCAAAAATAGTGACTGTTGTACTTGCGCAGTAGTGTTTGCCTCTGACAGGACACATTATTTACTTCAGGTTTAATATACATGGCAAATAAGATTTGCTTTCATGGAGAAGCAGGAAACATTTGGCAAGGGGAGAGCAGAGTATTTTCCTTCATTTGTTTTGGCAAATCTGAAAAATAGAGGTCGTTATACACATTGTGCATTCCAGAAACTTAACGAGGAACAAATATTTTAAGAAAATTGAGATCATAATTGAAAATACTACAATGTGTTTAGGAACAAGAAAGCTTGAGGCTGTACGTGGAACTCTCAAGACAGTAGCACTCTGGGCCCATGGAGAAGGTTTTTAAAGGCAGAGAAAAGCAGGGAAGGGAAAGCACACGACTGATCCTAGGCCTCTGGAGGAAAAGGCAGGAGGATTGTGAGTTCTAGGCCAGCCTGAGCTGCTTAGTGAGACCCTTGTCTCAAATAAATAAAAACATGCATGCATACATACAAAAACCACCAATAGTAAAACCAAAACAACAGACACGAGAGGAGAGGCACAGGATCTGAAAAGATTTCTTTCAAAAATCCTTAAAAGCACAGTGTAGCCTCCACGATTCAATGTCAGACTCAATTGGTTTCTTTCCTTCTGAAAAACCGGTCTTTTTCAGAGGCTACACGTCTATTCACGTATCTGTCATGTGATATTAAGGGTTCATATGAACATCCACACTGAAAAATTAAGCGCACTTTTGTTTTGATTAACCGCCGTCGGTTCCCAAAACCACAAGGTGAAAACTCAGCTAGCGTCAGCCACATCTGTGACTTCCCTCTCCACCCGCCAAATGAGCCAGGCCGAGACAGGGAAGCTGTTGACAAATTAATACTTTAAGAAAATAAACTATGTTCGTGTTCAACACAGAGCAACTTTATCCTGATTAATTTGTGTTGGAGCCTCTCCAGCCCCCATTTACAAAGCCCTGCAGTTTGTACAAGTATAATTTCCTAATATTTACATGAGGAAAGCCTCGGCAGTTAAGCTTTGCCTCCAGTGTGAGTTTTGTGGTTTGTAAAAAGACAATAAAAATACAGAGAGGTAATTGTAAGCACATTTGAAAAAGAAAGGAAAAGAGAAAGGATTTTTTTTCTCCTTTCTCCTCCTTGCAGGGTCCTATAAAAATGAGGCGAGTGTATGCACACACTCTGAGGAAGGGGAGCCAGTGCTCAGCAGAGAAGTTTTAAGTAATGTAACACCTAATACTTAATAATGTATGCCTGCAACCGAATCTAGCTAACGAGCCCACAGAACACCCACAGTTGCTGGAAGCGTGGATCTTTTTCATCCAGGCATAATCCGTCTTTGTCCATCTGCACGGTCTTGTCATTTTATGCCTTTATTTATATCGAATGTTCGGCACTTGTGTGACTGTCTGATTTAATAAATATGAAAGAGGGGGGAAATGCAGTTGTAATGTGTTGCTTTGTTCTGAGAATATTAAAAAAAATAACCTTTAGTTTTAATGAGATTTTTTTTTCTCTCCCCATCAGTTTACACAATTTTCCAGATGCAAAATGAGCTTTTGGCTGTAAAATATTTTATCACATTGTCTTCTACAATAAAGATTAGATGTTTTCTCTCTCTCAAATGCACTGCAATTATTTTTTAGTGTTTGCAAATCATAATATCATTTAAAAACCATATTTTATACCTCATCTAAAATACTTTTATAGCTGCATGATGAAAAAAATAACATCTATTTAACTACTCTTTTTAAGTGGCTGTTACGGGCTTTAGTGTAATTTCCTAGGAAAAGTCACCACTAAAACAACTTAGCTTTCCTTGAAAACAAATCTCCCAAGCAACATCTTTGCAGAAATTCCCCCAGAATTTAATTCCCCCGATCGGAAAGCCCAGAGTGCTGGAATATAAAAATAGTAGCCCTGTCATTTCACATTCATTAAGTGTGAAACTCAGAAATTAATAATGTAAAAATATGCTTTTTAATTAGTCTTACATTCTGCCCAATGTACTTAAATGGGATCAGCGGCTCCCTAATGATTTTTTTCTTAATAAAGTATTAGCCTGTGATGCTCTGAGGTTGACAGGTATGATAAACTAGAAAGTTCTTTTGGAGGCATATGAATGATACCAAAATAGTACTCGCCCATTTAAATGTAATTAACATCAGGGAACAATATTACAAGAGAAGCCTGCAAGATTTTTATTTCAGGGATTTTTTTTTCATTCCTTATTTTATGAGGAGTTTGATGATTGCAGTAGTGATTTTATAATTTAATTACCTTTGCTGAAAGCTAAGCTTCTACTAATGGTGGGTCAACATGATCACAAAGCAACCTTCAAAAATATTAAAAAAGAAAGTAAATCCAGCCTATGGGTTCTTACAGCCCAGCTCAAGGGACTAGGGGCGGGCAGCTTGGGTGGACATGTGTGTGTGTAGGTAGGGGGGAAGGAAGCACAGAACCAGGATGATAAGCATGATACACATGTTTACAGATGTGTCGGCTCAAGAAGTCTTCCTTCTGCCCTGAAAAAGACCACTAGATGGGAACTCAAGTCAGATGTGTTCTAGAAAGGCATGCTGGGATTTCTTAAACACTTCAGTCGGGGTTTGGGGGAGAAGACTAAGGGAAGCACCAAGGATATACTTGATCATCCATTACGTGAAAAGTCATTGCTGAATAAGAGACTCTAGTCAATTGTCACCCAGTTATCCTCTAATGTACAATCTACAGGAGTCAGTGGCAGTGCTGCCTGGTTCTCCTATTTTAAGTCACCAATAACAAGTGGGAGATAGATATCTTCCCACATCAGCCTGCTAACTGTCAGCCCTGTTTACTGCAGGACTTCCCTCAGACCTCGGAGGAGGTGAGTCCTGGCAGGTGGTTCCTTTCAACTCATTAAACATGAAAGAGTGACTTGACTCGTAATAAATGATAAGCCCAAGGAAATCCCCAGTGTGTTCCTTCGGAAGAGGCTGAGCTGCAGAGACAGCGTCCATGTTCTCCTGGGAGAACTCCTGAAAACTTCTGGAAGCTGGGAGCTTTTGTACATGCGTCTGATGGCCAATCCTGGGTGGCCATAGACCAGATATGGCCCCAAGGAATCAGATGAAGACTGCAACAGAACCAGCATGCCAGTCTGTCTGCCAGTAGAGCAAACAGAAATGCAGGAGTCACTTTCTCTCATTAGCTCAAAAAGAAAGGACTCTTGCTTCCTGGGACTGCTGATGCCTGATGGGGCACTGATTGCACTGGTCAGGAGCAAGTAGCGTGCGAAGAACATGAGGGACAGCTGGGTCTGTGGAATTTCATTCACGGTTGGCTATAAGGCCGTCTAGTTGGCCTGTCATTTGATTGGCTCCAAGTTTACAGGAAACCCTCCTCACTTTTTGATTAAAATTCCTTAAAGGAAACATATGAACGCTGTATCAGAAGATGTTTAATTGCTAGAAAGTAGGATATGTTTTTGTATGTTCTACAACATTGTCTAATATCAATCAATTTACCTGCCATCAATCACTTTATTTATGATCAATATTTTCCCTACAGTAAGGAAAAGGAGACATAAGAGTACTAATTTCCATACTTTCTTAAAATTCGGGTGAATAGAGTCTCAACTGAATCCATGAGAGCAGGGTAATTGTTTCTTGGCCTTTTTGCTAAGATCAAGTGAGAGCAAGAATGGTGCTTTTCTCTCCCCGAGATGCTCTTCTCCACAAGGCACAAGAATGGGTGTGGCTGCAGGAAGAACATACATGTTGTGTAAATTTCTTCATAGGTAGCAGAACCTTCAGCCTCATTCCACATCTAGTCAGAAGGTGACAGAGCTGGGCCCTGGTGGCTCATATATATAATCCTAGTTGCTCAGGAGGATGAGTCCCTGAGACTCTTATCTCCAATGAACCACCAAAAGGCTGGAAGCAGAGCTGTGGTTCAAGTGGTAGAGTGCCAGCTTTGAATGAAAAAGCTAATGGACAGTTTTCAGGTCCTGAGTTCAAGCCTTAGTACTGGCACAAAAACAAATAGGCAAACAAACGATAACCATAAAAAAAATCTTAATAGGTGCTATGGCCCAGGTCTTTTGCTGACACAAAACCCAGCTGCATTGTTTGGCTTTTCAGCCTGTCTCATAACACAGCTGAAAAGCCAATGCCAAAACAGAGCTTTGAATATGCCAGACTTAGGGGAGATGGGATCCTGGGATGGGGCCTAGCCTTTGGAGGCCTTCACAGCCACAATGAGAGGTCTCAGCTCCTAAGCCACTCAGGAGTCCCCAAGCCTTCACCTTGGGGCCACCTCCAGGATTTTGTTATGGATTCCTCTCATGATTGGCAGTTAAAGTTTACCTGACATAGAGAATTATGGCTAATACCGTAGACTTCCCTGACTGTACAATAGGTTATTTTTTTTTTCTATTATGGTATTAGAGAATTTCTCCTTGATGGTGATTCATTCTTTTCCTGGAGAGACACACAGAAACTGACTGACTAGGGACATTTTTAATCACATTTATTGTGTCGTGAAGAATTATGCCAAAATGAATTTGTGTATTTGTGTGTTCTTAAATCAAATAGCAATTTTAATAATCTGGGACTTTTATAAAATCTCAGTGAGCTTAAACTTTCCAGGGGATTTGTGGAGGGGGGTACCATATTACTAAAACAAACTCCATAATTGCATTTCTTATGGAAATAAAACCAATTGCAATTAAGTTCTTAACATCTGTGAAGAAATCAGGGTTCTATTGGGGAGTAGATTTTTCAAGGCAGTCTAATGGCCAGCCACACAGACTTTATTTATTTGGTGTGGTTAATGGTGACCTTTGCAGGTGCGGACACTGAGGATGAGAGTCCCACCTGAATGGAAAAGGCAGTGCCTGGCACAGACGGAAGGCTATCAGACACCAAGCGTGGCTGCTGCAGAGCTGGTAACCCCTCTGAGGATGAAGTGCTGGTACCGATGCTACCCATGCTCGGGGGCTCAGCCAGTACCACGTAGCAGGGATTCTGACTCTGGAAAATGGAGACAGACATTTGAATATGGTAGGGGGGAATATTTTTTAGTTCATCTCAGTAGAAGCTACTCCATGACTTAACTGCAAATTAGGCAGGATTAGAAAGCAAAGAAATAATTATTGCTTAAAATGATATGCCCAGAAAAATAAAATTAGTAATTTAGTTATAATGAATTCCTTAGGTTTATTTGTTTTTTCTGTCTTCCTGCATCCTCCCTACTTGCTTTCTGCTTTCTTTTTTTCCTTCTCTACCCTCCTCTCTCCATCCCCTCCCCTCCCTTCCTTTCTCTTCCCTTTTCTCTCATCTTCCTTTCTTTCAAATTCTCAAATCTAGATTTGAAGTTGAAGTCATCATGAAGATTTCTCTTCATCCTTGGAAAATGGGGTTTGGGTTATTAAAAGTTAGTTTCTGTTTTTCAGTGAAGACCACACTGGAGGACTGCCATCTATGCACAGAGAGCGAAGACCTCTCGTTTTGCCTGGGCAGTCTCTGAGGCGAGAGGATGGTTTACTGGAAGCCTTAGTGTTTGGATGTGGTCAGCTAGGACTGGGGCAAACCTGGCCAGTCCACGTGTGGTGGGCTGATGCGGATTCAACCACATCCACATCCACATCCCACTGCTATGCTCAGGGAGCAGTGGGGGCTGTTGCTGCTCCTCCACACAGCAAAGGGCAGAAGCTCCAGCCCTCCCTCCTCCCCCCGCTACATGGTCTCCCCTCCTAGGTGGCTCCACTTACCAGTCCACCAGGAAGCCTACTTTGCTTAAGTGTGAAATGAAATCAGAGACACGGAGACTTCAAGACTCTGAGCAAAGATGGATGCAGCCTTAACACATACCAGGAGAGTCTCAAGACCTGGCTCTCTGGGACACACCAGTCCCAGGCCTGGTCAGGGGAGCAGAGGACATCATTATGGGGACATGTGCCCTTCCCGGAAGGCCGCACAGCAGCTCCCCTAACAGACTCTCTTAATGGCCCATCCATGCTCTGGTGTTTGTACAGAGCCGGGGGACTGCTTGTTTACCGACTGGATGAAAGAACACGCTACAGGGTTAGGAACACAGGACCAAGAGAGACCTGGGAAATCTCCAAGACATGAGCAAACTACAAACCACTGCAAACGGGCCGCACGCATGAATTAAAAGGATCCAGTTGCCTGAAGTTTCCCTGCATTCCCAAGAAAACTGCAAAGGCACAGGATCGAGGCACAGTTTGGCTACTGAGGGCCGTCGTGCAGACTCATGCCTGGCTCTAGTCAAAGAAATTACCCTGAAACCCCACCGCCACTACCTGTGTCTGCATCCCCGCTTCCCCTTCCGGCCTGGCTAGCCCCTAGACTAAGTGATGCGTTTCTTGTCCCCACATACAGGAACAAACCTGAAGTTCAAGTATTAACTCAGCCTGAGATAACTTTCAACTCAGTTGAGAAAAGGAAACACATTTGTTATTAGATGTCTTCTGTCTAAACAACACGGGTGTGAGTTGAAGTGTTGTGGTTGTCCAATTTAAGGCGATCTAGCAAGTATTCATATTTGTTAGCAAATTTACAAGTGTGTTTTGAGAGTGTGTATGTGTGCAAGCACAGACTTTTCTATCCTCCATTGCCATCAGTGGATATAAGAAAGGGAAATCGTGCCCTCCCATTGTGTTTTGGCCATGAGTATTTCCAGAGCGAATCCCATCCCCTCACCCTGTGTACAAATAACATTCCCACTGCAAGCAGCAAGAGTGTAGCTTCAAAAATTCCACGTAAGACACAAGACTCGCAGTGGCCTAAGGTGTCTCTAAACCAGCGTTCAGACTTGCGGTGGCTTTGAATCCTGAACAGGAGAGCAGCAAAGCGGGCACAAGCGCCAAGCGTCCCCTTCATTGGGGAGACCAAATACTGGTGGTCGTGGTGCAGCTCCCATCATCATGCGCCTCCCATCGTTGTGCTGCTCCCATTGGCTGCCTCCAGCTCAAGCACTGCACTGTGCTGCCAGTCGGTCATGCAGGATCACAGTTGTGAGAAACCATCCGACATCGTCAAGGTCTGTCAAGCGTGGGGAAGAGGGACCTCTGCTTGGTCCCGAGAACAGAATGAGAGAGGGGCTGCGAGGACCTGGAGGGCAGAGGCTGTCCAAGGGTACCAGGCAAGACTCAAGTCCGTTTAAATATTGCCAGAGGAAGTGACACCCGGCAGGCAGTTCAGGCTGAATAATCTGGGCCCCTTTGCTGGCTGGATCAAGGTGTCCTATTCTCTGGTCACAGGCATGATCAGGGGCTGGCAATTCAGCACCAGGCTGGAAGCACACCCAGATGACAACCGCAGGTGGCAATGATGGTGTGAAATGCGGACCTGGGCTTGGGGTGGGAGGGGGACAAGAGGTCTCAGGGCTCACCTTTGGGGGGCCTCCACCCAGGGAGGGGTCTAAGCACGGGAGAAACAAGCATTGCTTTCTACCCAAACAGCCTCAACGATCACCCGAGAACAAGGAGAGCAGCGTGGAGGCTTCGGGATTCACTGGGCTTGCTTTAGTGCCAAGTGGAGGATTGTCAATGCTGAAACGGAGAGGGCCTGGATTCTTCTGGAATGATGCCATTGATTGTCCAGGCTCGGGGAGTCCTCAGTCCTCCTGCACAGCCATCCTCGTGCCGCCGCTGCCCACCTCTCCAGGAAGTAAGTGACTCTAAGTGTGATTGTAGTTAAAATCCAAAATGTTCTCCGAGAAAGGCTGTAGAAGACCTTGGTAATTCTCAGTTGGACACTTCCACTAGTGAACAGCAGGTGGGGCTGCAAAAGCCATTAGCTTGAAAACGAAGGAGAGGGCCCCTCCGCCTCCCTCCCCACCAAGCCTTCCTGAGCCATTTTGAAATCCAGATCAGTCTCCTCTGTGCGATTCAGGTCATCGGCGAGCCGGCTTCTTACTGATGCTTGAGGAATATTGCAGATAGATTAGTAGGAAAAACTAACTTCTTAACAAATAGGTTCGTAATACTTCTTGTCCTATATTGTATTGCTCTAGAAGAGAAAATAATTGTCTGCTATTGACTTAATCCCAGTAATGTCACCCACCAATATTTCAGAAATAAAACAAAATATGCCCTAGTCCTATTGCTGTGATATTACACAGACATATGTGCACACACATTCATGAACATAAATTCTTTAAGTAATTATTTTTTGTTAGATTTAATAGCCTGCATCAACACAGCCTGCAGAAATTGCCAAGCACAGACTTGTGTGAAAGTAAAGTACAATACAAAGGAACAAGCAGGATTGGCCCAGTGAGGGTCTTGTTGAAAGAACGCACAAACCAAACCAGGAAATCAATTTCTCCCACTTGACTTGCAAGTCAAGAAAACAGTCCTTGGGTGGTCCCCAGGGAGCAGGATGGAGCCAGCCCAGCACGGCGGCTGCAGCTGGCCAGCGGCTTTTGTGGCCCTCCTGATTCCAAGGCATATTCACCGCCACCAACAGGGCCCATCTGGGGAGAGGGAAGAGCGAGAGCAGATGGACAGATGCCGCTTCTGGGTGAATTCAGTCCACAAGTGTGTCAATGGTTTGGAAGCTGTGGTGCTGTTGTGCACTGGCGTCCAGCTCTAACCCAGATAAGGAAGGAGGGAGACTTCGGCCCTGGCACGAAGGCTCGGGCTGCCAGATGAGGACTGCGAGCTCGTGCTTGTGATATAGATTGGAGCAATTAACAAGTAGAAGTTGTTTCAAAATAAGCTTAAATCTGCATTTTATGTGTGCAAGTTTCCAGCTGTAATGGGATTCTGATGTCAGCGGAGGGAGAGCCGTCCGCAGCTGTGGTGGGCAAGACAGGGAGAGGCCGAGGCGCTGTGAAAATCGAGAAGGAGTGGTGATTAATTCTTATTATGTGTTTGAAGATTTCACAAGGAGTTCAAGACCCAAGCCCTCCCTCGGGGCTCACCGTGGGGGAGTTGAGTAGCCTGGACCGCCACAGGCACCAACCAGCCTCACCGGTTTCTTATCCAGATTTTAATTCCATTCAGTGTTTTTCACTGTCATCTGATTCTCTGGATGTCTGCTAGGTCACACTTAAATGAACTAATATGGAATCAGGGGTGGCTTACACTGGTCCCTGGTGCGGCCATGACGGGAGGCCCATCGATCCCCCTCTCACTTGATGAGCATTGTTGTGTGTCCAGGGAAGTCTGATGCACCAGTTGGATTCCTGGGCAGCCTGGATGGGGGCTGGGGCTATCTGTGGATGTCCACCATTTCTTGATAGATATCCAGAAAGGCAAGAGCCCCAACAGGCTCTTAGAAGAGTTCACAAAGGTTTATTTTAACTTGTATGTCCAACCGTTTATGTGTGGGAGCTGAGGTACCAGAGCAGCCACACACTAATTCACTTTCGAGGTTTTGTGTCACTTGGACTTTTGCTTGAGGTGGTCTGTTCTCACCCCCAACCCCACCCCCCCTCCCCCCAGCTTCCTATACAAAACTGGATTGCATGTTCCCAAATGGGGAAGAAGAATAATCCACACCTCCAAAATAATAAAAGTCCCTTAAATGTAGCTAAAATTTATTTAATAATTTTACCATGCAAATAAGAGAAGAAAAAAAAAATCTTAGGGCTGGGAAGGTGGCTCAGTGGTAGAGTGCTTGCCTTGAATGCATTAGGCCCTGGATTCGATTCCTCAGCACCACATAAACAGAAAAAGCCAGAAGTGGTGCTGTTTCTCAAGTGGTAGAGTACTAGCCTTGAGCTGAAGAGCTGAGGGACAGCGCCCAGGCCCAGAGTTCAGGCCCCATGACTGACCAAAAAAAAAAAATCTTATAAATGTCCACACAAAATATTTCTAGTTAAAGTATTAGAAGGTAGCAACTGAAGTTGAAAAACATACAGCCCCAAGACACAGCCCTTGCAAGTTTTAGGTCAGAAAGCAGGAGAAAACATGGCTCCTTATTTGTGAAAATCTTGGTCTGTCAACCTTGCCACTGAGAGTATTTGCCGCTTTGAGTACTGTTACCTCAGAGAAGAAGAGCCTAGCATGACTCCAACTAGGAGCGAAGACTGGGAGCCACCAAGACCCAGCAAATCAGCTCCAGGTGCTCAATAGAACACTGTTTTCCAATGGGCTTTGAAGGTCCTGGCTCCTGCATTTTGGTGGATATTAGTATTTTTCAGGTGTGTAGATTGACCTACTAAACTGGGAAGAGAAAGAAACCTCACAGAGGCAGTGACACAAATTATAGGAGACAATGAGCAGAAGCCTAGAATTTACTGGCACACAGTTGAAAATCATGAACATTGAATTAAGGAAGTGGTCAAGGATGGCACAGTGCATCGGTTCTCTGACATGACCCTCTATTTCTGTTTTCTGCATGTGCATTTTGAGTATAAATGGTACATTCCTTTACACAGGTCAGAAGGCAGACAGGCTGAAATGTAAATGAGCCAGAATAATGCCTGCATCGTTTTCAACATGGCCTTCTGGCTCTGACACAGTCCTGGGGCTTCCAGGATGGAAACAAAGAGCCCTTGTATCCTAGCTCCCTATCTCTGGGAAGATCATGTTGCTCACTCCTCACTCCCCCTTCCCTTTATTTAAAAAAATAGAGAAGGGGAAGAATTACAGAGTTCATGCCAGAAAAAAAAAAAAGAGTTTGAAGCCCCCGAAGAATACGGTTGTGCTGCAGGGGAGGGGTGGAATGGGGCTGGAGGATTTAATTTCAGGGCAATGGATGGGTTGATCTCTAATTCATCAGAAGCCTCACAGAACTCACAGTGTTCTGCAATCCTGGGTCCATTTCTGTCCAGTTTCCCTTTAGAAAATATTTTGAACTCACTTAGTTTTCCATATGGTATTGCCTGGACAACTTGGTTATTGTATGTGCAGGCAGATGTTGGCTTTAAGTGCTTTTATTTTGAAGTGAAATGGGACAATGGAGCAATGATCATTTTTCCATCTTGTCTGTCAACCTTTCCTTAGTAAGAGTCTGAAGCTCACCTGAGCCAGGTCTGGGCGGGATCCTCTCAGGACGCTACAGTTGCAGCCTGCCTCCTAGTTGAAGGTTGCAACTTAGCAAAAGGAACTGTAATAACGCAGACACGTGACCTTCAGCGTAAGTGACTTTCCAGGGACTTTGGTCTTTGGGGGAGGCTGGGCATGGATGGAATGGCACCAAGCAAACCTTCTGACTGCATCCCACGCCTGCCCATGGACCCTGCGGCCCCATGCTGACGGCCAGGCTCCCAGCATCTGCACACGGGGCTTCCCCTGTGCATTGCAAGCTGGAGCAGATGAGGTTTCCACCCAGCCCAGTGTCAAGGCCCAGCTGAGAAGCAGTCACAGCTGCTGTGCTCCAAAACTCTAACAGCCAAAGGTAGGGGGTCTTGGAGGGGCGCCAGGAACTGCCTGAGAGGTCAGAGGAAGGGGGAGGCTGTGAGCTGGAAGGGGGAGAGCGGAAGGAGGCCGTAATGGGATGGCAGGATGCCCAGGATTCATGGGGCATAAAGATGGGATGGGGCGGGGGCAGTGAAGGATTATGGGGGAGGCAGCAACCAGGCAGCAGAAGCAGAGAAAGCTGGGACTGTCAGACAGGTCCAGAGAGGCAGGTCCGATGGCGAAGATTCAGCATCAAAATGCTCCTTTTAATCCGGGTGTAGAATGTCAACAAAAAAAATTCGCAATACTTATTAAATAATAAATAGCAAGATGTTGGTCAGAGCCCACAGAAAGGGGACAAATGTTTCCATAAATCCCACACTTAATTTGTGAAAAATCAACAAATTGAAGCATGACTATATAGATTCAAATGAAACTTGTGAACAGAATTACCCATAATGTCCTGACAAAAGCTACACAAATTTCTGATTTGCATAGCTATTTCTGGAAGCAACTTGTTCTGTTTTTGTTTTCTGTTTATTTTGTTTGCTGTTGTTTTTTGTTGTTGCTTTACTTCATTCCAATGTCCACTCTTCTTGGTTCAGGGAACGCAAACTTTTCTTGTTCTAACGTGCTGCCAGACGGTGCTGTGAGGCAGGTTCCAAAGTGGTCTGAGATTCACTCAGCTCATTGGACGCCCAAGACAAAAGTCCATGAGATGGCATTGGCAGAGGACAGTGCCAGACAGGACTTGGGTGGGCATCCAGAGACAAGAGAACAAAAGAGAAGAGAGGGCACGGTTCTCTGGATATAGGGTCAGAAGGAAGGAAGGGCTTGGAGGGAGAGCAGGACAGAGACGGACACGCAGGTGGAGAGAAGGGGGATGGGCAGCAATGGTACCTGGGTGCCGACATTCATTGCCAAGGCTAAATGACAGCCCAGAGACAATTGGCGTTCAGCCTCAGGTCACGTGTCCAAACCCACCTCCGAGCTCTTTCCATTCTGGTCTGCAGTCTACCTCCTCCGTACCCTGAACTTCCTCACTCACATCGGCATCTTGTAAGCCGGAAGCGTGGTCTGACCTAGTCATGGATGGAACCCAACACCTAGCACGGAGCCGGAGAACTGAGAAGCACTCTGTGAAAATGCACAGTTAAAAGCCAAAGAGACTCACGAAAGACATAAAATACACAGTCTCCTCACTCTGAGACAGCGCACTGTTTTTGTTCTCTCTCTCACACACAGAAGTAGCCATGTGAACCCAGGAGAGTTTAGAAAAGGTTAGATCCTCCCAGAAACCTCAGGTGACAACTCAAGGTAACTCAGGAAATTCGAGCTGGCCAGGTTTATTGCGTGTCACTAGCAAGTACCTTTTGGAGCCAAGGGAATTAGCAAACAAATTCCACAAACCAATGGCGGTTATTTTTAGCGAGGTAGTAGGAAATGAGAGCCTAAGGAGAAATGGCAAGAATGGATGTGAAAGTGATTTTTTTTAACTCGAAAAGAAGATTGATCCTGATTTTTCCATCTGGGAGCTAACCTAAATCCCTAGGAAAATAAGGTCCCCTCAAGCCAAGGCAAAATTAAAGAGACAGAGCAATCCATACTCATTAATAGTCCCATAATGCATCAGGAAGGACTCGCTCTACTTCCACTCTTCTGATTGGCAGTGGGCGCGCTTCTTGTATAGCAAGCCAGTAAATATATTTGCATTGTTTATAAACATGTCTTGATTGCAGAGAAAAACCTGGTAGAGGTTGATTCCATTTGGCTTATATAAAAATAAGATGGTTGGGAGCCTGAACCGAGATCTGAGTGGTGACTAATTGGGTTTACTGGTTTGGGTGAGAGAGCCTGTAGGGATGGAGACCCCAGGAAAACACAGGCGCAGCGGGGTATGGAAGCAGGGACTGGTGGAAAGCAGTTTCGGAAGCTGTTGGTGACAAGCAAGCGGGACTTCCCCTCCTTCCACATCGGAAGTGGTCCCCACACTCAGAGGAGTTCTTTACCTTCTCTTCCATTATCTCCTCACCTCTTTTCCCATCACCTGGTCTAGACTTCAAGGTGTACTGTGGTGTTGCAAACGGCCAGGTCTTTGGCTCTGCCACCAATGGCTCCAGAGCCTCAGTGGACAGGCAGAAAGGACCAAGGAGCACCCACGGGTGGCTGTGGGCACCTCAAGGCAACAGTGAAGGCCACAGTTCCTCGGACCACGGGGGCCTGCAATGTTCACCGAGGCCCAGCCCCAGAGAATCTCCCAGAGGGCCCGCTGCACCACACTGCCTCGCCCGACCTCTGAGTAAGAGGAGAGAAGGAACGTGTTCTCCCACTCAGCGAGCCTGTCTTCCCCCTCAGCCAGAGCAGGGCCAGAATGACCCCGTCCGCTCTCACTGGGTGGGCTGGGTCTGGAGAAGCTCCCAACCAGCGCTTCTCAGTTCCTCTTGGAAGCTTTCCAGTTGCCAAAGGCATAGAGGTGACCTGCTATTTGTTTCTGCTGTTGCTGCCTGTTCTGAGAAAAGAGGGAAAGAATTCCATGGACCTCAGCTGGGCTCCAAGAACAATCCAGCCTTCCATCCATTTCAAGGAGTTAATGGTGTGAATGTATTCAGAACTTTGGACTTCATGTCAGCCACGAATGGTCTGGTGTGAAAGCCACGCCACACTCCTGCTCGCTGGTGATGAGGACTGTTGGACCCAGAGGCAGCACAAGGCACTGGAAGTCTTGGACTCAGGTCTGTCCCCGAGATTGTTTCTATCCAACATGTGAAAATACTTCACCCACTTGGGTATCTTTCCCAAACAAGGTATTGGATAAGTTTAATAAGGCTGAGATCAGGAAATAATAAGAACAACTGTAATAATCAGGACAGCAGGATGACCATTGTGACCAGGAATTGTCTTAGCATCTTCTTTTTCCCGGTGTGTACTGGATACCACCCATTCTTCCTAGCAGACTAGCAAGGACCCGAGATTCCTGCAGGCCTGAGCACAGAGAGCAGCTTCCCGGAAGGAAACATAAGTTCCCCTAAAGAAGCTCAAAGACCTTTGCATGTCTTTGGAGAGTCGCATAAGGAACCTTGCCACGGCTGGAGCCCCATCAAGTGCCACCCCCAGGTCCAGACAGCCCCATCTACCTGACCTTCAAAGGCCAAACCTCCGCGAAGAAGCCCCTCATTTCCCAGTGCCTCCCTTTGTTGAAGTACCACCTCCTGTGCTGTGCAGCCCTTATCACGTTTTATCCTTCCACGTCATGCACCTGCTACTTTTACCACTGACTTTGCTTATGAGAACACAGAGCAACGGTAAGGTTGGAGAGCTAACCCCAGACCCCACAGCAGATAGGACGGCGGGGTGGGGTGGCGGGCACACAGGTATCCAATTAGCCTTTGTTGAGATTGGATCCCAGAGGTCACAATCGCTGACACAGCCAGGACAAGAGCAAAGGGAGAAGATGGAAACAGGCCAAGAGGATGTCAAGGCTTGGTGAGTGGCATCCTGGTACCTGCAGGGGTGAGGAGGTCTAAATCCCCTGGGCCCAAGATACCTGGTCCCTGTGAACTGAGATGCACGGCTTTCCCAGGGGTTTGGATACCATGCAGATTTCTTGGTCTTCTTCTGTGCGCCCTTCTGAGCTTTGACTTTGCCTGTCCTTCACATTAAAGCTAGTCGTTCTAAAGATTTGGGATCACCTTTAATGACCCTCTCTCCCCACTTGGGTACTGAAGAAGGAAGGCTCTGGAATCGTCCCGGCGTCTGGGAACACGCACCTCTCATAGACTGGCTGCTCCAGGCCTTGCAGAATACTTGCTCGGAGAACTTCCACGTGCCACACTGGCCATCCCTGACCTTTTCAAGTACTGGAGACGCTGGGTGCCCCGGGATCGGCCTTCTTCCATTTCAGCTGTGCTGGAACATCTGGGTACCCGCTGGCCAGGGCACAGGAGGACCTTGCATTCCGGCCCGATCAGCAGGCCCAGTGGAGTAAGGACAGCTCCACTTGCCTGGCGATGAGCTGCTGGAGACAGGTCTGGGATACCGGTCTAGAAGAAAAGACCTTGTGGGAACGGCAGGGGCACTGGCTTCTTGCTGTACTCTCACATCCCAAGAAAAAGCCCCACTTTTCAGCTGCAGACCCCGTTTGGCCTTGAGAGGAAGACAGCGCTACTGCTGTACTGGGAGTGGGGCACGGACATGAATCACTGACATGGAAAAACAGAGGTGCAGCGTGCTCTAGCCCCAGCCAGGGGCCCCGGGCCCTCCAGGCTGCTTCAAGCCAGACTTTAACATAAATAAATAAAGAACTCCTAGTCTCCAAATAACAAAGTCAAACATAAAACTCAACTAGGAGGCCAAAATTGCAAACGGAACTCTGCTTGACTTCAGATAAAAAGAGAAAAGTCAGGCTGGGAAGGTGGCTCAGTGGTAGAGCGCTTGCCTTGCATGCATGAGGCCCTGGGTTCGATTCCTCAGCACCACATAAGCAGAAAAAGCCCAAAGTGGTGCTGTGGCTCAAGTGGTAGAGCGCTAGCCTTGAGCTGAAGAGCTGAGGGACAGTGCCCAGGCCCAGAGTTCAGGCCCCACGACTGACAAAAAAAAAACCTTAAAAAGAGAAAAGTCACTGACTGTGCTGAAGGTTTCATGACAAATCCCTAGAAACACACACATGTGTGTGTATATGTGTGTATGTGTATGTATATATGTGTATATATGTGCACATGTGTATATGTGTGTGTGTATGTGTATGTGTATACATGTGTATATGTGTGTGTATGTCGCTGTGTGTGTATATGTGTGTATGTGGATTGTGGATGTGTGTGTGTGTGTGTGTGTGTGTGTGTGTGTGTGTGTAGTCTAAGCTGTCATGAAGACCTCTGCCTGCATTTACAGGGGACCTGATACATAGAAGAGGTTTTCAGATGGATCAGGGAGACAAGGCTCACCTGAAAGCTAGAATCAGGGAAGAATAGCAGATGGACCAAAGGACCTAAAGAAAACAAAATAAAACTTGGGAGCACAATTAAGATCATTATTTAAAATACATTTTTAAAAATGCCAGCGTGGTAGTACCTGTCTATAATCCGGGCACTCGGGAAGATGGAGGGGGAGTACCCTGAGTTTCAAATCAGCTTAGGCTTCAGAGTGAGACTCTGTCTGAAAACCCATCAATTAATTAATTAAAATACAAGTTTCATTCGTATTCTGCAGAAATAAAAAGGAATCCGCTTGGAGAACTGGTAAGTTTGTTTCCTCTGAACAATGGGAATGCTTTCCCAGGCACAGCTCTCTATCTATAATTGGCAGCCAAGAGGTAAAGGCTGGGAAACAGCTCTCAGCTCCAGGCCCAGTTCCCAGAAGGCTGAGAAACTGGATCATCCGTCCAGCTGGGGCAGCGGAGGCAGAGGGGTGGGGTAGCTGCCCCCTCCCACCTCGCCCTCTTTCCCTCATCCATTCCTTCACTCATTCACTCTGGTGCATCATGGTCTTTCCAGGCGTTTTCCTTCTCTAAGCTCAAACGCCCCCTCTTGGAGGCCGTAGGGACTTCTCCTCCCGCGCGTCTCCACATGTCCTGCCAGCACTCACACTCAGGTACAGACCAACACAAGATCCTCCCTCTCAGGCCCTTGGGGGACAGTGACTCACCCCCGAGCATGCAAAGCCCCTGGAGGCGCCTGTCCTCTCCTCGTGCTGACACGTAGGGCATTCATGTCCCTGAGTTCTGGAGGAGTATACAGTGGAAGTGTTGGTATGGAATCCCTTACCCCGGAAGTCAGGATGACATCCCGCTGTCCAGCCCTGGTGCCCCTTGATAGGTGCCACACTGGGGACAGTGAAGGCAGTGCGTTCGTGGCGGCTGGCGTGAACATGGGCCTCCATGGCTCTCTTCTTCATGGATGTAGAACTGCAGAGCTTCAGCAGCTAGCTAGGTACCCGAGGCACAAGGTGGACAAGACACCGAGGGAAGGTCATGTTGAGCAGGAAGGGTCAAGGCGTAAACAGGAAGAGATCTTGCAAGCTTGTGGATACCAGATCCTGTGGGATCACCTTGGCCAGCCCTGAAAGGTGGAAGACAATGGGGAAGAACCAAAGCTTGGGGAGAGAGATGGGCTTGGTGAGTGAGAACCCACACAGCTGACACTGAGCAGGGAGGGGCTGAGGGTCAGCACGCGGAGGAGGAGGCGCGGAGGGGCCCCAGGACAGATTCTTTTTGGTATTCCATTCTTTTTTCTTTTTGTTTTGAGCTAGGTGGGTGCAGTACCAGGGGAACCACACCCTAAGCACACCCTGTGCTTTCACAGTTTTTCAGATAGGGCCTCATTTTTGGCTCAGGCCAATTTGGGAACCACGATTCTTGTACCTATGTCCCCCTCCTCTGGAACCACAGACACGTACCACCACGCCAGTTTGTAGGTTGAGATCCCACTATCTGTCTTGTCGCTTTGGGGAGGCATGGGCTGACCACCCCCTCTTTTCCACTGCCCAAGTACTGAAGTGGCAGGCATTAGTTGCTTCATCCACCAGGAATTCTGTATCTCAGTCTTCCTTCTTGGTGTGTATGTGTTGGAGGGGAGTGTTCAGGGATCAAAACCCTGGTGTGACACTTGCTGGACAAGTACTGCCACTAAGTTTCAGACTCAGCCTCCAGATTCTTGAACCTGGACTTTGGGAATCTCTGCTGACCTGTGAGTTCAGCCTCAGTAGGAGACCTGGGCAGGGATGTTCATTGAAAACAGAGCTTTCCTTTCCCTTCCTATAAAGGTCAGTGTGTTGGGGGATGCCAGTTCAAATCCCCCTGGAGTCATGGGGTGACTCTTCACCCTTTTTCATCTTTCAGCTCTCTTGGGGACCCAGAACAGGTTACCCTGGTACCCGTTTCTTCCCCTCAGCCTCTCCCAGGTAGACAGGGCCTGGACCTGAATGTGAAGAAAGCAGGAAGAAAACTGGAGAAGGCTTGACAAAGAGTCTGGAAACCTTACACCAAGCCAAGGCCGCTCTCAGATAAAATGGGTGTTGTCAGGACTCCCCCACCCCGCTTTCCTCTGGTTTGCATCATTTTCAGATATCAAAAGCAGCCACCGGAGTTTTGTGCTGTTAGAAGCGAGAGCACTCTGCCTCCTGAACACTCCCCAGATGTCCCCTGCCACTGGCTCGCTCTCTAGTGACTTCTCTCCCTAATGAAATCATCTCGTCTGTGGCCTCCTCGGCCTGTGTTTCGTTACTACTCACATTTTCCTTGCAGAAGGAAGTGTGAGGCAGCTAAAAGCATTCCTTTGGAGATACTATCTAACCAGCCAGGGATTTCCAGACCTGCAGAGGTGTGTGTGTATGTGTGTGTGTGTGTGTGTGTGTGTGTGTGTGTGTGTGTGAGTGTGTGTGTGCATCCACACATGCATGCACACGCACCCTCCCTCCTGCGTGGACAGGGGGCCAGGCAGGCAGGTCCCCCTCCCTCTTTGGTTCAGGGTTGTTAAGCTCTCCGTTTAGCAATGTGGCTTTTATGGGCATTGGTCCTGAATTCAGGACAGCGCTGCATTTTTAATTATGAGGATGTTAAATGGATTTAATGGGTAACATTCTCCCGATTCACCAAGCATTTTTATAACATTTATTAAAAAAGGCCAAAGTTTATTTTACAATCAGTAATAAACAGGAACGCAAAAAAAAATGCGGCCATTGGCACAATGGCCCAACACGTTCGTTTCGTCCACAAACTGCAGATTATCCTTGCTCGAGAAGCGAGGGGAGAAGCAACATTGAAGTCCTATTCATTTGATCATCTTACTTAATAACAACAGATGCTCCGAGCAGCGGCATTTTGAGAAGAGCTGTGTCTGCTGCTGGTTATGAAATGGCAGGACATTTGGCATCCTCGCGCATCCCGCCATTGAAAACCGTGGAGTCACATAAACGGCCAATGAGAGGTAGGGAAATTTAGCTCCTGTCTGCGGAGCACAACTCATTCCATCCCAGTGATGCAAAACAGCAGAGCAGGGCCACCTTTCAAAAGAAGAGTCCGGGAAACTTCCCAGGCTGCATCCTCCCCAGCAGCAAAAGGGACCGGCACACACGTGCGCTCTCTCTGGCATGCACATACACACCCCCACACACACATACACACACACACACTGAGCACCACACACACACACACACACACACACACACACTGAGCACCACACACACACACACACACACACTGAGCACCACACACTGGTGAAAAACAGATTTAATAAAGCAGCTTTAATAAAGAAATGCTATTTCCTGATCGTGAATTATGTCATGACTTGAACATTATTAAAAAGGAGTACATCTACATCCCAGAGAGAAGAGGGACTCAGCCCTAAAGACAGACCTTCTCCCCAGCCCAGCCCAGGCGAGAGCCAGGCAAGGGGAAGTGGACAGGCAGGTAGACACAGGAGAACCAACACAAGCAAGGATTCTTGTGTTTGCATCCACAGCTACTGGAACACTGGTGTCCCTGTAAAACCAAGGAATTGTCCACTCTCCACCCAGGACTCAGGAAGAAACCCTACAGTAGAGTGGCCCTTGCCTCCTCCAAATGACCTTTCCGGTCCCACCAGGGAGCATATTACACGGGAACCTTGAGGAACTGCCCCGCCCGGCCTTGTCCCTCTGAAGACGGCAGCCCGGCCTCTGGGCGTGGCATCCGCCAGCTGAGCCGCCCTTGCCCCACGCAGGCCCCGGTGGGTTCTGACGAAGTGGAGACATGCTGTCCATTGCTCAGAGAAAAGAGGAGGCACTTACGCAAACTCAACACTGTGAGCGTTCCCACGGCTTGCAGAGGACAGCACCAGACCAGAACAAGGCTCCCAGCCCTGGGACCCGCTTCCATAGGTTTCAGCCGACCCTGGTCTTCTCCACTTACCCTTTCTGCCTGGGTGGGACACCAGACAGAATCAACCGTAGACACAGCCCCAAGGCCCTGGGCAGCCAGTGTTCCTGTAGGTACTGGGCTGCTCTGAGCAGAACTAAAGGAAAGGATTTCAGTGTTGGGAGAAGGAAGGCAATAAGCATCCCAGGCAAAGTCTTTATGGGGCCTGGCGTGACTGTGGACTGAGCAAAAGCATTGAACAGCAGGGTCAACACGGCTTGGGCAGAGTGGCAGGCAGCCACTGTGGTTACAAGAAGCACATACACAGTCTTATTGGAAGCAAGTGCACACCAGGTATAGCAATGTCCGGCCCGGCCCGGTGGATGGGTGCAAGGCCCATTGAGAACCTGAGAAAGGCCCTCCGCTCTCGCAGGTGTGGCTCCACCCCTTCCCTGTGGCTTTGCTCTTAGAGACGTGTCAGGTAGAAACTCCACAGGCATTGGGGCAAGGATATTGCACGAATGAGCAAGCGTCACCCTCCTTCCAAGACACACAGGGCCCACCGGCCTCCAGAGAGTGGGCCCTGATGTGGAAACAGCCCCTGCCCTCTGTGGCTGCACACCATTGCTTCCTCCAATTAGAATGCCGTGTTAGCAAGTTTTCCATTAGTGAAACAAAACAGCAGAGGGTGGCAACTTTGCAAAAAAGAGAGAGAGAGAGAGAGGTTTAATCAGCTCAGTTCTGGAGAATCAATGTTGTGGCCTCAACATCTGTTGGCTCTGATGAAGGCCTCAATGTGCATAGCATCAAGATGGCGGGAGAGCATGAGAGAAGGCGGGGTCACATGACCAGACAGGAAGTCACGCAATCCCTTCCAGAGTGATTCCTTCAACTGAAATAAGGACTTCCTGTGTCCCTACCTTGTCCACATCACTCAACTTAGGACTAAGACTCTGTCATAAAACCCTTGGGGGGGAAATGACCATTCAGCCCCAGAGTGTAGGTTATCCATGGTGAACAGATCTCAAAACACCAGCTGAGTCTCAGTATAGAAGGAAAGCATCTCCTCCTCCCACATCAAGTATTTGTCTCTGTCACTCACCATATGATTGTCACTTGCTGTTTGATTCAGGGACTCCAAGGGAAGAGCGTATCTGGCCAAAATTTGGGGAGCTGCCACATGTTTGGTTGTTGTTGTTGTTGTTGCTGTTGTGTTCGAGTATCAGTGAACATAAACCTTGCTGGCTGAGAGCTGATTGGCTGGGTTTTTATTTCAGCCCAGAGTGATTTTTTTTTTAATGACTAATTTATAAAATCTTTGAAAATCGGGGTTTCTAATGGAACTGCTCACACAACCATAACTCTGGGGTCGCAAACGGCGCCACTGTCATTAAGGGTGTGTTGTTGTTTGTTTTATGCTAATCTGACTTCAGTGTGACAGGCTGTCACCTGCGTGGGGGGCACCGTTCTGTGCGAGATCAGCCCATATGGCACGAGCTAAATTGTGTTGAAGCTATGGGCTAATTATGGATGAGTTAATAAAGGCAGGCAGAACAGGCCTGGCCATCCTCCGTCTTCAGAGGGCCCCTCCTCGCCTCACTTCCAGCCTTCCAATCTTCACAGTTTGGTCCTGGGACCAAATCCATAGCTTTTGAAAATGTACTTTTTATCCTTCCCGGAGCCCTACAATCTTAAAACTGAAAATGCTTGCCGCTTTCTTCAGTAACTGGTTGTCTCATGAATCATTTAGAACTCAGAGCACAAGGAGCCCATACAGCTCGGGAACAAACACTTGAGTGACTTATGCTTCTCAAGTTTTGCTTCTGAGAAGAAAAGCTAACTATGTGTCACCGTAAGGTAAGTTTTCTGGGCCTAGACACACTAGAGTCATTTATTATCGCTCAGAACAGTGAGAATCAACTTCCCTCTGGAAACATGTCCATTGGGTTTCTAATCAAAAGAAGGAAAATGAGATGAACTCATTATCTGGTTTGAATACATTGCCTTTAAATTGCAGTTTGGGTTTTCTGGAAAGCCTTTCTCTCTCTCTCTCTCTCTCTTTCCGTCCAGTACTGGTCATACATACCTTCCCACTGGAGATGGCCACGTGCGAACAGCCCTTTCTCCAGCCATCGGTAAGGGAAGTGCCTTCCAGACAGGGGGGTGAGCCCTACAGGGCCATCCTGGGGGACCACATTGACGCTGCTCTGTTAATCAACTAGCACCAGAAGCGGGGGACACATTTGGCTTCTCCTTCCGTTCCGAGCCCAGCTTGCTCATGATATGCCAGCTTGGGGAGTCAGATTTCTTGGGTGACACCCTCAGCTTCTCCCTACGTGGTCTTTAGATGTCTCAATTAACTGGAACAGTGGCTCGAAAAACATGACAATCTGCCACTTTCCTAATATTCGCAAATAATTGCACTTTGCATTGCTCAGTAAAGTTCAAACTCCGAGAAACTAAGCTATCAGCTCTCTTGATGGTGAGAGGCAGGCTGAAATGAATTCTTTTTAAAATCACTAGCAAATTTCTTTCCCTGATATTTTTATTTTTAATAAAAAGTGCAGCCTGCTTTTCATCCTCTTTCTATAGTCTCAGCTAGATTATTGGCATGCAAAATAAAATGACAACTATATATAAAGGTGAAATTATTCAAATAAAACCTAAGAAGGCAAGAAGTCAGATTTGCACAGGAAGAAGCAGAGTCCCTCTCCCCACCTCTGGCCAGGTGCTGTGCAGCTGAGCTCTGTCTTCCTTCTTTAGCTTCTATCTCATAGTCTCTAATGAGACCAGAGGAATGCACTCTGTGAGTTTCATGAAGCTCATTACAGTGGAGCCATGTGATGCAAAGAGCTAAGCGAAGAACAGGCAATATTTAAACACAGGTATAATCTCAGACCCAGGATGGTCGAACATGAACACGTCATCATGGCGCCTCTGACAGGGCCGAAGCTGGGACAGAGATGGTGGGCTCTCTTTGGCTGGCTAAGAGAAGAGGAGCCTGGTTCCACTCACAAGTCTTTTCCCATAGAGAGAAGATATCCACAGACTGCACCATCTCTGCGTGAGCAGGGTCACTGTATTTTCTGTGGCTTTCCCAAAACACCTGAGATTGACCACTTGTAAGAATAGAAGTTTAGTTAGACCCACGGTAGCTCTGGAGGCTGGAATGGCAAGATCAGATGGTTCATCTGCCGGCTTCCGGTGAGAGGTCTGAGCTACTCCTTTGGGAGGGTATCCAGGCCTATAGGACCTGAGGTGGACTCTCAGGAGACTCACAACTCCCTCCTCAATACCCACTGCCCACCCCCGCTGTACTGTTCACCAGGGGCAAACCCGGCTGCCCCCTGGGGGCCGGATGCCGGGGTTGTGCACAGCCAAGTCTTTGCGGAGGATACTTTATCCAGGTGGGGCTCTTGTTCCCAGTTTGGTGCTGGGCCTAGGAGTCCATGGAGCCAGCAGTGAGGAAGGAAAGGTAATCATAATATGCAGCTGTACCTTTGAGGCTCAGCCAGGCCCCGTGCGACAGACCAGGACTTGATGCTCTCACCACACCTCTCGGCGTGTGACTTTGACTTGAGGACTTCCTGCTGAAGAGGCAGGTGGATGTTATCACGGAGGCCCCCCACAATACCAGAAGCAGGAGTCAGAGGGGCCGGACAGAAATGATGCAGGATCAAGGGGAGCCCTGTGCCCCTCCGGCTGCAAAGAGTGACCTCCACCTACCTCCGTGCCCCCCGCCCCCACGGATGGGCCCTTCCAGTGTGGTAGAAGGTCCTCCTATAAAAACGGACCTAGTCCCAGCACAGTCTGGGATCGAGATATCCAGGCAGGGTTAAATAAATAGAGTATAACAAGTAAATCTCCTTTGATGGAAAAGTGGACAATGAGAGTTGAGCAGCATGTCTATGTCCAGTGTTGCCTCCAGGTCAAAGGTGCTGACAGCCATGGCCTTCAGAAGGCCATGGTACAGCCAGGCTTCCAAAGGAGAGAGCGTAGCGGGCTAAACTGCGTTCAAAGATCTTGCATCCAGATGACCAGCTTAGTCAATCTCACAAGAAGGAGAAAGACCAGTTTCCTCCAGAGCCGTGCCTTCCCTCAGGACAGACATGCAACTGCTTCCATTTTAAAGACCAAGGCCTTCCCTCCCCGGCGTATAGGCCAGGTCTCATTCATTCAGGGTCACTCCACGTCCTGATAAGAAAGGACACTGGAGAATGAACTTGACCGCTCAGTCCTTACACTTCATCCTGTCTTCAAATGTACAGTGACTTTATTCCCTTTTTGGTGAAAGATGGGACATTCGGGGATGCGAGACCACAACGCCTTTTCCCCTCTCCTGGGCCCATTGACAGACACTGGCCCTCCCTCCACTCGAGGCTCCTAGGTACAGCTGGGTGGATCTGGGCTTTGCTCTTCATCAATATCCGCGCTGCACTGCCAGGCCGGGTACTGGAAAGCGGGCCACATATTCTATCTAGTTGGGAACCATTGTCATCCCTGTGTCACCCAGAAGAACACAGAGGAATGGAGGTGAGGCGACTTGTCCAAGACCACACAGCTAGAGTCTACTCAGATCGCCTGGCTTAGAGTCCGCTCTCACTATGAAACCATCCCAGGGGGCTGCTGTTTAACCAGAAGCTGTTGAACTTTCTCAGGCTCTCGTGGAGCAAGGTGACTGGCCAAGACATCTATTCAAGGTACGGCCAACCTATCAGTGCTACCCAGCTACGAGCCCGAGTCCTTACCAATGAGATAGGAGGCTGGCCTCGAGTGCCATCTCCTCCTCTCTGCTCACAACTGGTATCCACGTTCCTGAATCCTCTCTGGTCCTCATATTGCTGTACCCAGAATGCTGAGCTGAAGCGGGCCCATCTGCTTTTGATGAGAAAGGCACATGGGTTTATCTCGGTGGGATGCCAGCCAGGCAGCAAGTGTTTCCTAACTTCCTTCCGACCCTCGCTCTCATGTGTATGAGCTGCTTCCCCCGTTTACTTCTGGCGATTCCCCTGCTCTTCAAAGCCATCTGCAGGCTGGACCATTTAACAGCACACTGTGTCTGCTATACAGATTATCGATCGCCTCTTCTGAGACGCCTTTCTCACACTGCCTCCTGCAGAGAGTTGAAAATGGAGTTCTACGCGCAACGCGCACCTTTTCTCAAGTTCAACCACCAAAACACTTCTGTGTTACAAGACTCATAGGATGTTCTTATCTTTATTTTATTTCTTCCCGGAGATGCTCTCATGAGGAACAAAAGCCTGTGTGTTGGGTTGCTCAGACTCCTCCACGGCGCCTTCGGTCCAAGCGATGGAGGGCACGGCTCCTCACTGACACAGGCACGGCGGATTCTTACCTGTGACATGATAGGAATTGGGGCCAGGGAAGGCATCCTGGCTTTTCAGCTCTTCATCCAATCAGCACCTGCCGCCCCACGCATGGCTGTGAGAACGGGTGCATGTGTGTTTGGTTTTGGAAACTTCTCACGCACATCTTTGAGTGTCCCGAGTTCAGACCAAGAATTTCCCAGAGGGCTCATCAGTGACAACAGATTGATTTATATTTACAATTGTAAAGGTAAAAAGGAGGGCATGAGCAGGTCTGAACCAGGAGCATTTGGGTGATGGGAAGTGTGTGTGTGTGTGTGTGTGTGTGTGTGTGTACTTGGGATCGGAGGATAGGCAGGAATGGAGTTGGGAGATTGAAGACTGTGGTTGGTTTCTGCCAAGCATTTGGAATTTCACACATATTCAGACGTTAGCTGGATGCCTGCCCCAAAGCCAGACTGGTGCTGACCATTGGCTCCAGAAATCGGGGTCCTGGAGCTCCCAAACACTCTGTAGGTGCCTGAGACAGATATGTCTATGAGGGATTCCTAGGTCAAACTGATTAATTTAATTTTCCTAGGAAAATTGTTATCATACCAAAATCATTACAGCTAGTGTTTTTGCAAAGGAAAATAATATTTTAAATATACTGGCTTTCCCGATGTGGCATGTCCATCAAATCCTTCAACTGTTTCACAGCCTACTAATTCGATTAAGCCAATTTAATGACTCAGGCACAGAAAATGCCTTACCTTGCCTCTCCCTCCCTCACTAATGCCTACACAGACAGAGAATTGGGTGGGATAATTTTAAGGCCAGACCCATATAAGCTGGGAGATTCAAATTAAGGTTTAATTAACCTGCTTAGCACAAGAATCTCTGAACAGCGGGAGATTTTACACACTGTTACATGTGATCTGTAATAACCAGACACAACAGACTCCTCCACAACCATTCTATGTACTGGGATATCAGCCATGGCCAGTATATTTGAGCAAATGTCCGGACCTATCAATTCCAGAAGAAAATACTTGGAGAGAGCCTCACTGATCACCCTTGGGCTGTATGTACATATAGAGAAGGATCTGGGAAGGAAGCTTGCCTTCAACCAAGCTACCTGTCCTGTTGTAAACAACCAACTCGTTGCTGGATCCCTGAGCTGCTTAGCACCTGCTTCGACCAGTTCACCCACAGTAGCCCACCATGAACTGAGAGTATGGTTGAAACTGAAGCCTGGTATTGCAGTTGAACCAGTTGAACACTCAAAACTCCCAGCTCATCTGGGAAGAGCATATCTGGCTTGGGCACCATTGTCTTTGTAGATGCATATATTTCCAACTTTCAGAACGAGAAGGGTGTATGGGGGTGTTCACTTCCCCTTTGGGCTACCGCATTGTTCCCTCCTTACTTCAGCTAAATTCCATGTATAAATGAATACCAAGAGCTTGGGGACAATTGAGAGCCACAATATTTTCCCTTCTTCATCCAGCACCTCACTTCTCTCCACTAAATGGTCAGCTTCCAGATGTTATTATTTATAAGGAAAACATGGAAAATTTGACGTGCCATCTAAATCATGGCATCTCACAGTAGGCTGATTGAGATCGAATGAAAAAGGAAAGAAAGGAGGATTCCTCTTCTGAATGGATTTAAGACTCCTCCCAACTTCTCTTCTCCCCACCAACCATCTTGTCACACATGATAAACAAACTTACCTGGATACTTCTGTCTACTAGAAAGACCACACCCTCCAGTGGGTTTTCTCAGAGAAAATGGTGTAGCCATGGACAGTTGCCAAGTCTAGTTAGGTGTGGAAACATTTCCTGAAGAAGTTTTTTCCGATGAACTGGGCCTTTTGCATTCAATCACTGCAGAAGATGAGGCAACTGTATTCCCTTTGGTCAGCCAGCTAAGCATTGACTGTTCCATTTAGAGCAAGAGCCAACCTATCGCCTAGCTATTTAGGGCTTATTCCAGGTTTCCAGTGTAAGTGTCTGTATAACAAATGTCTCAGAACTCATAGTTGTACATTTAATAGGAAAATTCCAAGCCACTGATAATACACACTATGTAATTGTTCCTATATCCAGTATATTTTTAGTAAATCTAGTTGATGAGAAAAGATCTTTTTTACAGACGAATTGTTGCAGTAAGGATGTTAGGATAGGAGCAATCACTGTTGTGCAAAAACCCAGTGAAGTAAGAGATTCAGGAAGTGACCACTGGTAGGTGGGAACGGGGAGTGTACTGGACTAAGAACTTGCCAATGGAAGGATTAACTGCTGAAATTAGAACCGTTGATGAACTTTTCATCATACAGAAGTGGAGTTGTCCTATACTGGGGGCCTGTACATTACAATGTGCCACCAAGGCAGCTTCTGCAAAATGACTAGGCCTAGAGCTTAACTAAATCCTTACCATTAGCGTCCAGGATACAGACAATAGAACCATTTAAGATGGCAAGCAACACAGTGAAGTGGCTAGCAGATAGATCCACTTGAAAGGAGTAAGAAAGTCACCAAGTGAAACCAAAGGGTGAGGCGCTGGGAATTGAAAGAACTTCATAGCCACACGCAAGTGGGGCCTGCGTTTGAATCTGTCTTCATCCCAGCAAACGTTAATTAAAGCTGAAACAACTGAGCACATGTGACAGGAGAAGGGAATTTAATGCCTCCAAATGTACCTTGCTCTTTGCTGAAGGATAATGGTGGTGTTTATGAGAGAACATATCTATATTTGGGGCCCATCTGTGGAGATTCACGGGGAAAAATGTAGAAGTGAAAGAAATAGTATTTGGAATCTGCTTTTAAATACTTCAGAAAAATCAAGTAAAATACAATCCTGATAATTATTGAATTTAGCTAATCAGTGCTGAGATTTTATCGGATGATTATTGGCCTTTGTGGGTATATTTGAAATACTAATAAAGACAGTTGTGTCTCATAGATGGATGGATGGGTGGATGGGTGCATGGACGACATAGGGCTGTGTTATGCCCTTGGGTTTCATGTGCATTCTTTGCTCATCAGGAATTAGCTCTGTGTGTCTGCATGGGGCATTGGTCACGATTGTGTCACACACAGAAGCCCCATTGGCAAGGCAGACATTGCTCAGCCCTGGCGCTGGTGAGAATTTCATTCTTTCAGAGACTTCAAACAGAGCCAAGGAAGATGCATGCCAAAACCCTGGAGGACTTAACAAGAAATTAGATGTCCACGCTTCCTCTCGGTGCTCAACCTTTGATAATCTAGAGAAAAAGAAAGCATGTTAAACAATGCCCTTTGGTCAGCTCTGATCTGCCTTAGACACATCCCTGGAAGGAAATGACACTTGAAAGTGTCTAATTATAAAGCTAGGTTTTTTTTCAAATAGTGTACTGGCACCTTCTTTCCTTTTATGCCCATTAGTCACAATTCTGAACACTTACAAATATTTTTAAAAGAGAAAATTAACAAACCAGTGAGTAATTTGATGGTCTTGGGGAAAATGTTTCTCAAGTGCGTAAACTATTAGTGACTGTGAAATTTATTCAGCAGGTCATGGCCAGCATTTCAATAAAAACAGCAATAGGATAGGAGATAAGAATCAAAACAGCATATTGTTTTCTCAAATATTTATTTTAACTACGTAAACATGAGTCATGATGCAAAATGTATTTCTTACTCTAGCTGCCCTTACCATGTCTGATAAATATATTTCTAGAAATAGGATGATTTTATAGATGTTCCTTACAGACAATGTTCTTTTTAGTTTAATGTGCATTGCCTGCCCATCATGAAACAGCATTTCTAAACATTGTGTTAAGGTAAAAGAAAATATACAGCACAATGCTGGATTTCCTTGAAATTACACTCACCTGTTTTGGACATCTGGAAAGAATCCTTGTCCCTGTCAGTTGTAATTGAGAGGAACAAGAATATTTAGTGCCATACAGAGCAGGAAAGTAGAGTTTGAAATATTTGGCATTTCTTCAGCTAACACTAAGCAAACCATTCCCACTGGTATGGGATAAGAGCATGAAATGGCTCAGCCACTGCACGGAGCGCGGGTGCACCTCTGGCCAGGAGAGCATGCTCTTCCTTGGTGAGATCTTTTATGGCTTCTGGAACTTTTTGACTTACGTTCAGGCTTCCTATGGCCTTTCTCTCTGGTCACAAGCTTTCCTGTCTTTACTGTTTTGCATGACCTTGTTCGGTGTTCTAGGGGAGCCACGTCCACGTGTGGTCAGCATCTTGGTGCCTGAACTTTCTCCAGCACGTCAGTACTTAGGACTCCAGATGTCCTTCAGGGTGAAGGCACTGCAGCACTGCGACGTCGGAGGTCCTGGGAGTGCGGATGGCTGGCAGGACCAGAGGATGGAGCCCCGCCCCCATCCCACTCGAGGACAGGGAGGATGGCCCTGTGGAGGCAGCGGCCTGCAGATCCACCTGGCAGTGTCACATCCTGACTGCCCTACCCCTTGCAGGACACTTCCTAACCCCTGCTCTCAGGCCGAGCTGGCTGCCTCCAGAGAGCTGACTATACAATCCCAGGTTTTACACTTGATTTTTTTTGTTCACATCCTGCCAAAAATCATCCACCCGGGATGCAGATGCAACCTTATTTGTAAATGAACCCTTTGCAAATGCCAAGAGGTAAATATGAAGTCATTCTGGAATTGGTGGACCCTAATCCTCCTTGTAGAGAGAAGGAGGTGTGGGCACAGACATGCACACAGGGCTGGTGAAGATGGTGGCCGATGGGAACACCACAGCTCCAAGTCAAGAGTGCTAAGATGGGTGGCAGCCATGGCAACCATGGAGCGTGGAAGACACCCGGGAAGACCCTCCTCCAGAGCACCCAGAGAGAGCAGACCCCAACTCCCAGTGCCAGAGCATCGAGAGACAGAGCCTGCGATTCCACAGCTCGAGGAAAGGAAGGAGGACACAGGTGTGATTTTAAACTTGGGAAGGCAGGGTGCCGGGGGATAAGCCCAGCACTTGCACTGAAAGAACAGAAGCCCAGTCCTCTGGGGGCACACAGCAAGAGAGGCTTTCCCTGTCCTGAAGTCCTTCTGGTAGATGGACCTGCTTGTTTTGAAAAGCAGCCAAGCTAGGACAGGCCGCCAATTAACTGGTTTTCTTGACCCACCTACAACTTTCTTAAGCACTGGAATGCCTCGTGAGGTCATGATTGTGGCTGCCACTTTCATTGTGTGTGTGTGTGTCTGTCTGTCTGTCTGTCTGACTTTACCTTCACAGTTATTTGTGAGAGGCCAGGTAGGATGCTGTGTTTTCAGAGAAACAATTGCATGAGAAGAATTAGCAAGTGAGAGCGTCGAGCAGTGGGCTCTGTGGTTACTCCAGATCTGGGCACAATCCTGTGGGCTGTGCGTCAGGGAGTTCCCGTGTGCTCACGTTCTTCCACCGATGACCGCTGGCCTCCACCATGACTGACTTCCTGCCCCATGACCTATGGCCTCAATAAAGGTTCTTTGAGAAGTACCATGTGTTAGTAGAAGCCAGGATGATGAGGAAGAGAGCCAGGCCACTTACCTGGTAGCCCAGGCCCAGGAGTAAGCCTTGACAAGCCATGCCCATCAGCTCGTGGGGAAGAGCGTGCATCATAGATACCGGAGAAAGCAAAAGGAGAGACTCACGGAATCTAAGCACAGGCAGCAATAAGAACTCTGGACTCTAGTCAGTGTGGTTTTCACCACCAACTTCCTATGCAGCCAACCACGGAGGAAGCCAGTGGCTGCAGGACAGGATGTGCTGTCCGCGTGGGGAGGATCTGACTCAGGACTTCCAGGGAACAGACCTGTTGCCTGCATACATACAGCCACACACAGACACGTACCTGCCCTAGAACAGACAGACGCATGCGCAGAAGCAGAAACAAACATGTACCGATGCTTGCACACACACACACACCCAGAGATGCGTGCGCACGGCCCGTTGAAGCTGCAGGAGGTTTCATTAGTTCATGTATCTTTCACCTCTCCCCACAGGCGGCTCTGCCTAGAAGACAGTTGGCTGAGAAGTCAGCTTCTGGGCTTCATGGGCACAGGGAGCCCCGAGTTCACTATTGATTTTTGCCTTTCACTCAGCATCAGGACAGGCTCATCAGAGAGAGTGCTGGTGCGGTCTGTAGGTGGTCCTGCATGCAGAACGCCACATCAGCTGTTCGCAGCCAGCAGGGCTTGCTCAAGACAAGCGCTTACTAAGTGGGGCAGACTGCCCTCCAGCCAGAGTACTGCCCTGCCAGGGCCAGGGGCCGGGGGACGGTGCACAGCCAGGGAGAAGAAGCCTCTGGAAGCGAGCCCGAGCCCACGCCAAGTGCCCGTGGTACACAGAGACGTTGGAGGCAGCGTCCTGCAGCAGCTACAAGCTGCTCCGGACTCCCGCTGCCTGGCCTGACTTCCCATCTACTTTCCTGTTAGCCTGTGCCCTTCCTGGGGCTGCCCGCCCTTCCTACACCCCTTCCTTCATCTTCAAACTGGAGCAAGACCAGGGCTGCATGTGAATGAGGGGAGGAAGGCCGCCTGGCAGCAGGAGAGTAGAAGACAGCTGAGAGAGCCCTGGAGCGGCAGACCCTTCTGGAACGTTCTCTTACCCCTCTGCACCCCACTTGAAATCTAAAATGTTGCTTGCACTTCAGAGTGGAATTTTTAAAAGTGAAAATCAATGCACTCTAACAGAAAGCACACAAATGTTCAATTACGAGATAAATGGAGCATAAAAGAACACATTACGTAACATGATTGGTTAATTGTGCAGGCGTTAAATATCTAGAAAGGCCAGCGGACCTTAGGCTATGCAATGATGCATGGTTGGTTCAGATGGAAATAACTTCAAGAATCTAAACAACAAAAACAAAAACAAAAAGCACCTGCCGCTTCTCCATCCTCTGTGCAGGAAGGAGAGGAGAAGGAGGGAAGGAGAGGGAGGGAAAGAGAGGGAGGGAAGGAGAGGAGAAGGAGGGAAGGAGAGGGAGGGAAGGAGAGGAGAGGGAGGGACAGAGGAGAGGAGTTCCCACACTCCTCCCCAGTGCTCCCAGCAGCTCCTTGCTTGGATTACTGCCTAGCTCAGTAGCTGCCTCAGGTCAACTTCGCCACTTACCAGAACCAAGGAGGAATCTGTACTGAGCATTCCACGCGGGCCACATTGGCCTGGGTTTGAACCTCTGAGCATCTTGCAAGTGGATGTCAGAAAGTCAGTTCCCAGAAAGTCTGCAGAGGAGTGGACAAAGTGTGCTGTGCCACACGGGGCCACACCCTTCCGAGCCTCCCCCTTGACGGAGGCTCCCCCCCCTCTGGATACAGGACAAATAGAGTTCTCTGTGCCCCGAGGGCTGCAGGACCCGCGCATCCATGGGTACCCACCATCCAGCTGCCTGTAATGGTGGATGTCACCAGCCAGCATGGAGGGCTGGTGTGAGATCGCGCCCAGGCCTCCTCCCTCCCCACGTGCCCCACAGCAGGGGTAAGAGCATGGTGGGTGCTCCCTCACTGTGCCCCCTCTCCCCCCCCACTAGCTGCCCTCTCTGATCAGCCCCAAGGAGGCAGGAGAGCAAAGGCTTCCCAGATTATGGAGTCCCTGCCTGGAATCAGACCCGAGCTCTCGCACTTCATCAGCTGAGCGAGCCTCTCCGAACCTCTACCCTGCACCCAGAGAGGCCGCCCTCCAGAGAGGTCGGCCCATCCTGGCCTCTGTCGTTCTATGGCCGAACAGGCTATCCATGCTGGCCTCAGCTTCCAGGGAAGGAAAGCAGCACCCCTGCCTGGCACCGCAGGACCCGGAGTCCTGCTTAAAAGATGGCACCCCAGGGGGCAAAGACCCTCAGGCCCAGGCCTGGCCTCTCCAGGGACCGGGCCCGCTGCATTTGTCTGGCTGCAAGGACTGCAGGGAATCTGGTGTTCAACTCCCCAGTATCCTTCGCCCATGCCTGCAGTCGGGCAGCCTGGGTGCCCTAGGCCGTGTGTGTGCAGGGTGCAGTGGAATGGCACATGGTGCCATTCACGCTGCACACGTGCCGGGCCACACGTGCCGGCTGGGGGTTTGAAGACTTCCTGGAAAGAAACAAATGGCAAGGTTTCATCAGCCAGTTAAGATGCTCATTTGAAAGAATGAATCCCACATCACACCTTACTGTAATTTTCCAATTAATTGTGATTTAAATATGTTAATGCAGCTAACTAGGTTGAGCATCAGCTTAAGGACTTTCTGAATAATGAAGCAAGAACTCCTGGTACACACACAAAGAGGAAACTCTCCATTGAACAGCCTTCAAATAGAGACAGGCACACAGACTGAGAGGGGCCTCCTTCACAGGCAGCTAGCTCTAAAACGCTCACACCGGAGGCCCTGCCAGCCACCAAGGCCCAGGGGCACGCCCCGGGATACAAGGAAGCCCCCCCCCCCCCCGTTTGCTCTGCTGGGTCTTTTCTACAAAGAACACTGACAGTTCATTTTGTGGCACATTGAAGGAGCCCTGGGGATACCCCTAACCCCACATGGCCCCCGCTTCGCAGTCTGAACTGGCTGCCTGATTGTCCCCACTTCTGTTATAGGTCTGCTTAATTCTGCCTGAAGTGTTCTGACTCAGACACAAAGTGCCCTTCTGGGTCCCTGGGGCAGTAAAGACCTGGCCACAGCTAGGAATCGGGAGACCCTCCCATCCCCAGAACATGGTCTCCCAGACAGAGCAGCAACTCCCTCTCTCCTCTCCAGCAAGGATGGGCAGAGGGCCTTGGACACAGGGAAAGAGGGGGTGGATGGGAGAAAGCTCCATGCAGCCCAGCTGTCCTCACCCCATCCAGGGCCTCCTCTGTAGCAGCCTCTGGTCCATCAGGCCATGATCCAGTGCTTTCCTGAAAGCCTGGCTCTGCCCTTCTTTGAGAACACCCACAGCAAGGCACTGTCTTCCCAAACACTTGGCCTCCTGCCTGTTATACTG
This sequence comes from Dipodomys spectabilis, assembly GCF_019054845.1. Classification (NCBI taxonomy): domain Eukaryota; kingdom Metazoa; phylum Chordata; class Mammalia; order Rodentia; family Heteromyidae; genus Dipodomys; species Dipodomys spectabilis. The sequence goes on along the minus strand of NW_024870966.1, from coordinate 7,795,469 downwards.
AGGTTGCTGACCCTGAGGGCAGTTGTAAAGATTAAGCAGGATCAATCACATGAAAACGAGACATGACTGGGAATGCCAGCACCTCCAGAGCCCATGGATGACGGAGGCAGTGTGGGGAATCGCTCACGCACCCATCTCCCTTTTCCTGTGGACATCACAAAGAGGTGCCTGGCCAGCAGGTGGACAAGACAACACTGCTGGCACAAGATCTCTTACATCCTGGCCGCAGGTCTTGGATCAGATGCCAGCAGGTGGTGGCGTTGCCACGACGCATCCCTCGGTGAGCGAGAGTAGATGCCACCGGCGTGGATTTGAACAATGGATGTGAACACGTGTATCTTGAGCTCCTAAAAGCTGGAGAGCCTAGATGGAGTTGTACGCAGGGCAGAGTCTTCTCAGCCTCTATCTTTGGCCTGCAGTTGTCTGTTTTCTTGGTCTCCACACGACTGTCTCGCTTCGTACGCAAATGCCTGATGCCTTCCTCGGTTCTGTGTCTTAATTTCCTTATGGTGAGGATGTATCAAACCAGGACCTCACATTAACAATTCCATTTTAAGTTAGCCATCTCTCCTAGGGACCCAATGCCAGTACAGCCATCTTCTGAGGTCCTGGGGACTCCGCTTTCAACACAGAAATTCAGGGAGCACAATATCATACATTACAGATACAGAATTATCCTCCCATCCAGACTTACTTTCTTCATCAGTGCTTCATTCAGCATTATGGGGAGGGTACACACAACACCCCACACAGTGTGAGCAATACGTGGTCCAACACCGGGCGAGACCACAGCCCCGGCCCTGAGCCTGCGTTTCAGTGGGGAGAGAAAGGAATGCACAAAGGACTCACCTATGTCAGATATTGGAGGGAGGTACCATGGAGGAGCCAAAGCACGGGTAAGATGGGAGGAAGCTCAGATGGCTCCAGGAGAGAAAGTGGGTGAGGAGAACAGTAGTCGTTCACATGTGGGCATCCAGATGGAGCTTCATGGGGCCCCACCTCTTGCCCGAGCCAACGGTTCTATAATGCGACTTTCATGTTATTAGACATTAATGGTTCATTCATCTGAATTTTATCTTCCAGTTCTAAATTGGAGAGTTACTTTAGACTTTGCCAATCACTGTCGATTTGGGAAGGCAACGATGATAAATGTGCAGATTAACAGGGGAAATTTACTTACTTGGTCATTACATTTAGTGCGCCACAGTCTCTTAGTGCCCTAATTAAGTAAAAGGAGCAGGAAGGGTTCTGTTTGTCAATACAGGAGGAAGCTGTTAACTGCGATACACAAGAGGCAGGGAGCCACAGTGGCCAAGAGACAGTGACAATGATTAAAAAAAAAAAGCACCAGGGAGAATCTTCCACCGTTCAGGCTTCAGTCTGGGTTTCCTGCGTGCTGATGTTGGAGATGACACAGAATAAGAGACGTGGAATTGTTGTCCCAAAGGCCACGTGGACACAGAGCTTCCCCTGTAACTCCCTGGGTTCCTGCACCCCATGGCATGAGACCAGGGGCCAGGTCTGCAGGCAGCAGCAAAGCCACGTGGCTCACTGAGTGAGACTTGGTCCCGACTTAGAAGTGGCCTTGTGCTTATAACATCACTTTGTTCATGTGGTTAATAAAAAGACTGAACAAGCCCTGAGTTCAAATCCTAGTACCCAATACCACCACCACATACACACATACACCAAAAAAGGGAAGAAAAGAAGAAGAAGAATGGGAGAAGGGAAGGGAACTGAAGTCACTCGTAAGTAAAACTCAGGCAGCCAACCTTGAGGTCAGACAGGCTGGGCAGACCCTACCCTGACCCTGGTATAGGCCATGTCAACACTGGCCGGGTACCCCCGGAAGTGCCCCCTTCCCAGACAGTTGTCCTCTCTCACTCCCATGTTCCACAGAGGTCTGCCATCTGCTGCTCCTGCTCAGCACAGATTCCCCAGAGACTCAATGATGAGTGACTGGGGCCATGTTGGATTTAGAGACTCGCTGTCGAGTGGGCCAGGACCATGTTGGATTTATCCGTGGGCTCGCATTACTATTGGAGGGAACTTGACACATACTTCTCCATGGACAATTCACGACCAAATTAGCTGGAAGTTGGCCAGTAACACTCCACACCTAAGGGTGATGGGATAGCGTTTCAGGGAGATTCAACCAGGACACCATGGGGACTGGGTAGGAAAGCTCTGTGCAGAAAGCAAGAAGAGAATGAGCCCTGCCTCCCAGTGCTGGCCTTACAAGGTCGCACGTATATTTAAAGGATCAACAAAACCAGTCGACTTTACTCTCAAGAACTGGTGGGCCCAGAAGTTTGCAATTCACAATAAAAAAGCTACAACATTTTAATTCCAGCCTATCAGTCATTTCGGTGCACGAGAATTCACAGTACTCGTATTCCTCATTACATGTTGGGATGGAAAGTTATCACAGACAAGTTTCTTATGTGAGTCCTGGTGGGAGGAGGCAGAAAGACCCTTCTGTGATGTTTGCCCATCCAAAATGCACCTCACAGCCTTGACCTCACAAGAAGCCATGAAGAGAGCTATTGCGGTGGCCCCTGAGGTCACTCAGGGCTACAGCCCATTTCCTGACCATCGCAGCCCCTGGTGTCCTGGGACCAGCCAGTTCACCATTTCTACCATCATCTAACTCACTGAAGCCTCATCCAAAAACTGCCCATTTTCTAGTAGAGGAAACTTGGGTCTTAGCAAAGAAGTAAATGGGTTTTGTCCAAGATCTCACAAGTACAAAGTCTCAGGGCAAAGGATCAGATTTCAGCTGATGATAATTCCCAGGCCTGAGGTTTGGCCCCTGAACAAGACTGCTTCTCCTGTGTGCCACATTACCCAATCTTCCTCCCTGTCTTCATCCTCCTCCTCCTCCTCCTCCCCCTTCTCCTCCTCCTCCTCCTCCTCCTCTTCCTTTCCCTCCTCCTCCTGTTCCTCCTCCTCTTCTTCCCTCTCCACCTAAATGTGTCCAGCCCTCTGAAAGCATGCTCCCAGCTGTGGCTTACATCACAGAGCCTGATGCTGCCGGCCGGGGTCGTCCGGACATCTGGACTTGCAGACCATGCTTCCCCATCCCCTTGAGAATCTGTCAGCCTCTGTTCTGGTCCAGGGGCTGGTTCACCCACCTCTGACCTTTGCTTATGCTGCTATGCATGCTGGGAGGGTCTTGTGGTCACTTAGTCAATTGCATTATCTGAGCTGACATTTACATCCTGACACAGCAGGCTCCTGCAGAATCCACACTGCACAACCCGTCGACCGCAGGTCCTTTGAGTCTCTCATCGAATGATCAGTTATTAAATGAGTGTGGTCTCTCTTCCAACCCCACCACTTAACACTGCACATTCATCCTTCTGTCACTTGATCCAGACAAGGCCAATTGTATATCAAACGCCATCCATTCGCTAGTGCATCGCTTTCATTTCTGTGATCTGATAAAACGTATGATGGGTGTGTGTTTATATATAATATAATAGTATAATATAGTATATATATAGTATAATATAGTATAATAGGACCAGGTGTGTGCTTATTCATATAATGGACCAGAGGGGATGGTAAAAGAGCAACGAGGTATGTGGACTCCAGAAGCAGCGGCTCTTATCTGATCCTTAGCAGTAGCAGCATCCGTGCCTCTGATAAACGTAACAAAGCCATAAAGAGCTGAAGACCACGTGACCTTTCTTGACTTCACATGTGTCTTCAGATTTGGGGCAGCTTCAAGACTATTGGAAAGACAGTGTCATTTATTTCTTGAGTTCCTTATTTCATTCCATAGTTGAATCCCTCAAATCCCTACCCGACCCATCTACATATTTCTTGTGACCTGGATCCATTCCAGGTCCCTTGCATACATGGAACGGTGAATCAGGTCTCCGAACTTCCTTGAGTTCTGCAACACTCCTTACCTTTCCCCTGTGCCTGAGAACCGGCCATTTCATTTGCCTTCGGTGCTTTCTAGGCTGGTCTCTGTCCTTCCGCAAGGCCTCTCTTCAGAAGAGATGTGCTTGGCCCCTCTCACTCCCCAAGGTCACATCTCCCTCTCCACATGCTTAAGATATGCAGAGTCATTTGCTCACCTTCCTTGGCAGACTTTGATCTCTTTGTTGGTCCCCTCAACATTTCCAGGGTGCACCATGATGTTGCTACAGAGAAAACACTCCATGAACAAATAAGCATTACATTAGAGGCCACCATTAAGGCCTCTAATTCAGTGTGACAATGCCTACAACCCACTGAATATGTCCAAAAGCAACCCCTCTCTCGTGTGTGTCGGGCGGGAGGTGTTTCTGAGAAGAAACTTGGAGAACTCTGGAGGCTCTCAAGGAGGCAACAGCTGTATCACAAGGCTTGTTAAAGGGCCTCCTCTTACAGCAAACAACCAATTCCAGTGTTGCCTTCCTCCCTCTTCTTCTAGCAAGTGGAAGTCTCATGCAATCAGGTCCCCTGGTCTCCTCTATAAACATGTTTGGATGTTTCTCACTTAGGTCAACATTGACGGTCATTGGAAGTGGCACATTTAAACACAAATAGCACGAGACATTAACAGATTCGGCCGCTCAGGGCTCTGCACCCTTTTATAGAAAAGCCCTTAAATAAACGTAACAGGCCTAAGTCGTGTAAATGCCAGGGCTGTGGAAGCCACTTGCTCTAGTGCCCTTGCTGGGTCTGTCCTCTGTGTCCAGAGAGGGCCCAGGGGGGCAGGCAGGAAACGGGCATCTTGGCACTTGGTCAGCCTCAGACCCAAGGAAGCCGGGGGGGAATGAAGAAAAATGAAGCGGCAATCCCAACCTGTGCGCGTGTGAATGACACCTGCTAAAAGCCATGCTCACGCCCTTGCTGGGCCTGTGTTTGTGGGGGCGGCAGGCTGTGTCCGCTGTGCATCCTGGGTGGTTTTTCCATGAAGCTGCGCTGTCCTGCGGCTGACCTCTCAGAGGGCACCCAGCACCCTCACGCTGTGGCATTCTAGTTCTGCCTGGAGTCCTGCCTCGTGTGACCCCGAAACACATCCATGGGGAGTGTGAGCAGGTGCCATCCCAAGGTTCTACAGGGACTCCAGGACAGAGCCATGTCCTGGCTCGCTGCCCTCCATACCACGTGGACCCCGTCCTGCCCGTACAGGGCAAAGGGCCAGGCCTCTGCCATCGACATCAGAAGGAACATCACTGCTGGGGTCACTGTCGACCCTTGTCAGGCATCCTGCCCAGCCACTGTGCCAGACCCCTCCCCTAGGGTCACTCCAAGGCCCTTGGGTTTGGCGTTAGTGACCTATTAGAACGCCATGCTTCAGAGAAACCATTCAGGTCTCAGAGGGGCTGGCCTGGGAAGCCACTTGGCTCTGTCTAGGCTTGGACTCCCTGCCTGGGACGTCTGGCCCTGGCTGTTCCAGGCACAGCCTCCGGAAAGACAGACCCACCAAGCAAGGTGTGGTTCTGCAGGGTATGCGATGAGCATTTCCAGGACAAAGAGCTTTCAGCTCTCACCACCAGGATCCCAAACTCAAGTGACGTCTCCCTTCTAGAAGCCTGTGCACACCCACCAGTAGAAACCCTGATGAAGAGAAAGAGAATTTGGCAGGGCAAAGTAAAGCTGGGCTTTCCATGGGCTGAGAAAGGAGACAAATATTGAAGAGCTGCATCTAGAAACCAAGAACACCAAGATAGCTGGACAAGACGCTGGGAGGAATTCTCCATCTGAGCTTCTGGAAGGAATCGATACTCCCAACACCTTTGGAACTGACTTGAACCCCTAGGACTGCAAGAGAAGTGGTTTCTGAAATGGGATGGTTTGTGGTGTGTTATTCTTGAAACACTCCTCTATTGAGGACCAGAAACAGAGATGCTGACGTTTGGAGAGGATTTTTTGCATGTGTGTGCACCTCCGGGCCATAGACATCACACAAAGGATGCCAGGGGCAGGAAAGTGGAGCACAAATCCTCGCTCCACGTGAAGCCATCGCTGCCTTGCTCCTGATGTGATGGGGTGAGCAGCAAGGGCACAAGAACAGGACGCCCATTGTCTGTGGAGCAGCTCCGACGCATGCCGGAGTCGGGCAATGGCTGGAGAGCCGTTCTCCAGCTGGATCTGAGGCTCAGGCTGCCCCAGCTGCCTGTGGCTGTCCGTGTCTCCCCCACCGGTGTCGGCACGGGTAATTGCAGGAGAGCTGCAGCCAGCTTTCCGGGGCTGAACATCACTCAAAGTTGTCCTGAGGAGGCAGACATGGGCTGCCCTGGGCCTGCTGCCCTCATTAGAATAATGGGTTTTGTCCAGAAGGAGAGGAGCAAGGGAAGGGGCGGGCATCTGCCTCTGTGCTGCTGGTCCCAGGGCTTATGTAGGGAGTCTGGTGCCATCTGCCCAGAGGTGTGGCCGCTGTTTCTAGGGAGCCAGGTGTTCGGGAAGCCGGGGAGAGGCTCTGACTTCAGGAGACAGTCCTTTCCCATTACCCAACTTGGGGCCATGATCTTGGGTCTCTGAGTTGCCTTGTGGAGGGTATAGGCTGGTAGGATCTGAACCTATTCTCGGTGCTAGGTCCCCTGGACGATTCCAGAAGGGTCCATCCTAGAAAGGATCATTCTAGACCAAGACCCCAAGGCTATCTCGCCACAGGCCATGAAGGTGCCTTCTTCCAGAACCAACCGTTTGATGGCATTTCAAGCCCTATAGCCCACCTCAGCTCAGGGCAGCAGCCCCACTGCAAGACCCGGCCCAGGGACCTGAGAAGCAGAGCGTGGGCCTGGGGGTGAGCAGAGGGTGAGATCCAGGCACCCTGCCACCCTCTATGTCTTCACAAGAGCTGAACATCTCAGGCGGGGGCCGGAGGGCACCTGGGAGCAGAGACAAAGGGAGTCAAGGGAAAATGCTGCCGCCACCCTTCCAGGGACGCCTGGTCTCGGGATGGACCACGTGCAGCACAGCCTTCCTGTCAACTTGCCCTGAGCTAGCATCAATGCCACACAGGTCAAAACCAGTTTCCTACAGGGCCGGTACAAGCTCAGGGCCTGACTGAGCCCCGCACTCAGGCCTGGAAAGCAGGATGAAGGTCCCGGCCTAGCATCACCCAGCAGGGCTGTAAGCATCACCAGAGTCCAGGCATTCAGACCCGGGATTCTTGGCAGATCCTAATGCTCTCTGCCCAAGTTCTGAAGTTAGTAAGACATGTGTGACAACATGACCTTATAAACAGACAATGTATTCAACAGCTGGCTCAACGCTCTTGCTCTGAGAGTGGGGAAACACAGAACTTGCAATCAGAAGAGGAGGCATCAAGGCCAAATTACCTTGTGGCTTCAGAGAACTATGCTCAGCCCTGCCTTGCTGGAGGCCTGGAAAGAAAATGGTGGTCCCTTCACTCTGCCCAGTCTCAGTGCTCCACCTGGGGCTGGGGAGGAGGGAGAGCTACAGAGCCGTCTCGGAAAGAAGATGCTTTGTGAAGCTGCAAGTGCACTAAAACTGTCTCCCCTTCCTGCCGGCCTCTGGGGACAGCCCTTGGCCAGGTGTGGCTGGGTCTGCACCTGTGGTTCGTTCTTCATGACCCACAGCCATGGCTGACAAGAAGCCTGGGGCCCTGAAATGTCCCTTCCAGCCAACTCCCCCATCCTTCCCTCATGCCCCAAGACTGCCACCCTGCGCTGGCTTACACGGGGATTCAATACAACATCAGAGAGGGGTCTGCACTGATCTCTCATCTGCTCACAGCTTCTAAATTATCAGGACACCCTCAGCAACCCACGCGCTCTCACCAGACCCAGGAAGGCCTTGGGACCTTTCTTCTATTTTCTCTTGAGCACAGTTCATTCTAGGAGTTCACGGATGCCGGTGCCTTCCCCCCGATTCCTGCGTGGAAGCCCTAGCTCCTCACATGGTGATATTTGGAGATGGGTCCTTGGGAGGAGCTCAAGGGCACTGGAGTCAGAAGCTGGGTCCGGGAGCATGCAGTCTCAGTCCTCTGCCTAAGAGAGGGCACAGAGAAGAGGCTGTGTGGAACACTGAGAAAGTGGCTGTCTACAAGGCCAGGAAATGAGGTCCCAGAAGGAGCTGGCCTTCTCCTTGCCATGATCTTGGGCTCTTGAACTTTCCAGGCCCCAGAACTGTGGGGAGTCAGTGTGATATTCAGGCCACCCATTCTGGATCATTTGTCAAAGAGTCCAAGCAGGCTGCGGCAGGACTCTTTCTTCCATGCTTCTGAAAATAGTCAGAAATCAGGCATGGCCGAATTCTTGGGCCCTCCCAGGGCATATTCCGTCCTGTGGATTAGAGCTCATCAGCGCCGGCCCACAGCAACAGGGACACCTCCAGGCCCCTCTGGGCTTGTGTGGAGATCCCCACAAGGCACCCAGCTCCTTACCAAAGGCCTCTGTGTAGGGAAGTTCCCCTGGGCCCGCATCAAGCTGCAGCTACAGCAGCAGCCTTGAGGTGAGACACGTCCCCCCACCCCCACCCACCCCAGGAGGGCAGAGCACATTAAGGCTTACAGCCGGCACACCATGCCCCTGGCACGGCTAATGTACCAGCTGCAGCTCCAACAACTGTCATCTGACATCCTGACATGGACGAGCATCAGGAGCCAGGAGGCCCGGGAAGCTCACGGCTCTCTCCCTCCATGCACAGACCCCCGGGCCCAGCCTGCAGCCAAACAGGTGTACAACAGCCTGTTGCGGGTCCTCAGAGGAGGCTGTGGGCTCCGGAGAGGCTTCCGAGGGGAGAACAGATGAAAAGAACAAAGGAGGTTAGGCCTTGGGTTGACAAGCTCATTGATAACAGTTTATGGGAGCAGGCCTGCCTGGTGACAACAAATTGCTCCTAATGGCTTTGCTGCCTGCAGGTCCCCATCAGAGAGAACAAGCTGTCAGGCTGGTCTGAGGAAGGCGACATTCCTGTAGTAGAGGAACCTGTGTTCTGTCCCTGTCCTGCCCTTATAGGAAATTCATGTCCCTGGGTGTAAATACCCAGGGACTCAGACATGGGAAACAGAGTCGCAGCAGCAAGAGCTGTCAGGCTAGCTTCAAAGGCTAGCCTTGCTCAAGTGTGCAAGGTGCAGCCAGGTAAGACTTGGACCTGGGAGGCAAACATTTGTCTTGGACACACAGGGACTCTCAGGCAAACGTTCATCTTGCACACGCAGGGACTCTCATTTTGAAAGGCCAGCATTCTGGGCACACTCAGAAAGTGGCAGGGCTCAGACGGAAGCCTGGGCTGCTCCACCCCCACAGTTTTGTGCATTTTGTCACTATGTGACCCTGTTGGGAAGGTGGAGGAGGGGCCTGGGGAATGTTCTTCCCAGCCATGATCAGGAATTGAGTTGAGGGTCACCAAGAAGATTGAGCCCCCAGCCTTGACCCCGTGCGGTTGTATCAATGTCTTCTCTAAGGAAAATGACAAGTCAAAGTCAAACAGGCCTGGTGTGAGCAGAAGGCCTGGACTATTGTCCACAGTAAACACTTTTGTTGTACCCAAGACAACGTGACCAATCTATTCCTGGAATTTTCTCCGAGGAGCACCTGCCTCAATTCTGCTTACTCTAGAAAAGAAAGTTCAGAACAAAGGCATGCCCTGTAGGAGATGCTCAAGCCACCTGGAGGCTGAGGTGGACAGATGCTGTGGGTCTGTGAGCAAGCAGCACCCAGAGTGGACCCCACTGTGCCTAGTATAGAAAGCCTGCCAGAGCTCTGTCCCTTCCCCTGCCAGGTCCTGGGGGAGCCTGCCAGAGTTCTGTCCCTTCCCCTGCCAAGTCCTGGGGGAAGATGGACCCTCCCACCCAGCCCAGGGTTTGCTTGAGTTCCCTCTCCCTTGGCTTCACAAGTACAGGACAGCAGCAGTCAGCAGATAGAACTAAGAGACCAATGACTTCTTCTCCCAGTTCAGACAGCTCCGAAGGAGGGGTATTTACCCAGCTGCTCAAGGCTGCCGTTTAAAAGTAAATGCACTGATTATCAGCAATATAATTGTCAGGGGGAGCTTCTTGGATCCTGTGAATTGAAACAAAAAGAAAGCAATGCCTTATTTCTAATCAAGTAATACCACATGTATGCATGTCTTCAGTGACTTCCTTGTCTTCACCGTGTCTCCCTCACCAACAGCTCCTCTTCTAGCCTCCGTCTGGCAAAGGCTACATTCGTCAGATTTTTTATCTCTGAGAGAAGCTATTTCAGAAACAGAGCAATCCATTTTGTCTCTGGGTTTCAGAGGCTTTCTGGCTATGAAGCGGTGATAAGTCAGCTAGAGCATCATGGCAAAGCAGAGCTCTTCACTTCAGGGCAACCAGGAAGCCAAGAGCCCGGCAAGAAGAAGCCAGGAACAGGAGACCTTCCAAAGGTATCCTGTGGCCTACTTCCTCTAGCCAGGTACCTCTTCCGTCATCTCTCCATTACACCATCAAATCATGAATCTATGGGTGGATTAACCCACCAGTAGAGTCCTCCTGACCCAATCATCTACCAGAAATAACTGGAGACCAACACTTCAACAAACACGTGAGGATACTTCACATGTAGACCATTACTTAGGGTGAATTAGCAAATACGGAGTACACTTGCTGCATCCCATGGCTGATGGGTCATGAATTGTAGTGGACTAAACTTGCAGCCATTTCTACACTCACAATCAGTCTCAAGTCAAATGCTGCTCTCAGTGGCTTGAAATCAAGGGCCACATTCCCATCAAAGGCTTAAGGGGAGAATCCATTCCTTTCTTTTCTACGTTCTATTGGTGGCTAGCAATCCTTAGCTGGTGGCCACTTCCCTCCATCTCTGCCTCTGCAATCCTATTGCCCCTATGCTCTTCTGGCAGTTTTCCAAGCTCTGAGCAATACTCATGATTATATTTGAGGTCCCTCAGAGAGATTGCTTTGAGAGTCTAACTTTAATCATTGTCTGTGAAGTCTTTGCGGTATTAGGTAATCTGTTCAGGTTCCAGAAATTAGAGCTTGATAACTTTTGGGTCATTTTTTAGGGTCAGTTAATAATGGCACTCACATAATAGAGAAGATGCACCTGTTCAGGGTGTTTTGGAAGATTAGGTCACGTTGAGTTTTTTCATCTTTAAGGTCCAGCGAAGCCAGAAAGAGGCCACAGACCACAACTCTATCCTACAAACAGATAAATCGGTTGCTATCTAAATTAGAAAGACCTCTGGTGCTAGGTGAGTGGATGACTTTATTTTCCTGTTTTCTCTTTTCCATATTTCCCAAACGTCCACTTGGACAGAGCCTTAGCTGTTTCTCTATGTTGTGGATTAGTTACAGCCCAGCCCAGAACTCGTGGGTCGTGGCCCCAGAGCAGGTGCCCTCTACCTGTTTGGTGGGCACCTCATAGTGATCAAGAGAGAATGACAGTAAGAACCTGTATGTCTGCATTCGGGTGCTAGGGCTTCCCTGCCAGGCACTAACCCACAGCAGCCATGTCTTGTGGAACAGGTGGGCTTGCCCATCATCCTGCCCCCTTCCTCATCCATGTTCCCAGGCCCTGAGGTAGGTGTGGGTTGGTGGCACTGCTGGCACCTGCAGTCACCATGCCCGGACTTCTTGAAGCTCACAATAACAAGAGAAATGTTTTGTTCTCCTTTGCTGCTGAGGGAAAGGAAGCCCCAGAATTCAATGACTTGCCCAAGGTGACTTAGTAACAAGCAGTCCGGCTGGGATTTCAGTCTGAGGTTAGGTAGCAGACAAACCTACCTATTTCCCAGTAATCCAGGGCTCACCAGCCAGGTTGTGAAACATAATTTTTTTAATGCTTTGTTTTCATTCTTTTATCTAACGTAATCAAGCAAGCAGAAGAGAGGGGAGAAAAAAATAAACAACCTTGTTCTAAACTGCACTGGCCTGCGGGCCGGATTACCTACCCACACTGCTTCATGTCGGCTTCTCCCACTGTTAAGCCAATAAAACTCCAGCCTCCTCCCTAGCACCCTGCCTGGGGGCATGGCTGCCATCCTCTTACCATCCTTCAAGTGCTCCAGAGTCACCCGACTTCCAAACTTGTCATTTAATTCAGTGCTGTACCTTCAAATAATTCCAGGTAGAAACTGTCTGAGATTGGTGAATCCCTCCCAAAGACCAGGGTAGCATGCGTGTCCCCTCGCTGTGGGAACAGACAGTACTTGGGGACATCTTTCTCTGTCTCCCTCAGACCGGCTGCTGTGTGCCCAGGCTCTGGCTGCTGCTGGCTGGTTGCACACCACAGCCCGCCATTTGGCGCCCCCACGGATGCTCATGAGCAGTGAGAGGAGCATTGCCCTTGTCGGCCAATGCCAAACAGGACAGGGCATCCACCCAGCTGCCCTGGCACAGCCCAGACTTCCGCATAGAAGTGGATTGTTCCTTTTGATGTTCTTTCTCTCGCACCCCTTAAGAGCACTTAATTCTCCCGAAAGTGAAGTGGGTTATTTACGACTCCCACCATCCATCCTGGGGTGGTGAATGGTGCCAACGCTGATCATTGTTCTTGGCATTGGCATTTTTGGTGACGTTTGCTCACCAGAATTGAGCTGGAATGTTGTTTTCTGGGGATCACTGCCCGTCAGGCACTTAATTACACACAAAATTAGATTTCCTGGTGGCTTCGCTGAAAGCCCAGGGCATTGCGATAATTACTTCAAGCAAAGATAAAAATTTAAGTTCATCCATCAAGCCATCCTGCCAAAGAGCACTGAGCAGAAACATGACCTCAAATGTCCATCTTCTCTAAGTCAAGGCCCTGAGCTTCCTTTGCTCAAAGCTAGTACTCTGCCACTTGAGCTGTAGCTCCACTTCCAGCTTTTTCTGTGTATGTCATCCTGGGGAATAGAACACAGGGCTTCAGGCATGTTAGGTAAGCATTCTACCACTGAGCCACATTCCCAGCCCTCTAAATAATTTTTAATGAAAGCTGGAAGTTGATAAAAGATCATTATCTCTGGAACTTTAGAAGCAGAAGAACCTAGCTCACTAGGAGACTCTGGGCGAGTCTCTGATCTGGGTCAAGGGAT
>NW_024870966.1:4995000-5275000 GCF_019054845.1 Dipodomys spectabilis | reverse complement strand
GACTGAAGAACAGAACAGGGCCAGACTTGGTCACACCAAAGAGCTTACAGGTTTCTTTGCATTTGTTAAGTTTCCTGTAGGTCTTCTGATGAGGTGAGGAGATGAGAGCTTAGAAGTGCAAACCATTGTTTGCCAAAGAAAGCATAACTGGAACACAGATATTTCAAATAAAACAACACATTACACAGAGAAAAAAAATGTACGAAGACCAGATACAACAAAGTTCTTCCGGGCTGGGAAGGTGACTCAGTGGTAGAGCGCTTGCCTTGCATGCCAGAGGCCCTGGGTTCGATTCCTCAGCACCACATAAGAAAAAAGCCGGAAGTGGCGCTGTGGCTCAAGTAGTAGAGTGCTAGCCTCGAGCTGAAGAGCTGAGGGACAGCGCCCAGGCCCAGAGTTCAGGCCCCACGACCGGACCCAAAAAAAAAAAAAAAAACAAAGTTCTTCCAAGGAAGCAGAGGAAGCGATAGTAATGCTAAAAGAAAACCAAGTTAAAAAAAAAAAAAGTACTATGTCCCATGTTCTACCTCTGCAACCCCCATTTACTTAAAAGGCTGATTTAAAAAAAAAAAAAAAACTAGGGTTGGGAAGATGGCTCAGTGGTAGAGTGCTTGCCTTGAATGCTTGAGGCCCTGGGTTCGATTCCTTAGCACCACATAAGCAAGAAGAAAAAAGCCGGAAGTGGCGCTGTGGCTCAAGTGGTAGAGTGCTAGCCTTGAGCTGAAGAGCTGAGGGACAGCGCCCAGGCCCAGAGTTCAGGCCCCACGACCGGACCCAAAAAAAAAAAAAAAACAAAGTTCTTCCAAGGAAGCAGAGGAAGCGATAGTAATGCTAAAAGAAAACCAAGTTAAAAAAAAAAAAAGTACTATGTCCCATGTTCTACCTCTGCAACCCCCATTTACTTAAAAGGCTGATTTAAAAAAAAAAAAAAAACTAGGGTTGGGAAGATGGCTCAGTGGTAGAGTGCTTGCCTTGAATGCTTGAGGCCCTGGGTTCGATTCCTTAGCACCACATAAGCAAGAAGAAAAAAGCCGGAAGTGGCGCTGTGACTCAAGTGGTAGAGTGCTAGCCTTGAGCTGAAGAGCTGAGGGACAGCACCCAGGCCCAGAGTTCAGGCCCCACAACCAGACCCCCCCAAAAAAAACAAAAACAAAAAAACTAAACACAGGGAATGGATCTCACTGTATCAATTACACATATGAAGCAACCTGCTTCAAATGTTGTACCACTGGACAGTGAGTTCCAAAATCTATGTTAATCCTCAGCCTTTAAATGTGATATGCCATAACCCCTATCAGTGTACCCATCTGGATCAAGGCCATGAGCTTAAAATATACAGCCATGAATGAGTTCATCACAAGAAATCGGGCACATTTCAAGAGTAAATAAATGGGTGTCCCAATGCTCCAAAGAGTCAATAAAAGTACTGAAAATCCAACAGAAATAAAACTCCCTCATGACATTCAAATAGCATCCGCCCCCAAAGAGTAAAATGCATCACTACTGGCTTACTACCTTTTAACCCCAACAGCCCAATGGAAACAACTATGAAATTTTAGTGTAAGAAAGATCATCTACGAACCAAAAATCAGGAAGTAGTAGAGACTTTGGGTATTTTTTAAGAATTAGTTTAATAATAACCAAGATATAATTTTATTTTTCACAGGCTAATTTAGGTGACTTTCCGAAGGCTCTTTGCACAGCAAAGATCAAAATTCCTCATAGTTTTCCTGGCTTACGATTTTTGTACAATATTGAGGCACCCATATTTCATCAACACAAGGGTACCCAGGACGTTGCACAAGTGACAGGAAAGTCAACTAAGAGCGCAAGTACAGGAGGGGCCATTCATTATATAACATCTCCAAGAATTATGTTTCTTTTCAATGGTATCCTTAAAAAAAACAGTATTGTTACTGTAACACATCACGTGTATCCACACTACCTCACATCAATTATATCTGATAAGACCCAAACACTGGAAAAGAGAGCGCTGAAGAGTCTTCGGAATTAAGGAAAAGGGAAAACGAGTGAATGGAATACAAAATTCTAAGCACCAGAGTTTCAAAACAGCTAGAGGGGCAAACTTCCCAGCTGAACCCCAAACTGCCCGTCTCCTACGCCTTCCAGTGCTGACAGGCGCTCGTTACAGTGCAGAGATGACCCGCACCAAAGCACAGCAGACAAAATGAACAGCCCCGCACTGAGCAAACGCTACCGGGAGCGGCCCCCTACCTGGATTTTCTAAGAAATGGCAACAACCAGAGGCCACCGCAGGAGGCGGAGAGGAAAAGCAGCCGAGGGACTGGAATACAAGTTTGGAGACCAGCACCAACTTGTGGCGAGGGACCCAACTATCTACGGCCTGCTGCCGACCGGGAGCCAGACCCCACTCACCGACTCCTATCTGGCAGGAGATGAAGTTGTAGGAATCTGACGGCAGAGGTGGCAGGGCCGGTCGGACAGCCAGCCACGACCGACCGACCGACCGACGACGGACCCAGGTCGGTAAACAAGCGGGGGCGGACCCACCCTCCCTCAGCCCCGGGCTGTCCCCGCGCCCAGAGCCCAAGATGGACGCGCGGCCAGCGGCGGCAGCCACAGGCCCGGCCTGCGCTCTCCCGCAACGCCGCTGCCCCCCCGCCCCGCGCCCGGGAGGCTCGGCTATCTGGGCACCGGAGGCCGCCCGGGGCCCGACAGGCCGCGGCGGGACGACCAGGGGGCCTCCGACCCGGCGCCCCACACCCGGGCCCGGTTACCTGGCGGCGGCTCCTCCTCCAGCTCCCGCTCCTCCTCCCCGTCTGACGCCTGGCGCCCGCCCGGCGGCGGCGACTCCCGCACAGCCCGCGGCGTCTCGCCGAGCCCGGCCCCTCTCCGCCTCCCTCGGCACCGCCGCCCGCCCGCCCTCCCCGCTTCTGCCGCCTCCGCCCGCCCGCCCGCCTCAGTCAGGACATGGTCTCCGCGGGCCCGCGCTCGGCTCCCGGCTGCCGGAGGCGGGGGAAGAGGGGCGGAGAGCCGGCGCGGAGGCGGGGGACCCGGGGGGCGGGGGCAGAGCGGAGGGGGGGCGGCCTCGGACGCTGCGGACTCCTAATGGCGGCGGCCAGGGACCCGGAGCCAAATAAACCCCGCGGCGGGCGGCACGACGTCAGGGCCGGACCCCGCAGCTCGACGCCCTGCCATTGGTCCCGGGTCCACCTCCGGCGCAGCCAATGAGCGGCTGCCTCTTTCCGGGCGCAGGAGGCGGGCCAGAGCAGCGTGACGTCAGCGGCGCGCCTCCTGATTGTGAGGCGGTGTCGCGCCCGGACCCTCCACGCCGTCGAGCGGCCAGGAGCGCGGGTCCCGTGGCGGCGCGAGGAGCACACCGTGCGGGGCTCGGGCCTGACGGGGTCCTCTTCTTTTGCAGCCGAGTGCCGAGTGAACCCCGACTCTCTCACATCTGCGGCGAGCAGTCTGGCAACTTAGATGCTGCTTCGCGCTTTCTTAAGCACTTACAAGCTCTGGACCGGACGCCCGGGAAGACGGAGCTGGTGCTTCGCGATAGGTTCATTGGCTACACAAGTGTTTTCTGGAGTGTGTTGTCCACGCCCACCTTCCTGGCAGCTGGCCACTTAACGTGAGTGTGTGTGTGTGTGTGATATCTCTGTCTAGTGCACATGCACAAATATTGGTGATGAGAAGCCGTGGGGACCAGCTGGCCTGAGGTTTAAGTAAACTCACCTAAAAAGGGAGGTTTTAGCTGGTTTATCTACCTAGATTACAGATAAATCTTACCTTGTCCAAGACAAAGGATGAATTACAGCCATGGAGCCAAAAATACTGCTGTAAGAATCCCCAGACCCTAAGTTCTAAACAGTCTGACGTAGGTTGATGTATTTACATATTAACTTTTTTAACTATAGAAATAGTCAAATGACCTAAATAAGTCAGCTATTTATGGAACATTCAGAAGTATATCAGGTTTATCTAGAAAACTGGTATTTCCCACCCTCCACCCCCGCAGAAGGACTTTACCTTGAATTTTGTATGCTTTTTTTTTTTTTTTTAAAGTAATCTGTTGAAAAAAACCAGCACTCCCAAGAGTTCTATTGCTCACCTCTGGTTCAACAGGATGACCATGATATTCAGTTTAGTCCATTTTCAGATTTAGATGGGACCTCATTTAGTAAAAACAAACCTCAGAATTCTTTTTTCTTTGCCCAAATGTGACTAAGGATGTATTATAGCTCTATGGCCACAGAGAATAAATCATACCTTATGATACTTCCCCTCACCAACAAGCACTTCACAACAATTTGTATATTTCATCTTCACAGTCATTGCTGTGATTTTCAACAATCTTACCTTCTCAACAATGTTATTTGCTCAAGACCTTATTAGTACATTCAGTTTAAACTGCCATACAAAACACATTCTCAAGCCTATAATTAAGTCAATTGTAGATTAAATCAAACACCATGTTGTTATACAACAACAATAATTCAACCAAAGCAGATCACTCGGAAAATATTTTTCTTAAGAGCTTCTTAATCCCTCCAGCTTCCCCTTCCTGAATTAAGGCTACTGAGTATCTCCCCACCTGCAATTTAGCAAGCATCACACAATGAAGTGTCATGTTTAGCTTGTGTTGTAGTTTATTTAGGTAGGGGAAGGGGAATATAATTTTGGTAAGGTTTATTAACTCAGAAGAAAATCTATCATGTGCCAAGGAGAAAGAAGGTAAGAGGACTGGTAACCTTAGATGAGTGGGGTTGGCTAGATGAAGAGCAAAGGAGAATGATGGAAAAGGTGACGTTGATCAAGATACACTGTACTCTAAACTGACTTGTTGATTAAAACCCTTTGTACAACTGTGTAAAGATAATTTAAAATTTAAAATAAATAGGTAAGACATCTTAGTTAAGGAAACAGCACAGAAAAGAGGGTAAGAGAAAAATAATCACAGTTACAAAGTTGAATGTGCTAAGAAAATTGGAGTTTTTTTCCTCAACCTGCAGTTGAGAAAAAAAAAAAAAATGGCTGTGTGAAAGCCATTAGTTCTCAACCAGTAAGTTCTCAGCCCTGGTTCCACAGTAGGTTCCACAGAGGGGCTTCTTTAAACATGGATATCTGAACCTACCCTAGACTTATTGAGACAATTCCTGGTTATGGAAATGTTTTCAACTTACTCTTCACGTAAATGTAGAGTGCAGGCAGACCTGAGGATTATTGATGGAATCCCCATCCCCAAACTTTGTAGATGTAAACACTAATGCCTAGAGCTGCTAAGTGAATTAACAAAGCTGGATCCAGGTACTTTTGGAATTAGCTATAGTCTCATCTTAGCTAATACAGTTGATCACATGGATACAGTTAAGGAACTGATGTGTGCTACTTGGCACAGATTGGCCTACCATTTTACTTAAATATTTTTTGGTTCAGCCAGGCATCAGTGGCTCACTCCTGTAATCCCAGCTACTCTGGAGGCTGAGGATCATGATTTGAAGCCAGCCCAGGCAGGAAAGTGAGACTCTCATCTCCAATTAACCGCCAGAAAAAAAAAAAAAAAAACAGAAGTGGAGCTATGACTCAAAGTGGTAGAGTGCTAGCCCTGAGCAAAAGAGCACAGGGACAGATCTAGGCCCTGATTTCAAGCCCCAAACTGACACATACACACACACACACACACACACAAATCTCTGGGTTGTAGAAATATTTCATTTGAAGTCTTGAATGACAAGTTGTAGGTCTCTATTTACTTCCACTGCTAGTAGAAAACCATGGAAAGCTTCTGAGCAAAAAGGTAGCACTACTGGAATTACACTTTTACCTGGGATGTCTATGGGACAGACAAAAGTAGAACTAGAAATAGGAATCAAGAAATGAATCTAGCCAGGCGCTGGTGGCTCACGCCTGTAATCCTAGCTAGGAGGCTGAGATCTGAGGATCGCGGTTCAAAGCCAGCCCGGGCAGGAGAGACCGTGAGACTCCTATCTCCAATAAACCACCAGAAAACCGGAAGTGGCGCTGTAGCTCAAGTGGTAGAGCATTCGCCTTGAGCTGAAGAGCTGAAGGACAGCGCCCAGGCCCAGAGTTCAAGCCCCACAGCCGACCAAAAAAAAAAAAAAGAAATGAATCTAAACAAGGACCTGAACCAACAGTAGCTGTGGCAATAGAAATGAGGGACAAGAGTAGAATCTGGTGACAGTGAATCTAAAGAGTTTGCCCGTGCCTGAATCTGGAGCAGCAGGAAAAAGTCAAAACTAATACTGGAGTCCTAGCACAAACGCAAAAGGGCCTGCCCAGCAAGCTCAAAGCCTTGAGTTCAAACTCCACCAAAACAAGGGCTGGGAAGGTGGCTCAGTGGTAGAGTGCTTGCCTTGCATGCATGAGGCCCTGGGTTCAATTCCTCAGCACCACATAAGCAAAAAGAAAAAGCTGGAAGTGGCACTGTGGCTCAAGTGGTAGAGCGCTAGCCTTGAGCTGAAGAGCTGAGAGACAGTGCTCAGGCCCAGAGTTCAAGCCCCATGACCGGACCAAAAAAATAAAAAAAAAAGAAGAGCAAACTCCACCAAAACAAAAAGAATCAAGTCAGAGAACTCTCCATGATGATGGTATGATCAACTGTGGGATACACAGACAGAACTGGATCAGAGGACATACTGGCCACAGATCAATATATGAAGATCCTGAGCTCTTGAGTAACTGGGAGTATAGGAGGGAGCTGTGAGGTTTAATAAGCAGATCTTGGAGCTAAACATCAGGTTATCCAGACAAGTTCCCTTGGAAATCCACAGAGGTAGGAAAGAAAAACTACCAGCAGGAAGGAGGAGAGGTCATAAAGATAGAAGACGTTTTTCCAGATGCTGCAGGTGTGGTAAATCCCAAGTACAAAACCATAAACAATGTCACTTCTTACAGATTTTAGAGAAAAGTTAAAACCAAGAAAAGTTCACTGGGTTTGACAAATAAGAGATGTAGTAACCTTTTAGCGAATAGCTCTGAGTAGGATGGTTGGGAGAGAAAAGCCAAATTTCCAAAGCTGAAGCCATACATGGGTATCAAAGCAGATAATCGGAGATTATCCGTCCACAACATTTAGCCACAAAAGGAAGGCAAGAAATATAATAGCCACAGTGAGAAGACTGAGGAAAAGGTTTTGTGGTCTGCATGAGCTTTTTTTTTTTTTTTTTTTTTTTTTTTTTGTCGATCGTGGGGCTTAAACTCTGGGCCTGAGCGCTGTCCCTCAGCTTTTCAGCTCAAGGCTAGCGCTCTACCACTTGAGCTACAACACCACTTCCGGTTTTCTGGTGGTTTATTGGAGATAAGAGTTTCACAGACTTTCTTGTCCAGGCTGGCTTTGAACCAAGATCCTCAGATCTCAGCCCCCTGAGTAGCTAGGATTACAGGCGTGAGCCACCGGTGCCCGGCTCTGCACAAGCATTGTTATAAATGAGAAAAGGTAGAAGGGAAAAATGATTGAAAGCCAAGGAGGAAGTAAAATTCAGAGCAGTCATTTGTGTTGGCATCAGCAACAAAGCACACTTTTGTGGAACAAAGTACCTTCCTATGGCTTTTCTCAATGCACAGACCTGCCTGGAAAACATTTCTTATGACCTTGTAATATATCTGACAAAATGTAACTCATTTAAATTGTTCAAACTATAACAAGTATCAGAACTGCTTTTGCTAAAAAGCACTGACATCCTTACATGGATTCATAAGTTAACCAAAAACAGGATAAAAATGGTCTAAGAAAAGGGCACTAATGTCTTAGGCCTGTAACCCTATTACTCAGGAAGCTAATATCTGAGAATCATGGTTCAAAGCCAGCCTGGGCAGGAAAGTGTGAGACACTTATCTCCAATGAACCACCAAAAAGCAGGAAATAGAGCTGTGGCTCAAGTGATAGATCCTTGAGCAAAAAAGCTCAAGGACAGTGCTCAGACCTTGAGTTCTGGCCCCAGGACAGACAGCAGAGCCTTACCCCGAATAAGTCAGTTACTTATAATGATGCCATGCACGGTGCAGCAGGAAGAATTGTCTCACTGGACCGATATTGCTCCCTTCAAATGATAACTATGAAAACTTCTGAACCCCTTGCTGAAGCAGCCCTGATCAACCACTTTGCCTGAGACTGCTCCAATATGTACACCTCTCCCTGCCCCAATTCTTCCTCTATTTAAACCTAAAACTGAAATGGGCTAAAATGCTTGCTCTGATTCTTCCCACAGCATTCCCATGCCATGTAATATTGCCCACCCTTTATCACTGCTTGGTTGGTTTTTGGTTTTGTATTGTTGCTTGTACTGGAGTTTGAATTCAGGGAGTCCCACTTGCCAAACTTAGCACTCTACCCTTTGAGCCATGGCACCAGCTCTTTTTGCTTTTATTTTGTTTTTAGATTAGGGTCTACAGTTTTTGCTCAGCCCAATCATGACCATAATCTTGAACATGATCTTCCCATCTCTGCCTCTTGAGTAGCTGTAATTACAGGTATGCACCATCATACCTGTCCTTCATTGTCTCTGATACATTGGGGCCAGTGCGTGGACCTAGCATGATGGAACTTCCAGAGTTGGGCTTTTAGCCTAAGACTAGTTACAAACTCTCCTCTCTTGGGCAGCAACCAGTGTTCATAGGAACAAGGACTCTATTCTAGATTAAAACTGTTCCTAAATCTTAGCTAGGAATCCTTGAAAGCTAGGATCAGTAGGTTATGAGGAAATCATTAACATTTTATTGTGTCTTTTGAAGTTTAGGGACAGCCAGGCCTGATCCCAGCACTTGAGAGAGTCACAAGTTTAAGACCAGCTTGAGCTTTATAGCTAGACTTATTTAAAGAAAAATAAGACTTGGGAATTTAGCTGAGAGGTAGATCACTTGCCTATGATGTGAAATTCTGGAACTGATCATGAGCACCACCACCCAAAAAAAAAGAAAAAAGGGAGGAAAAGAAGGGGAAAGAAAACATTTGGAATCATGATGGATCTGAAACAATTTCACTCATGCTACAATCTGAACATAGGAAAATTTTATGTGAGTAGAAAGGCTATGGACTTGGGAGTCTTAATAGCCCTGAGTTCAAATTCTCTCCTATACAGCTCTCATGAGTCCCAATCAACAGAAGAGTACAGGGTAACATTTCCCTGGCAGTCACTGAGGACTCTTTGAGATAGTATATGAAAAGTTCTGGCAATACTCATAAAATAATTGATAAATGCTGCCTTCTTTGTGCCATTCCAGGCACTGCTGAGTATTGGCAAGGCAGAAAAGACTTCCTGTGTTAAGAGGCTAGCAGTTTAGGGGGGAACAGTGCCTAACACTGGGTGCCCTTGCCTCTGGATGTCCTTGAATTTGAATAGGAAGAAAACACATCTTAACTTCCACTCGCTTTCATTGACTTTGGCACCAAAAGGAATCATAGGATTTCTTTTTGAATATCATTTTGATTGTAGAGATTTCAAAACATGGCTTATGCTCTACACTGCCGAAAAATCCAGATGGAAATTCATCCTTCCACTGGGGCCTGTTCTATAACATGTTATCAAGAGGCATCTAAATTAATGTTACAGATTTTGAAAACATTTTGATAATGGTACCATTATTAACTGGTTTCCTTGTGCTCATCATTATTTTTTATGCATTTAAAATTATTCTAAACTAGGGCTGGGAAGGTAGCTCAGTGGTAGAGTGCTTGCCTTGCATGCATGAGACGCTGGGTTCGACTCCTCAGCACCACATAAGCACAAAAAGCCAGAAGTGGCATTGTGGCTAAAGTGGTAGAGCATTAGCCTTGAGCTGAAGAGCTGAGGGACAGCACCCAGGCCCAGAGTTCGGCCCCACGACCAACAAAAAAAAAACAACAACTCTGAACTAGCTGGGCACCAGTGGCTTACACCTGAGGCTGAGATCTGAGGGTTGCAGTTCAAAGCCAGCCACACAGGAAAGTCCATGAGACTCTTATCGACAATTAACCACCAGAAAATCGAACTGTAGCTCAAAGTGGTAGAGCACTAACCTTGAGCAAAAGAGCTCCAGGACAACACTCAGGCATTGAGTTTGAGCTTCATGACCCCGACCAAAAAAAAAAAAATCTGAACTGGCCATGACATTTTAAAAACCTAGTTTGTAGAAGGTTGAGTTTTGATCATTTTCAGGACAGAAGCAACAGGAAGTGAGGGCTCTGTTTTGCAGGTATATATGATTGGCTGAAGGAGGAGAAATGAGAAAGATGTGTGACTCATTAGGACGTATAACATGTCATCTCTCAATTTGAAAACCATGCCAAGCAGAGGATATAGCTCAGAGGAAGAGCCTTGCCTAGTATATGATAGGCGTTGGGACTGATCTTCAGCATCTCACACACACACACACACACATACATACATGCACACGCGCACACACACACATGCACATGCACGCTCAAAACTGAAAAGGTAAAAAGCAGGAGTATAATCCAGTCTATCTTTTTTTTGCGGGGGGGGGGGGGGGGGGGGGGGGGGAGACCAGTCATGGGCCTGAACTCTGGGCACTGTCCCTCAGCTCTTCAGCTCAAGCTAGCGCTCTACCACTTGAGCCACAGCGCCACTTCCGGCTTTTTTTTTTTTTCTGCTTATGTGGTGCTGAGGAATCTAACCCAGGGCCTCATGCATGCAAGGCAAGCGCTCTACCACTGAGCCACTTCCCAGCCCTAATCCAGTCTATGTTAAATATGCTTCAAATCCATCTAACCACATTAACAACCTCAAAGGAAATTTACTCTGTAGATTGTTTTGTTTTTGTTGGTCATGGGGCTTGAATTCTGGGCCTGGGCGCTGTCCCTCAGCTCTTCAGCTCAAGGCGAGTGCTCTACCATTTGAGCCACAGCACTACTTCTGGTTTTCTGGTGGGTTACTAGAGATAAGAGTCTTATTGACTTTCCTGCCCAGACTGGCTTTGAACCATGATCCTCAGATCTCAGCCTCCTGAGTAGCTAGGATTACAGGCATGAGCCATCAGCGCCTGGCTTTGTAGATTGTTTATATGAACAAACTCTTCCTGTTATAGTCCTAAAAGACTGATGTCTGTCATCCCCACCACAGCACACATGCATATACACACGTACCACACATACTACACACATGTATAAATACACATGCACACATATGCACATGAGCTATATACACATTCATACATAAAGAAAAAAGTGCTCTGAAATTAATGCTTCATTGCATGTCTTATTATATAGTTGCTATGTAATTGAACATATTCTGCCACTTTGCCAAAAGCTAAAATGACAAATTAGTTAGCAGTAATTCCAAAGTGCTTAAGTTATAAATGTCTTGATATTTTTAATTCCTTCCAGGCATTGCAGAGACAACATAGTCTAAAAATATTTCAAAATATTTGGAAGTTTCTATGTTCATACAAATATTTCCTAAATTAACTGAAATGATTCGTGCAAATGATTTCATTGGCTTCAAAACTAATAGAGAAATCCTAGACCAAACAACAGATAAATAGTGGACCAACGAGGGTGACTAGCAGGACAGCTTTCTAGCAAGAGTGGAACCCAGAAGTCAGCAAGTTTCCAGCAGCTATAAATGCCGGAAATACAATCGAAATGTCAAAAGAGGATCAGTAGACATAGATGTAATTTTGTGCATAGTAAAAATTACTCAGTTCCACATAAGATGGAAAGCATGAATTGTACAATTAATACATTGGTTGCTAATTTCCATGACAGAAAATACCCTTCCTGTATTGAAATGTTTTGACAGTGATTACTGGTATGCCCTGAGTTCTCAAACTGGTATCTTATGCATACAGGCATTCAAAAATATTTGTTAATTGGGTATATACCTTAATGTTATACTCCAGGATATTTCCAACCTCACGATTTTAGTTGGATGACTACTTAATGAGTTTAAATACTGTTCAAAGACATAACAGCTGGATGTTTTCTTTTGTTCCTTCCTTTCAGTTTCCAGTTTGTATATCTTGTGAGAAATTTTAAATGTTAAATCCTTACAAATAAATACAATGAAAGTTTTCTGACATTTTATATCTTGTTCATTTTACAATCTTTAAACATAAAGTGTGTTTTTGTTGTTGCTCTTGTTTGTGTGGGTCCTGGGGCTTGAACTCAGGGCCTGGGCACTGTCCCTGAGTTTTTGTGCTCAAGGCTAGCCCTCTACTTCAGCTCCAGTTCCAGCTTTTTGCTGGTTAATTGGAGATGAGCATGTAATGAACTTACTTGGTTGAGCTGGTTCTGAAATGCAGACCTCAGATCTCAGTCTCCCAAGTAGATAGATTACAGGTATGAGCCGCCCACACCTAGCCATAAGCTGTATTTTAATTTGCCCATATGTTCTTGGCTTTGGAAGATTCACCTTGAAGTTGTAGAAGTCAGTCCCCTGGATGACATGCTCTCCTAGACAGAGACCAGTAGCCTCCATCAATTCTCAAAAGACATTCATAGCCCAAGAACAATTTAAAAGCCAAGGATTAGATTTCCTACTTTCAGGCAACAGTAACAATTTGTCTTTTAAGGTATTTAAAGCAGGGTGCCAGTGGCTCATGACTGTAATCCTCGCTACTCATGAGGCTGAGATCTCTCAGCTTTGGAAGTTAGCCCAGGGCAGTAAAGTCCATGAGAATTTTATCTCCAATAAACTACTCAGACAAAATTAGAAGCAGCATTGTGGCTCAAGTGGTAGAGCACTAGTCTTGAGCAAAAGAAACTCAGGGACAGTGCCCAGGCCCAGAGTTCAAACCCCAGGACTAGTGTACACATGTGTGTGCGCGCACGCGTGTGCGCGTGCACACACACACACACACAGAGGGGGCGGGGCATGTGGCTATCCAGGATCTCATGTTATCCCTACAAATGATTGAAGGGAAAGCCACAGCACAGAGAGGTTCCAGGAGCTGAAGCATAGCCCATGTCCTAACAATGATCCATCCCCTGGCCCTTATCTTCCCTTTTAGGACCCAAAAGATACGGCAATCAGAGAGTGCTTATGAAAGATGCATGCTTTCATGAAAACTACTTGGGAAGCAGAGGCAGGAGCAACCTAAGTTTCAGCCCAGCCTAAAATTAAAATAAAGAATTATCAGTGTATCCCCTAATTTTAAGATTGGCTTTTTTTCAACAAGATATTTGTGCAAAAAAGAATATACCAGATTACAGTTTATAGTAGGACTTGCTACACTTTTTTAAATAACCATCCCAACAGAGGAAAAAAAACGAAATAACCAACTTCAACCTAAACTTAATCAGCGATGACCTTGAAGAAAGAATCCAATTCACACAACTGACTTCACACAACTGGGCTTTTAGGATCAGTGATTAGCATTGCCCTTGGAGGACTTTGTTTTAAGGGCCTGGCATGGATTCTCTTGAAATATGAGGCTTCACACATGAGGTGCAGAGTCTCCCAGCAAAGTGGGGACCCAAGAAAGAAGATGCTGGCAGGAAGACTGAAGCACTCAGCACTACTTGGATTGAGTTAGGCCACCATGAAGCTGGGACATGAGTCTGTTTTCTTCTAAGATGCCAGCACTGCTAGAACTGTACAAACAACTTACAGAACACATCCTTCCTCTTTCATGTTCCTGCAAAAATGGAAACAGCTAACAACAGAACAAAGGGCAGGTAAATACAAATTTCCTTAACTGCCTAGGGCATTGCAAAGTATCTCCTTTCATTCTTTTTTTTTTTTTTTTGGGTCCGGTCGTGGGGCCTGAACTCTGGGCCTGAGCGCTGTCCCTCAGCTCTTCAGCTCAAGGCTAGCGCTCTACCACTTGAGCCACAGCGCCACTTCTGGCTTTTTTCTTTTTGCTTATGTGGTGCTGAGGAATCGAACCCAGGGCCTCAGGCATGCAAGGCAAGCGCTCTACCACTGAGCCACCTTCCCAGCCCTCCTTTCATTCTTAGGGTTTGTCATTAGAAGACTTTTATATCAGTCAAGGTCCTAGGAAGCCCAGGGCTCTTTAGAGCCCAGAGAGCATACTCTAGAGAGAAAATAGAGATTCTTTACAGAGGTGCTGGGCAGAGTTGAGGAAAACCAACAAGCATAGAGAAATAGCCGTTCCTATCATTGCTACTGAAGCTGGCAATTACAGGGCACCATTACCAAATCCTGTGGAGAGCACTTGCTCCCCAGCAAGGGCAGGAGCACTGTGGCCTTCCCAGACAACAAGTCATTTTCCACCCAGCACCCATGATGGAGCAACTCCTCTCCTTCCACTTATGGCTACAGTACCCCTATTGGCCACACCAAATGGTGACCATAGCCCTAGAGAGCTTGCTGGCATAGACCTTATAGGCCATTTGGCCCCCAGGGACACAGCAGATCTGGAGGGACACTTAGAGAAACAAATGTAAAAGAGTAGATGCTCACTGAATGCTGGTGGCTCATGCCCACAATTGTACCTACTCAGAAGGCTGATATTTGAGGATTACAGTTCAAAGGCAGCCCAGACAGGAAAATCTGTGAGACTCATCTCCAAAACCACTGAAAAGCTGAATGTGGCTTAAGTGGTAGAGTGCTAGCCTTGAGCACAAAAGCTCAAGGACAGCACTCAAGACCTGAGTTCAAGCGCCAGGACACACACACACACACACACACACACACACACACACACACACACACACGGTACACACATCTTTACATGCAGGACACAGCTTACTGTGGTTTTGAGGCTCTTCACCTAAGCAAAGAATAGTCAACCCAAAGACAAGAGATCTTGGGGGGAGGGTGGGAAGGGAGGTGAAGGGTAAACAAAGGAGGAGGCTGCAATGCTTGGTAAGAAATGTATTCATTATCCTGCCCATGTAATTGTAACCCCTCTGTACAGTATGTTCTCAAATAAAATAAAATAAAATTTAAAAAAAAAAAAAAAAACAAAGACAAGAGATCTTAAGAGCATCAGAATTTTCCTTTCTCTACCATAGCCATAAAAAGAATTATGCTAATCCAATCTATAAGAAAACTGAGAAGATGGATGTCAGACATGGTACCAAAATGTCCCTGTGAAATAATGGAGAAATGGCTTTCTAAAGTGAGAGCAAAGGAATTTAAATCCACAAGCTGATAGCCTATCTATCCAGCAGCATCTCTCTGAAATGAAATGATTTGTCATAAAAGGTAAGATTTGTTGGAGCTTAGACTGTACTTAGTGCCAGTCATCATTGTATGTTATGTAGTTAAACTATATATTTATAGCTAGAAGACTTTTCTTTTTGTGATATTTTGTGGGGTTTGGTGCAGTTTTTAGTCTGTCTGAGGAATTTCCATTACTAAAATCAGGATTAGAGACAAGGAAACTTCCCAGTATTACTAGGTAGAAGCCAGCTGTAACTCAGAGATAAACATTTTAACAAAACAGATTCAAGAATGGCAAGTAGCTTTGTATTTAACATAATTGTCCCAAGAGCTTATCTGATCATCAGAGAAAACCTCCACCAATCAAATATTAGCAGTTTAATTATGAAGTCATCATAGACAAAGGGTAACTGACATTATAATGGTCCACAATCATTTTAACTGGAGCATGACATTTTTTTCTTGTGGTGCTCTGCTGGCAGACAACATCTGTCATGACTAGTTAAAAAAAGAAAGAAGAAAATGAAGCCAGGTACTAAGGGCCACTAATACTAACTACTCAGGCAGGGAGTGAGTGAAGGAATGGAAACGTGATTGAACAGTAGAGTTCCTGCCCAGCAAGCACAAGGCTCAAAATTGAAATTGAGTCCCACCAATAAACAAAAGAATGTATCTTCAGGAAGAAGACTTATAAGAGCTTAGAATCTCTCTCTATATTTCCTACCTCCATTCTTTAGTGTTACATCAAAAAGCCATTCTTTTTATATAAACATCTGCCTGAACACACTGAATTGTGACATGGACGAATGAGAAGAGCCTTCTTTGTTGGAGACTATTTTCAATAGCAAAAACTAAAAAATGTGATGTTCACTTGGAAAAAAAAAGCCTCCTTTGGAGCTCAGAACTGAAATTGATACCAATGTAATCAACCTGTTACTCCTTTCTCAAAGGCATGTTTAAACATTATTTATAAAGCACAAAGGTCTATGCAACTATAGTGAAATGTCCAAATTATTAGGCTGCTCACCTGTTCAAGAGCAGCTGAAATGGCAGACTATTGAATAATACACAAAAGTAATAAAAGCAATGAAACCTTTGTTTTTCATTAGAGTCTCAATTTTTTTCATTTGGTCTTGATTTTAAAAAGCTGGAAGTAAAGCATTTTAAATGGAGTGTCCTAAGGTCCTAGGAGTTATTCATTTTTCCTGAATTCATAGCCTACATAAATTTAGAAAATGCAGTTTGTGTATGGCAGAAACTGTTATTCTCATTTCTCTCTCTAGAACAGAACATCTATTTCTGACAAGTGTTACCCAGCTAAATGTCTTTACCAGGTCGAAGAGTTAAGTTAGCCATGTGACTAAGTTCTGACCCATAATGTTATCTGACCCATAATGTGAGATGTCTGTCTGTCTATCTGGAAGTGTGAACAAAAGCCTTCTTAAAAGGAAAGAAGCAGCTGGGTGTTGGTGGCACACGCCTGTAATCCTAACTACTCAGGAGGCTGAGATCTGAGGATCATGGTTCAAAGCCAGCCCAGGCAGGAAACTCTGTGAGACTCTTACCTCCAATAAACCACTAGAAAACCAGAAGTAGTGCTGTGGCTCAAGCGGTAGAGCGCTCTCCTTGAGCCTTGAGCTGAAGAACTCAGGGAAAACGCGCAGGCCCAGAGTTCAAGCCCCATGACTGACAAAATTTTAAAAAAGGAAAGAAGCAGAGCATTCCATTCACCTCCTCTTCCTTCCTGGAGTATGGATGTGATGAGTAGAGCAAGTCTGACTATCTTGAATTATGAGTTAATTTTGAGGATACAGAAAGTTAGTAGCCTGAAGCTAACGATACCCTGGAGCCATCAAGGAGCATGGAACCATGTCTGAACTTCCTTCCCCAGGCACTTTAGACATGAGAAGATAAACCTGTCAGATTTAAGCCACTGTTTGGGGGGAGGATGTTCTGCAAATAGACTCACAAAATAATATTCTATGCTATTCTCTGGGTCTTTTTTTTTTTTTTTTGGAGGGGGTCCGGTGGTGGGGCCTGAACTCTGGGCCTGGGCGCTGTCCCTCAGCTCTTCAGCTCAAGGCTAGCGCTCTACCACTTGAGCCACAGCACCACTTCCGGCTTTTTTCTTTTTGCTTATGTGGTGCTGAGGAATCGAACCCAGGGCCTCAAGCATGCAAGGCAAGCACTCTACCACTGAGCCACCTTCCCAGCCCCTCTGGGTCTTTCAAAATATAGTTTTTTTGTTATTAAGGTGTTGTTCAGAGGAGTTATCATTTCGTAAGTCAGGTAATGAGTATATTTCTTTTTTCTTTTTTTTGGGTGGGGGAGGGGTCCGGTCGTGGGGCCTGAACTCTGGGCCTGGGCGCTGTCCCTCAGCTCTTTAGCTCAAGGCTAGCGCTCTACCACTTGAGCCACAGCGCCACTTCGACTTTTTTCTTTTTGCTTATGTGGTGCTGAGGAATTGAACCCAGGGCCTCATGCATGCAAGGCAAGCGCTCTACCACTGAGCCACCTTCCCAGCCCCGAGTATATTTCTTTTTTGGACAAGGTCATCCCTTCCCTCAGTTCCTACCCACCCCCCACCCCTATCCCTGCCCACAAGTTACATAGTTAATTTTCTACATAGTATACACTGAACAGCATGACTGCATTTGTTCACTCTTCCTCCCTTTCTGTACTCCCACTTTACCCCCCCCAAAAAAAGACCCCCGAAAAAAAACAAAACCCAAAACAAACACCATCACTACCATCAACAGCAGCAACAAAAAAAAATGTTTCTATTTCCTGAAATTCATCTTGATAAATAGTATTTTAAATTTTCAGAGGAATTACACCTTTGGGCTCTTTCCCTAAGAGTATCATCCATTAGTCTGACTGTGTATAAATGCCTAGAGTCCTATATAGGTTATCTTGTCCAGTTATATGTTAGATCTAGCTTCCATGTGAGAGAAAACATGCACTGCTTGTCTCTCTGAGCTTGGCTTACCTCACTTAACATGTTTTGTTCTAAGTCCATTCATTTCCCTGCATATGACATGACATATGCATATGACATAATCTTATTCTTTCTAATGGATGAGTAAAATTCCATTGTGAATAGGTACCACATTATTCTTTGGCTCTTAAATGGTCCCAAAGGTCCATATGGTAAAGGCCTGTGAGGTGGTGGAGCATTGAAGAGATGGGGCCTTGTAGAGGTCTCCAGGCCTTTGGAGACTTCCCATGAAGGAAGGTATAGGACCCCTATCTTCTTTTCACTTTCAACCATAAGGAAACATTTCGCTGTGCCACATACCCCTGCTAAGCTGTGCTACCAAATCATAAGCCTACAAACAAGATGGCCAGCAGATCTTGGATCACGACCTCTAAAGCCTTGCGCCCAAATCAGCCTCTAAGTTGCCTCTTTCAAGCACGTGCTACAGTGACAGCCAGCTGATGCCAGGGAAAGTGCTGCTTTGTGTAGAGGAATGGCACTTTCCTCCTCATCCTGTAGCCTTATAGTTTTATTATTAAACACTGCTTTTGTGGGAAGAAACCCTAGTGAGAAACCAAAAGAATGAGAAAATGATCAGTGCAGAAAGCATTCGATCTTCAGAAGGCATCAAAGATAACTTCTTTAAAACAAGGTGGTGAGCCGGGCGCTGGTGGCTCACGCCTGTAATCCTAGCTACTCAGGAGGCTGAGATCTGAGGATCGCGGTTCAAAGCCAGCCCGGGCAAGAGAGACCGTGAGACTCCTATCTCCAATAAAACCACCAGAAAACCGGAAGTGGCGCTGTAGCTCAAGTGGTAGAGCGCTCGCCTTGAGCTGAAGAGCTGAGGGACAGCGCCCAGGCCCAGAGTTCAAGCCCCATGACCGACCAAAAAAAAAAAAAAAAACAAGGTGGTGATAATGTATCTCCCTCCCAAGAAACTTGAATTAATAAACATTATAGCAAAAAGGATGTTAGCAAGTATCTTTCTACATAGTGTTCCAATAACAACTGTATATGGTGTTAAAATAGTGACACAAATATCTAGACACATTTTGCCTAAAAGTTTGTGGTATTGCACTCACACATCCTGATGCTCTTGACAGACTCCTCTCAGTAGGACTTGCAAGGAAGAATGTGAACACAGTACTGCTACATCCTTCCTCAATGCAGGTTCTTGCTCATGTGTACAGTTTCCATAAAGCTTTCCCAATATCTCAAGTTTTAGCTCATTCTATCTACACTAACTCCAGCAATATTATTTTTTGCTAGTCCAAGGCTTGAACTTAGGTCCTGGGCACTGTCCCTGAACTTTTTCAGCTCTACCACTTGAGCCATAGCTCTGCTTCCAGCTGTGTGTGTGTGTGTGTGTGTGTGTGTGTGTGTGTGTGTGTGTGTGTGTGATTAATTGGAGATCAAGAGTCTTGTGAACTTTCTAGCCTCAGCTGTCTTTGAACTATGATCTTCAGCTCTCAACCTCCTGAGTCACCAGAATTACAGGCAGGAGCCACCAGAGCCCAGCTCTAAGCAATACTTTTTATCCTCGGTCTGACTTTAATTAGTTTGTTAGCACTTGCCACTAGTTGATATACTATAAATAACATATTACCTAGCGTACTATCTGACATGCTAGGTAATATGTTAGGCAATTAATAGGTATTACCTAATACACTATAAAGTACCAATGTCCCTCCACTTACAAGGGGATTACAGCCCCATAAAGGCACACAAATAAAAATATTGCATACACCTAATGTACTGAACATCCCAGCTCAGCAACCCAGCACACTGCAGAGCATCGGCGAGGCCCTTGTGATCACTGGCAACTGCAGCGCCCATGCACAGAAAGAGGAGGAGCTCACACTTCACTAGTCCAGGAAAACCACGAGAGGATGCAGTGGGGTCATACAAACACTGTGCACCAAGTTACCTAGCAAGTCCCTAGGCAACTATGACATTTTATGCTCACTGTACAAATATCTCATGCCTGAGAGAGAAAACATGCCAGTAAATACTAAATTAAAAAGACACTGAAGCTGGTGCAGAAAACAGGTGAAGAAAAGGTGCTGGGCACCAGTGGCTCACACCTATAATCCTAGCTACTCAGGAGGCTGAGATAGAGGATAGTGGTTCAAAGCCAGCCAGGGCAGGAAAGTCCGTGAGACTCTTACCTCCAATAAACCACCAGAAAACTGGAAGTGGCACTGTGGCTCAATTGGTAGAGCGCTCACCTTGAGCTGAAGAGCGGGACAGCGCACAGGTTCAAGCCCCACAACCGACCAAAAAAAAAAGGAAAAGGTGTCCCCGCCGGCTACCCCCCAAAAAAACACCTTTTGAAAAAGGAGCCCTCATCTCTATCTTGTACTGAGCCTGCCAGTTGTGCAGCGGCCTGTTGACCCAGACATGGAAGGACCAGGAACAGGCTCCCAGCCTCTCTGTGGGCCTCAGGTTCATAGCTACCTGGCTTTGCTGCAGACAGGTGGGGTTTCTGCTGTCCTTGGACTCCAGCCTTCCCGGTTCTGCCAAAGCTCCTATCTTGGTCTCTGGCAGTCCTGGCCACACCTAGGCCTCAGGTTCCTGTGTCAGGGCGGGCTACAAATGCCTAGAGGCAGTGATATTCTAGGAAATGTTTGACAACCAGTTCTGGGATCCAAGTCCTGATCCTGTAAACATTTGCTAATTGCTGTGGTGTAAATATTTCTAGCAAGGCTGATGTTTGGGTTTACCAATATTTGACCAGATGAGACAATCCTTGAAAATTTAACCATCGGCTCTTAGGAGCTAATGCAAATAGTTCACTACAAATAGCACACTTCTTCTTGGAGAAAAAGGAAGAAACTTCGCTATGATTTTTATCTATAGTCTAGACCAAGTAGAAACAGATCGTTCACAGGGGATTAAAACCAGAACCAGCACTGTGAAAAGACACTTGGACTTTCCAGTGATTTGTAGAACGCAGGGGAAAATAATGGAACCAGCACCCTTTCAAACATCAGATCAATAAAAATGTTAAATCTTAAGATTTGAAGCAGCTGGCTGCCAGTGGCTCACAGGTGTAATCCTAGCTACTCAGGAGGCTGAGATCTGAAGATCTCCATTCAAAGCCAGCCAGAGCAGAAAAATCCCTCTGAGACTC
This sequence comes from Dipodomys spectabilis, assembly GCF_019054845.1. NCBI lineage: Eukaryota > Metazoa > Chordata > Mammalia > Rodentia > Heteromyidae > Dipodomys > Dipodomys spectabilis. The sequence goes on along the minus strand of NW_024870966.1, from coordinate 5,253,822 downwards.
ATCTCCAATTAACTTCCAAAAAGCCAAAGTGGCTCCAGTGGTAGAGTGCTAGCTAACCTTGAGCATAAAAGCAGCTCAGGGACAGCACCCAGGCTCTAAGTTCAGGTCTCAAGACTGGTGCAAAATTAAAAAAAAAAAAAATCTTAAGATTTGATGAGATGTGAGGCTGGGAAGGTAGAGCGCTTGCCTTGCATGCTTGAGACCCTGGGTTTGATTCCTCAGCACCACATAAGCAAAAAGAAAAAAGCCGGAAGTGGCGCTTTGGCTCAAGTGGTAGAGTGCTAGCCTTGAGCTGAAGAGCTGAGGGACAGTGCCCAGGCCCAGAGTTCAGCCCCCACGACCGGACCCCCCAAAAAAAAAAAAAAAAAAAAGATTTGATGAGATTGCTTGGTGGAAAGCAATTTGAGGGCATGCAGTAGGGTTTAAATTGGGTGTGAATCCAGAAGTTGCTCTCATGGGTGTCCAGCTGGGGCTACGCAGCACCTGAGACAAGGATATTCAGGATAGTGATACAATCTTGTCACCTCACGGTCAGTACTGTCGCAATTTTGTCCCCTTGAGTTATAGACAATTGACAAAAATATCAAATTTATAAATAACCATATAAACAAGCCTTTAAGATGACTTTTCCAAATTCTTAAGAAAATCCCAGACAACATATCACTTCATAACTATTTTCATATCTCTGAAAACACTATTTAAAAAGCAAAACAAAAATAAGTAAATAAATAGAAATAGAAAAAAAAAAGACCAGAGCAGACTTTATGTCATATATAAAATAGAAATCTCAGCATAGCTTTCAGGGCAGGGCTCATGCAGAAGCAAAAATATTTCCATACAGGCTGTGGAGCCTGGATAGGGTAAAAATAACGTTCCAAGTGCATTCCCAGGGGAAGCTGTCCCTCTTTCCTCCCAGACACAGCAGGCTCCAGGGACAACCTTCTGTTGGTTGGTAGATTTTGAGGTCAAATCAAATCTGCACTAGGTAATCAGCTTAATGGATAATACACTAAGAACTTACATCTACACAGAGCATATTAACTCCCAGTGCAGAGAGTGACTTCTGTCTCCATAATGTCCCTCCTCAATTTTGTGCTTTATTGTCCTGGTTGGAAATATGTGCCTAATCATAGTCAATAGCTCAAAACACAAATAGATAACCATACGAGCCGTCTTTAACAGTGGCAGTGACTCATTGCTAAAGTCACCTCCAATCTAAAATTTTGTTTGGATGTAGTATTTTAATGACCTTCCATCAACATTAGTCAAATGCCCCCCTCTAAATTGCTGGTTTGGTCTGTGCTGTATGAAAGGAGCTTTAGAGTTTTATTTTAATCTGAAAATAATTCAGCCAGTTAAAAACGGAAGAGAAAGTAGGAGGTGCTCTCACTTTTTTTTTTTTTTGGTTGGTCATGGGCCTTGAACTCTGGGCCTGGGAGCTGTCCCTCAGTTCTTCAGCTCAAGGCGAGCGCTCTACCACTTGAGCCACAGCACTACTTCTGGTTTTCTGAGTGTTTTATTAGAGATAAGAGTCTCACGGTCTTTCCTGCCTGTGCTGGCTTTGAACTGCGATCCTCAGATCTCAGCCTCCTGAGTAGCTAGGATTACAGGTGTGAGCCACTGGCACCTGACCCTGCTCTCACATTTTAAGAGATGCCATATCAAAACTTTAGGAAACTACTCTAGTTTTCAACTAAGTGATGGAAAACTTCCAAAATGAAACAGAGAAATTAGTCGGTAGGAGAGGGGGATTCCAACATCCCACACAAAATACCCCACAATCATTTTCTTATATTTGCTTAATGAAAACCATTGTTTGTCAGGGGCCGGTGGTTCATGCATGTATCCTTACTACTTGGGAGGCTGAGAGCTGAGGATCATGGTTCAGAGCCAACCCAGGTCAGAAAGTCCACAAGACTCATATCTCCAAATAAGCATCAAAAAAGCTGGAAGTGAAGCTGTGGCACAAGTGGTAAAGTGATATCCTTAAGCAAAAAATGCTCAGAGATAGCATTCAGGCCCTGAGTGTAACACCCTAGACATTATGCTTATAGGATAATTTCACTTAATTACTAAAAAAAAAAGTTCTTTTATTTAAAAATTTTGTCATGGCATTGAAAGTGAGGGAAAATCAGATGTTTTGTGCAAATTAATCCTAGCAGGTTGTCCGGGAGCCTGGGACCCAGGAAGTTGCCATGACTTTTTCAAGTCCACTGTTCTCACATTTATATTTGGCATGTCCACGGCTGTGAGCCGCCACTGGTACCTGGACAGTCATGATTTTGTGTGTGATACACCGCTCACAAAGGAACTCAGCTTTCTTCCTAAATCTTTCCTGGGTGCAGTAGTACCTCGTGGTGGCTAAAAACATGTGACCACTACAACCTCAGAATATGATCTTACATAGAAAGAGAATCTTCGTGGATGGAATTAATTGAAGTAAAGTGATATTGTAGGCCTGGTCCTAAACGAGAGAGAGAGAGAGACAGAGACAGAGAGAGAGACAGAGAGAGAGAGAGAGAGTGTGTGTATGTGTGTGTGTGTGTACTGGAGCTTAAACTCAGAGCCTTGCCCTGTTGCTTGGCTTTTTTCCGCTCAAGGCTGATTGATGGTCCACCACTTGAGCCACACCTCCACTTTTGTCATTTTGCTGGTTAATTGGAGGTGAGAATATCATGGACTGCATTTGCTTCAAAATTCAATCCTCAGTAACTAGATGCAAGTCAAACTACTCTTGCCCAGACTGGCATCTTTATATGAAAAGGAGACACAGAGGAGACACAAGGCAAAGGGCATGTGACAACAGAGCCAGAGATCAAAGTGGGGCATCTACGCGCCAAGGAGCACTGAGCATTGCTCACAAACACCAAAAGCTAGCACAAAGCAAGGAGGGGCCTGCCCCGGAGCATTTGGGGAAGTATGGCCCTCTGATGCCTTGATTTCCAACTTTCAGCCTCTAGAATTCTGAGAGAATACATTTCTTTCTACTTCCATTTATGATAGTTTGTTACTGTAGCTTTGGGAAATGGATACAAACCACCCTGAAAAACAGTTACAGATAGGTATTCATGCATGCAAGAGCACATGTGTGCATGCACACACACACACACACACACACGCAGAATGTATGTGCATTCCTTTCCCTCATTCATAGAGGAGGGCAGAGGGGGCACTGACACCCCCTGAACTGCCAGGCATACAGTGCCAGCTGCTCCCACAGAGGCCAGCTCACAGAATGTCCAGTAACACGAGGTCTCTGAACTGATCACAGGCCCCATGGGCCTCTGTGGGAGCAGCCTCATTACATCCCAGGTACCTCCAGGTACCCACAGTGACTTGTCTATACTCAATTCATGTCTGACAAAATGGCTGGTTTATAGAAAAAAAGGGTAGGGTAGAAAATAAGGTAATATAGAGTGCAAGCATCACTCCAGACTAGGAGTAGGATGTGTCTCCCAAACACTGGAGAACATAGTGAGTATTGCAGAGAGGGGATGAAGCTGCTGCCCAGGGGGACGGAGACAGGGGCAGAGAAACGGAAGCCAAGCAGTGGCAATGCATTGAAGATTTATAGGTGTCATCCACAAATCCAGACGGATTGCTACAGCAGCAGCAATGTTTTAAAAGTGCTATGAATGAGCCAAAGCCAGGAACTACTTCATCTTGCAACTTTGGTTCACATTCCTTTATAAATGGGCAAGCCGGGCATCAGTGGCTCATGTCTGTAATCCTAGCTACTCAGGGGGCTTGAGCTCTGAGGATCGCGGTGGATCACAGTTCAAAGCCAGCCTGGGCAGGAAAGTCCATGAGACTTTTATCTCCAATTAACCACCAAAAAAACCAGAAGTGGTGCTGTGGCTCAAAGTGGTAGAACACTAACCTTGAGTGAAAGAGCTCAGGGCAGCTCCCAGGCCTTAATCTCAAGCCCCAGGACTGGAAAAAAAAAAAGTCAGGACAGTGATCTGATTAGGATCGGAAGAAGATGCAAACCATCAAGTTGCATCTTTGATTCACACAGGGAGCAGCTAAATCTACACGTAGTCCAAATTCACACATAGGGCAGCATCCTCTCTGCCAGGTACCAGTGCAGATGGGGACTTCCGCATTCCCCAGCCATCTGTGGAACCATGGCAACCTCAATTGCACAGCACATCTCAGCATCCAGAGATGCTGCCCCTCAGCTGGGACCTACAGGAAGAGAAGTCCTTGTAGAACTCACTGCAGGAACTGAAATCAAGAAGGTAAAGACTTGATAGGTTATTGACTTGGTAGCCATTTTCTCTTATACAGTCTAGAAGAAAAGAAAAATGGGGAGGGACTTAATGCAGGTCTGGTCTTCATTTTGACCAACAGTAGACTAACAGGTGGCAAAGAAGAAATAGACATGGACCTGTGTCTCAAGAGCCAGGAACAGTCTGACTCTGCTGCTGCTGAAGAATAATGGAGTCAAAAGGCAACGGAGGCACACAGGAACAAGAGGCCACCAACAGAAGGAAGCAGACCGGAGAAAGTCAGGGCTCCTCTATACCTGGGCCAGTTCTAATCCTGGGGCTATCAGAAGATAGAGCTGAACTGCAACAACCCGACATTGAGCTCCCTGCTAGGAAATACGCCCCCGGGTTCCGGGTGGCTTGTGGCCTTTCCCTGCTATCTGCTGCTGCTGCTGCTGAGGCCAGGCTCCATGCTCAGCCCAGCCCTTGCAGATAAACTTCAGATTGCAGAGCAAATGAGTACTGTGACCAAGGCGGGAATGGGGCTCCTTAGCTAAGGAACAATGGCCTGAGTTTTGAAGAGTAAGAGGAGGAACTAGAGGGCTTTGGGTGTATGCCGCATTTCCCCACGTGGCTAGGCTTGCTTCCATCAGAAAGCCACTGCCCCCTCCTGCACTCTTGGCAGGCCTCCTGTGCCAACTGACTCTTCCCCTCGACGTGTCACTTGTACCACACATGATAGCATCCCAGTGGCTCCCGCGTATTGAGCAATAGTCCTCATTTTAGGCAGAGTATGGTCTAGCCAGGTATGGTGGCACATGCCTGAGATCTCAGTGCTCCTGTGGCTGAGGTAGCAGGATTGAGAGTCTATTACAGAGAGACCCTGTTGAGAGGAGGGAGGGAGAGGGAGACAGAGGGAAGGGGAGAGAGAGAGGGAGAGAGAGGGTGAAAGGAGAGAGAATGGTCTGATTAAAAACCTTAATTTCATGTTAACGTAAAGCTTTACCTCAAGGGAGCTTTCAGGCGGTAGCGGTCCAGCCCATCTGTCCCCCACATCCTGCTGCCCCCCACTGCCTGGCAACTGTGCAGCACGCAGCTCCTTCATGTTTGGTTTGAGAGGAAGAACAGCCAGGAAAGAGCAGGGGAGAGATGCTTGATGCTTGTGCTCACTCATCTGCTAGATGGCTTCTATGAGCAGAGTGTGTGTGTGTGTGTGTGTGTGTGTGTGTGTGTGTGTCAGAGAGAGAGAGAGGAGAGAAACCTTTCTCTTGGGACGTGTTACAGGTGGACAGCATTAGGACACACTCACCCATCCAGAGCTGCCTCTGGCCTCACACAGGCCCTTAGCTCTCACGTCTCTCATGTCTCCGGGGGCTCTTGTCAAGGTTCTGCTCAGCCATTCACCTTAGGGGTGAGCTGCCGCCTTTCCTCCAGCCAGCATCCCACTCCCTGGGAGTGGAGAGGGGAGACGCTCAGCATTCCTGCCCACCATCACTCTGAGTGGGTAGCAGGGAATATCGGCAGACAAGGCCCTGTGCCCCATTCTTTGTCACTCACTGACCTCTGTTCCTAGACAGAGGGGAGTTACATAAGCAAATAAGACTATAATCACCTTCAGAGGATTGGGGATCAGCTGATAGGACCTGTTACAGACAAGAGCTCAGTTTGTTTGTTTTGGTTTTTTGGTCAGTTGTGGGGCTTGAACTCAATGTCTAAGTGCTGTCCCAGTGCTCCGTTTGCTCAAGACTAGCTCTCTACCACTTTGAGCCACAGCTCCACTTCCAGTTTTTGAGTGGTTAATTGGAGATAAGAGTCTCAGGCAGAGTTCAACTGGAAAAAAAAAAGTCTCATGGACTTTTCTGCCCAGGCTGGCTTGGAACCATGATCCTCAGATCTCAGCCTTCTAAGTAGCAAGGATTACAAGCATGAGCCAATGGCACCTGGCAGGGCTCTGTTTTACTATCACTGTTGAAGTTCTTTTACTGGTAAAAGCCACAGAAGTGCAACAGCAAGTGGAGATTCAACCCAAGTTTTAGTGACTAGCAATCACCAGTCCTAGAATTTTGTTCTCAGCATCAAGGAAGTGAAAGAAGTCGGGTGGGCGGGGCTGAGCAGATACTTCTCCCCATAGGTCCAGCAGGACTAGATGAGTGAATTGCCTCAATTCAATTAGACAAGAAAAACAAATACATAACCCAAAAGGCAGAAAGGAATAAGTACAACTATAGTTATACATATTAGTATTCACTCCAAACCACTAAGAATTTACAAAAAAACTAGGAAATGGTAACTCTTACAGAAGAACTCCAGCTAATAAATGCAGAGGGTAGAAAGGGAATAAAAAATGGTTAAGCCAAGCGCTGGTGGCTCACGCCTATAATCCTAGCTACTCAGGAGGCTGATATCTGAAGACTGTGGTTCAAAGCTAGCCAAGGCAGGAAAGTCCATGAAACTCTCATCTCCAATAAACCACCAGAAAAGCAGAAAATGGCGCTGTGGCTCAATTAGTAGCCTTGAGCTGAAGTGCTGAGGGACAGCACCCAGGCCCAGAGTTCAAGCTCCACCAACCAAAAAATAAAATAAAAAATGGTTAAAACATCAGAATAATAACTTGCACATGAAATTCACTAAAGGCTGAAATCACAGGTACAAATTTAAGCTGAGTCTCAAAAGTATTACACTCAAAATATTTAATAATCTGAAAGGGGAAAAATAGTAATAAATCCAGCAAACCAGCAATCAAGGAGAAAATCAACAGTAAGTCATGTTGATACTTCCTACTCTGGATCAAAGACAAAATCAGCAGTAAGTCATATTGATACCTCCTACCCCGGACACGCACTGAGCAGGGCACCTCACCCTGTACCATCCTTCCCAATCTGCACGTCCTCAGCTTACCAATAAGAAAATGCTGGACTCGGAAGGTGGCCCAGTGGTAGAGCGCTTGGCTTGCATGTATGAGGCCCTGGGTTCGATTCCTCAGCACCACATAAGCAGAAAAAGCCAAAAGTGGTGCTGTGGCTCAAGTGGTAGAGGGTTCGCCTTGAACTAAAGAGCTGAGGGACAACACCCAAGCCCAAGAGTTCAGGCCCCATGACCAACAAAAAAAAGAAAAGAAAAGAAAATGCCAGGCAAACCCAAGTAGAGAGATTCCACCTCCTTTCTACCAAACAACCAATCCGCAGTCTGCACAAGGTTCAAGGGTCAAGAGTGTGAAAGAGGCAAGACTGAAGAACTGTCCCATAGAGAGGAGACTAGTAAGACAACTAAACGCCACAGAGACCCAAGAAAGAACATGAGTGGAAACCCGGATTAAACATGAGTAAGTTCTGTACTCTAGCGAATAATATGGCGGTGTGGTGAATCTCTTTGTGCTGCTCATAGTACTCTGGGAGAAAGCTGGGGACTGGGTGCTGGTGGCGCACACCTGTAATCCTAGCTACTCAGGAGGCTGAGGTCTGAGGATCATGGTTTGAAGCCAGCTCAGACAGGAAAGTGCATGAGACTCTTATCTCCAATTACGGGCTTTTTTTTTTCTTTCTGCTTATGTGGTGCTGAGGAATCAAACCCAGGGCCTCAAGCATGCAAGTGGTGCTGTGGTTTAAAGTGGTAGAGCACTAGTCTCGAGCAAAAATGCTCAGGGACAGCATACAGTCAGTCCCTGAGTACAAGCCCCATGACCAACAGAAAAAAAAAAAGTTGGGGGTAAGGAATATAGGACCTCCTTGTGGTATGGTGGCAATTCTATAAATATGTGACTGTTTCTAAACGGTTTTCATTGTACATTCTCTCTCCCCTCCCCATCTCTTTTGCCAGTCCTGGGACTTGAACTCAGGGCCTGGGCACTGCCCCTGAGATTCTTTTGCTCAAGGCTAGCACTCTACCACTTGAGCCACAGTGCCACTTCTGGCTTTTTTTTTCTGTTTATGTGGTGCTGAGGAATGGAACCCAGGGCTTCATGCATGCCAGGCAAGCACTCTACCACTGAGCCACATCCCCAGCCCTACCTCTTTCTCTTTCTCCCTCTCTTCTCCTGTCTTTTCCTGTCCTATCCTGTCTTCTCCTCTCCTCTCTCTTTGGCAGTATAGGAATTTGAACTCAGGGCTTTATGCCTCATAGCCAGGCCCTCTACCATTTGAATCATGCCTCCAGCCTCTTTTTGCATTTTTTTTTTGGTTGGTCATAGTTCCTGAACTCTGGCTGGGCGCTGTCCCTCAACTTTCAGCTCAAGGCTAGTACTCTACCACTTGAGCCACAGCGCCACCTCCAGCTTTTTTTTTTTCTGCTTATGTGGTGCTGAGGAATCGAACCCAGGGCCTCAGGCATGCAAGGCAAGCGCTCTACCACTGAGCCACCTTCCCAGCCCTGCATTGGTTATTTTTGAGGCAAGGTCTCACTTCATGCTCCCAGTCTGAGCTGCAGTCCTCCATTTGTGCTTCATCATGTTCCCGGGGATGGTAAGCACACACCACTGTGTTCAGCCATTGGTTGAACTGAAGTCCTAAGAACTTCATTTTTGCCTGTGCTGGCCTCAAATTTTGATCCCCTTATCTCTGCCTTCTAAGTAGCTGAAATTACAAGCATGGGACATTATGCACAGACTATTTTTGATAACTTTAAAAAATTATATTTTTATAATAGTATAAAATGTCAAATACCTAGAACGTAATCTTACAAAAGTTGGGCAAGTCTCAAAATGGAAACTTCTTACCAATTATTTTCCAGTCCTGGAGCTAGCTTGAACTCAGGGCCTGGGTGCTGTCCCTGAGCATCCTTTGCTCAAGATGAGCACTCTACCACTTGAGCCACAGAGCTACTTCTGGCTTTTTCTGAGTGATTTATTGGTGGTAAGAATCTCACAGATTTTCCTGCCTTGGCTGGCTTCAAACCTTGATCCTCAGATTGCAGCCTCCTGAGTAGCTAGGATTACAGACATGAGCCACCAGCGCCAAGCTAATTTTGTACAATTTTAATGAGAGATTTAAGAATATTTAAATCAGTAAGAGTAGACTCTGAAGTACATGACTCAAAGCTGTAAAGATTTAATTCTAGGGTTTTTTTGTAACTTTTAAGACAACATGTTATTTAGTTTTTACTTAAATTGATGATCTATTCTTTTATGGGGCTCAGAGAGGCAAAAGACTGGCCCAGAGCACATAGCAAGTGGGCTGGGGTTGACCCCTAGTCCAGGCCTATCAGAGACCCAAGCGCGTCACGACTCCCAGCACAGGCCCATGAGGCTGCTTTTGGGCACCTTGCCCAGTCCTGAGTCACCACCCTGGGGCCTGACAGCTGTTCTCCTGAGAGGCTGCCTAGAAAATTCTATGTAATGCCTCCACTTGAAGATATTTCTTCGAATATTTTCATGATTTCACTTTTTTACATCTAAACTTTTTTTCCCCCATCTTCTGAAACTTATTTTGGGAATTTCTTCTCCCCTCAAAAAGTTACCTAGTTTTTCAATATGTGTACTAAATTATTTGTGAAATTATTTACTCGATTATTCAATTCACTGACTTGAAATGACACCAAACTAACCATGCACAGACTCATTCTGTATATACAGTGATTCTCTTAAGACCAACTGCCTGTAAGGATTGGATAAGTAACCATTTAAGCATAGCCATGGAAGAACCAGCGAATGAAATATAGTTAGGATGCACCTAGCCCAGCCAGATGTTAGAGTGTGCTGTAAAGCTGCTAGCAATCATAACCAGTTATTTATGAGTCTGTGAGCTGACTGACAAAACCTTGATTCACCGCTGTGCATAACACAGTTCTGCCTAAGGTAAGGAATCAGTAAATGTGTGCTGAGATGACTGAAGAAATAAGCAAGGGGTTTTCATTCAGTTTCTCCTTTTATCTTCATTCTTTATGCCGTTTACTCCTGATCAGTTTACTCCTGATCAGCGGCTCAGAATGGTTGAGGTAGTCTACACAGCTGGGGAGAGCTGGAGCTAAAATTTGGCACAGACAAATTAATTGTGAATGGGACCCTCGAGCTCTCAGAGGAACATCGGCTGCGGCTCCTCAGCCTGACACCTGGCCAGACCGGCCCATGCTAGCTCCCATGGGAGCAGTCCTCACCTCCCACACTCACTGTGGACTGCCTCAGGCCCCAGCTCAGTAGACAGGACTGGTCCCCAGACCAGGACCTGGGGAATCTTCTGAAATGCCAAGTCCCAGCCTCTCAGGAGAACAGCTGCCAGGCCCCAGGGTGGTGACTCAGGACTGGGCAAGATGCCCAAAAGCAGCCTCATGGGCCTGTGCTGGGAGCCATGACGCAGCTGAGTCTCCAATAGGCCTGGACTAGGGGTCAACTCCAGCCCACTTGCTGTGCACTCTGGGCAAGTCTTCCGAACCGCAGCTGTTGATGGAGGGTCAGTTTACAAACAGGACATGAACAGATCACTCCGTAACTCTAGTAAATTCTCTTGGTCAAGTCCCTGTCTTCAGCTTCTTGAATACCAGGCAGAGGCTATCACCACAGGATGATGCCTCGTGACCTTCCTACAAGTTCAGTATTCAGAATGCTCCTGTGTCTGTGGGTTTCAGTCAGCATCATTTGTCATCCATCCATCTGTCCATCCATCCATCCATCTGTCCTTCTGTCCATCTGTCCATTCGTCCATCATCCATCCATCCATCCATCCATCCATCCATCCATCCATCCATCAGCACTTGGTTCCTGTCTGTTCAGATCCATTACTTTGTGGACATGCTGCCAGTCTGTGGGGCTCATGCGGAGGGCTCAGAGGTCTTTTGTACACCTGTTTCCCCTAGGTGACTAACAGAAGTGATGGCCCCAGAGACACACCTGTACTGTTCTCCTGCTATGGGGGCCACAGGTGGCCCTATGCTCCAACATGGTCCCTTGGGACTTGCTTCCTCTAGCCACTCCCAGCCCATGCCTAAGGATGACAGGCACCCTCAATGCTGGCCCACCCCTGAGTACTTCCTACCTACTTCTTCCTGGCTCTGGGCTACAATGACAGCTCTTCCCTTCCAAGGGCTCCCCCAACTCCTCCCATCCCAGGCACTTCCCAATGACCCTTCTAGCCCTGTCCTGGAAGCTGCTTCCTGACAGACTTGAACTGACCTCACCTAGGGTGGAATGATGGGGTTACACAGTACCCATATTTGGGCAGGACAAGCCCGTGAGGTGGGCAGTACCCTCTCCTGAGCAGGCTCATCCAGGATTCCCTGTCTGCTGGGCAGGCAGGCGGGTCTATAAAGCACGGAGAGGAGACCCCTCCTGCCTGGCACGGGCAACACCAGCCGAGTTCTACATGAGTAGAACTCTGATGCATGGGCAGTTATCTGGTTCTCCAGTTCTCAGAGCAGTCTTTAGAACACAGAGAAACTGAGCCAGAGCTGGGGAGCTATGATTGCAGTCATCGGACACACTTGCCCGCCTACATGTCTCAGCAGTCTCAGGTCAGGATTTGGCAGACGTGGGGGCAGAGAGGAGATCCTCCCAGTGGCACTGCCTGCTTCAGCTCTGGCATCTGTTGTATTCATTCCTTGCCGTAGCCAAACCAGCAAGGCTCTGGGTGAGTCAAGCCCCAAACAGGCAGGTAGGCAATGATCAGCTGACTTCACAAGGCTGGCTCAGAGGAGAGAGGTGGCTTCCCCAGCTGACTTCACAAGGCTGGCTCAGAGGAGAGATGAGGCTTCCCCAGGAGAGTAAGCTTGGGTCCTGGGCATCTGCTTTTAAAAGTGACCAAGTTGGGCACTGGTGGCTCACACTTATAATCCTAGCTACCCAGGAGGCTGAGATCTGAGGATCGCAGTTCAAAGCCAGCCGGGGCACGAAAGTCCAGGAAACTCTTATCTCCAATAAACCATCAGGAAATTCCAGTAAACTACTGTGGCTCAGTGGTAGAGCGCTTGCCTTGAGCTGAAGAGCTGAGGGACAGCGCTCAGGCCCAGAGTTCAAGCCCCACAACTGACAAAAAATAAAAATAAATAAATAGATAAAAGTGACTTCAAGCCAGACTTGCTAGCACACACCTGTAATTTCAGCAGTCAGGAGAGACAAGAAGGAAGGTTGGGAGTTTGAGACCAGCCTGACTTACATACAAGTTCAGGGCCAATCTGAGCTAGATAGTGACACCTGTCTCAAGATGACCTCAAGGATGTGACAGATAGAAAAGAGAAGCCTCTGGGCTTCCAGGGAGAAAGAGAAAATGGAAAATAGGAGAGAAAGGAGAAGACAGAGAAGGAAAGAGAGGAAGAAAGGCACTGACAGTTCATCTTGCTCTTTCTAGGTTATAAAATGCTTCTTACAGGTTAGCTTTTTTTTTTTTTTTTAGCCATGGGGCTTGAACTCAAGCCTGGGCACTGTTCCATAGCTTCTTCACTCAAGGCTAGCACTCAGTACCCGGTAGGGATCAGACAGCTGTCACACCAGGCCTGTTTAGTTCTGGCCCTGGCCTCTTCTACGACACCTTGCCCTGCTCCCTCCAAGTGGCTTTGTCCTTTGCCAAAGGGTGCATGTGCTGTTAGGAGCCCCAAGTCCCTCGCTCTGTGTTTGCTGGCTGGCCTGGCTCCCAATTTCCTCGAGTTCTAGACTAGCCCAGCTTCATAGAGTCTCAGAAGTCAAAGCTACTGAGGCGACTTGGAGAGGACAACACGCCTACTCCTGTGTCCTCCAGCTACTGTGGGTGACCATAATTTCTGGAGCAGTGACCTAACATCTCACAGCCATTCAAGCAGCCTTCCTAAGTCTGTGTCTGTGTCAGGCCCAAGCAGCTGCAGCCACCTAGAGCCAGGTCCTCCTCGGTGTCCTATGGTGTAAGACTGGGCAGCTGCTATGTCCTCTGAAGATCTCCCCTTGGATTTGTCTGCCCAGGCTGGCTTCAAACCTCTAGCCTCAGATCTCAGGCTCCTGGGTATCCTTAGCTAACTACTTCTTTATCAAGGCACGTATACCCACATATATATGTATTGGGAGGTCACTCCTATATCCCAAGCTGGGCTGATTGCAGCTCCAAAAGATAAAAAAAAAAGTAAAAAAAAAAAAAATCACATACATATTGATAATTTCTTGAACTTTCCGAAGCAAATGGCTGAGCTGAAGAGGCTAGGAGACAAGGTCTCTTGAGTGCTTGGCACTGACACCCAAGCCCTGCCAAGCCCTGACTGCAGGACCAAGGTCAAGGATGAAGCAATCTAACACTGCCTGGCCAAGAATGGGAGGTGCCTGAGCATGTCCAGGTCAGTGACCAGGCCAAGCCCCGCCTCTTCTGTTCCCACAGCGCAGCAGGAGCTTTCCTGGGCAATCTTTACCAGAGCCGGGGAGAAGGAAAGCACACGGGTGATGGACCTAGCTGGGGAAGCGTGAGCTAGCTGAGGCATTTATGATTGCTGTCCATGATGTCAGAGACTGATGTCGGGCCCCTGCAGGGCTTTGGGGAAGGCAGTAAAATGCCCTCCTCACAGGACACCTGGACGCAGGAAGTGGGGAGCAGGCTGCTTTGGCCATTTCCTTCTCATTCACCTTCTCTCTGGATGCCACATGACTGGAATTGGCAGCTGTCCTCATGTGCCTAGATGATGAGCTGGCTAAGGCCACAGTCTTGGGAGCCAAGCTGCCCAACTTCCAGTCCAGGCTCTTCCACCTGGTCCTTCAGTATAGTATCAGATACCGAATCCCTCTGTTTCCTTCACTGTAAATGAGGACTAATAATGGTAGTTGCCTCCGAGGCTGGTGTGAAGATAAAGCAAGACGCTTGTGTGAAGAAGCATGTGCTCAGCCCTCCAAAGGGGCTGGACAGAAGTTAACGATGGTTTAATTATCCTGTCATAATAACCATAGTGACAGTATTCCAGGAATTCAAGTGGACAAATAGTATCAGGTCAGATACACTGTGCTGGCCAAGAGCTTTGGGACTTTTCAACTAGATATGCAGAACATCAGAGGGGCAGGAACACGGCTGCGAGCTGGCTAGGAGACCCAGACCCAGCTAAGCTTAGAAGAAGCTGAAGGACCCTAAAGGTCAACAGGCCACAAAGCCCTGCAGTAGTCCTGATGGGTACTGGGCTTGGGGATGGCTGGGCTCTCCAATTCCCTCTCTGGACCGTGGGGAACACTCAGAGGGAAGGCACTCGCTCAGGGTCATATAGTCTGTTGGTCTGTGTCACGCCAAGCCAGCACCAGCTACCTGGTACCTGTAGCCCCATGGTCCTTCCCACAGGATTTCTGATCGCCATGAAGCCATAGAGAAAATCAACATGACCTCCAAAGAATTTTTTTTTTAATATCCAAAAGGTAGAAGAGCAGGTTTCCAGAGTGAGAATTTAGCTTAGTGGTAGAATGCTTCTGTAGCAAATGTGAGATGTGAATTTCTGCTCTAGCACTGAAAAAGGAATGAACTAAGTTTTCTTTTATTCCTTTCTTTTTCTGGTACTGGGGCTTGAACTCAGTGCCTGAGCACTGTGTTCCTTAGCTTCTTCACTCAAGGCTAGGGCTCTACCACTGGAGCCACAGCTCCACTTCTGGCTTTTTGCTAGTTAATTGGAATAATAATCTCGTGGATTTGTCTGCCTGGGCTTTTTTTTTTTTGGGGGGGGGTCAGTCATGGGGCTTGAACTCTGGGCCTGAACACTATCCCTCAGCTCTTCAGCTTAAGGCTAGAGCTCTACCACTTGAACCACTGTGCCACTTCGGTCTTCTGAGTAGTTTATTGGAGATAAGAGTCTCACGGACTTTCCTGCCCCGGCTGGCTTTGAACCTCGAGCCTCAGATCTCAGCCTCCTGAGTAGCTAGGATTACAAGTGTGAGCCACTAGCACCCGGCTTGCCTAGGCTTTTGAACCATTATCCTCAGATCTCATCCTGCTGAGAAGCTAGAATTACAAGCATGAGCCACTGGCACCTGGCAAAAGTGAATTATCCGCCAATACATTTCCTGTGAAAGCAAGCAAACTTCATGATGTTCATTTTTGGATGAACTTGACTTTGTGGACAGAGATCTCACGGGCTGAGAGGCTGGGTTGAGCCCTTTCAAATCTAGAGGATTGTATTACAGCAAATCAAGAAGATGTGTGCACTGCCATCTGTTTCAGGAGGAGGATAAATACCAGTCTGTCAGTTTGAAAGGAAACATATGGGTGTCAAAAGACGACCATTCTTTTAATGGGAGACATTTGCTGATGAATATGCAAATACCCAGAGGTGAGCGTGGGAAAGCTGGGCATCTTGGGGCAGGATTCCTTGGAAATCCTTCCCATAACCAGCACCAGATGGTGACTGGGTTGCCAGGAACGCTGAGGCTCAGTGGAGCAAGCCTGTGTTCTTGCCTGCGTACAGAGCCCTGTGGCTTCTGTGCCCCTGCTCCCTCCCCGGAAGAGAGGGAGAAGGAAGAGTGTAGGGACACCCACTGGCCTCGCCGCAAGCAGCTCCAGAATGCCTACTGGCTGGGTCACTTCCTCCTGGGGTGGCCACACCAAGGCTGTCTCACTGTCATCAGCACACAGTGTGGCTAATGTCACCTGGGAGACTCAGGTAACTTGTCACATGGAGCCTGGGAGTGTGCCAGGAGTGACAGCATGCCTGGACTCCTCCCAGAGGCCTAACCTGTTCTGGGGCTGAGATGATGACTTCCTGCCATGCTGTGCTCTTAAAACACTGTCATGTCAGAACACAGGCCGGGCGGGAAACAGAGCCTGCTGTTCCCAGCCAAGGGCTTCCTCAGGCCTCAGCCTCCCCACAAGACAAGGCTGCATGGAGGAGTCAGGGGCCCCTTCCACCCTCCTGATTGACCATGAAGACCTAGATTGATGGACTTAATCCTCCTGACCTCTAAGACCCCCTGGGAAGTTCTGAGGCTGGAGGAAGGGCCCCGTTCTGCTCCAGACTAATTAAGGAAAGCAAGTCCTGGATAAAGTTCTCCAGGGATTATAAAGGGTGGCCTGTGTGAAAAACCACTGGCTCTATATTATTCTTTGCAGTGATAGGAGTCTAACTTACAGCCTGTGCATGCTAGGAAAGTGTTAAAATGGTGAGAGTCAGGAAGAAAACAATGAAGGCATTGTGGACTAGAGATTTTGCAAGTGGCAGACTGAACTGGTAAACCAAATTCTGCCTGACAACAAAACGGGGGAAAGGAGACTACAAAAGATGAAGAAATAAATGTACAATAAATCTTTGGCATCACAACCTTACAGGAGACAGAAAGGAGATCCACCGATCAGAAAGCCATCCAATTCTCACCATTTAGCCCAAGGCTTATAAGCTCTATAATGAAGGAGATGGCTAAGATGGCTGACTCTGTCATCTTCCCGTGGCATATCTATTCTCAGTGCTCTCTTTTGCTGTCATATTTCTCTTCTAAGGAGCTTTTCTATCATCTTGACTAAGTTCTGGCCAGACAAGGACCCAGGTTGTTTAGCTGCCCTAAACTTTTTGGTAACATATTTGGTACATTGGCTGGGAAATTAGGGATTAATTATGTTTTCTCCTGACTTAGACTGGATTTGGGACAGCCTTGAAGAATGTGTATTTGGATTTTTTTAAACATTTTCTCAATCATCTTAATTTTTCTCTTTTTTAAAAATTCAATTGTCAGCCTCCTGAGTAGCTAGGATTACAGGCGTGAGCCACCAGTGCCCGGCTTCAATTTCCTTTTATTCTTTTTTTTTTCCTGGTCCTGGGGCTCCAACTCTAGGCCTAGGTGTTGTCCCTGAGCCTCTTTGTACTCAAAACTAGCACTCTACCTCTCTAACTACAGCACCACTTCTGAGTAGTTTATTGGAGATAAGAGTCTTGTGGAGCCCGGTGCTGGTGGCTCACGTCTGTAATCCTAGCTACTCAGGAGGCTGAGATCTGAGGATCACGGTTCAAAGCCAGCCCGGGCAGGAGAGACCGTGAGACTCCTATCTCCAATAAACCACCAGAAAACCAGAAGTGGCGCTGTAGCTCAAGTGGTAGAGTGCTCGCCTTGAGCTGAAGAGCTGAGGGACATTGCCCAGGCCCAGAGTTCAAGCCCCATGACCAACAAAAATAAATAAATAAATAAAAGAGTCTTGTGGACTTTTCTGCTAGGCTGGCTTCAAACTATGATCCTCAGATCTCAGCCTCCTGAGTAGCTAGAATTACAGGTGTGAGCCACCAGCTCCCAGCTTTTTGTTTTCTGAGCCAGAGTCTTGCTATATTACCCAAGGTGGTTTTGAACTGCTGCACTTAAGCGGTCCTCCTAGCTCAGCCTCCCAACAACCAGGGACTATAGGATCATTGTACCTGGATATCTCTTTTTAAATATTAGACAGCATGTCCTTAACTTAAAAACAATCCTGAATGGGATTAATTTACCACCCACCTATGACAAAAAACAAAAGGCCAATATAAAGGAATATGAAAAAATGCAGCCCTAAAAACAATAAAATTCACCATGTTCAGTACCTAGCTAAAATTCACAAAGCCATGCAAAGAAGCAGTATTATATGGCAAGAAAAACAAGTGGTTCAATGCAGACTGAAAGGGAACAGACTGGGAATGGCAGGCAGGGCACCTACCCGACACCTCAGTATGTTCAAGGAGCCGGTAAAGGAGGCCACTCAGAAAAGAAAGTGAAGTTACTTTAAAAACAGTCATGGAAGTGTCACTAGCTGAAATAAAAAAGTAACCAACAGGACACAGCACAGTAAAAGATGAGTAAGCCTAGGCCAGGCGCCGGTGGCTCACGCCTGTAATCCGAGCTACTCAGGAAGCTGAGATATAAGGATCACGGTTTAAAGCCAGCTGGGGCAGAAAAATCTGTGACTTTTTTTTTTTTTGTCAGTCGTGGGGCTTGAACTCTGGGCCTGGGCGCTGTCCCTCAGCTCTTCAGCTCAAGGCGAGCGCTCTACCACTTGAGCTACAGCGCCACTTCCGGTTTTCTGGTGGTTTATTGGAGATAGGAGTCTCACGGTCTCTCCTGCCCGGGCTGGCTTTGAACCGCGATCCTCAGATCTCAGCCTCCTGAGTAGCTAGGAAAATCTGTGACTTTTATCTCCAATAAACCACCAGAAAACAGAAGTGGCTCTGTGGTTCAAGTAATAGAGTGCTGGCCACTTCCTTGAGCTGAAGAACTCAGGGACAGTGCCCAGGCCCAGAGTTCAAGTCAACCAAAAAAAAAAAAAAAATGAGTAAGACTAAAAACATTGCTACTAAAAGAAATCCAAAATCACACACTCACACGCGCGCACGCGCGCACACACACACAGACACACACACACACACACACACACACACACACACACACACACACACTGAACAAAAGGCAATAGAACTTTGTGACCTGTGGGACAAAATTATACAGTTGAACAATTACTTAGTTGGATTCTCAGAAAAAGAAGAAAAATTGTTGTAATAGCAAATAACCACTTCTTTTTTTTTTTTTTTTTTTGGGGGGTCTGGTTGTGGGGCCTGAACTCTGAGCCTGGGCACTGTCCCTCAGCTCTTCAGCTCAAGGCTAGTGCTCTACCACTTGAGCCACAGTGCCACTTCCGGCTTTTTTTTTCTTTTGGCTTATGTGGTGCTAAAGAATAGAACCCAGGGCCTCATGCATGCAAGGCAAGCACTCTACCACTGAGCCACCTTCCCAGCTCCAATAACCACTTCTTAAATGTGATAGAAATCTACAACGCCAAATATCCATAGACTGCAACAGTCCCCAAGTAAGACAAACTCAAAATGACACCAAAGCTCTTTATAATAAAGTTGATGAAAATAGGAAGTTTTGTTGTTGTTGTTGTTGTTTTAATACTGGGGTTTGAACTCAGAGCCTTACACTTGCTATGCAGGTGCTCTACTGCTGAGCCACACCTCTAGCCCTTCGCTCGAATTTTTAAGATCAGGTTGCAGATTAGAATGTAATCTATGCTGGGCGCCTTTGGCTCACGCCTATAATACTAGTTACTTAGGAGGCTGAGATCTGAGGATCGAGGTTCAAAGCCAGCCAGGGCAGGAAAGTCCGTGAGACTCTTATCTCCAATAAACCACTAGGAAACTGGAAGTGGCGCTGTGGCTCAAGCAGTAGAGCACTCGCCTTGAGCTGAAGAGCGCAGGGACAGCACCCAGGCCCAGAGTTCAAGCCCCACGACCAACCAAAAATAAATAAACAAGTAAAAATAGAATGTAATCTGTCTATTCTAGTGTTCCCACTGTAGCTGGGATGTATGTATGCACCAACCACACCACACTTCTTCTGTTGAGATGGATTTTTCTGCCTTGGCTGGCCTGGAACTATACCTTCCCAGTCTAGCCTCTCACAAGGCTGAGATGACAGACAGGCACATGACACCACATCCAGCTATAACAAGAAACTCTCCACCACAGCCTGCTGCGCCTGACCCAGCATAGAAGACTGAGGAAGAAGGCTCACTTACACTCAGAAGTGCAAGACGCTCTGGGAAACTGAGACCCAATCTCTAAACACATAAATAAACCGGCCAGAATGTTTTTCATAAGTACATCAGAAACAGTGGGACAGAGACAGAATGACTACAGCCCTTCAACACAAACTATTTAGGCCAAAGGATAATTGAAAAAAAAAGTCTTCAAAACACAGAAAGCAAAAAGGCACTAAACTAGATTTCTGTGTGTAGTGAAGAAATATTTTTAATAAAGGCAGCATAAAACTGTTTTTCAGACAAGATGGGGAAGAAAACCAAAAGAATTCAATGCTAGCAGATCTGATTTTTTTTTAAAGAAAAGGTTAAAGGCAATTTTCCAGATGAAAAGAAAATGACACCACATGGAAATATGGATCTACTAAAAGAAATAAAAAGTGCTTGAGATGAGTTATGACCTGGCGGCTCACATGTAACTACAGAGGGGGTTGAGGTTCAAAGGGGCATCTTTAAAATAACTAGCAAAAAGCTGGGCTGGAGGTGTAGCTCAAGTTGTAGAGCACCAGTCAAGCAGGCAAGATGAGTGAGCATAAGGTCTCGGGGTTGATCTTCATGCCAGTTACACAGTTAGGTTGGCTTTGTGAAAATTTAACACACTATCTATCTGTGATTTGTATCTTTCCATGTGTAGATTACACTTCACTGAAAACTTACTTGGTCCAGGTGCTGGTGGCTCACACCTGTAATCCTAACTACTCAAGAAACTAAGATTTGAAGATCACAGTTTGAAGCCAGACAGGGCAGGAAAGTCTGTGAGACTCTTAGCTCCAATTAACTACTACTAAAAAAAAAATCCAGCCATTCGCCGGTGGCCCACACCTATAACCCTAGCTACTCAGGAGGCTGAGATCTGAGGATCACGGTTCAAAGCCAGTCTGGGCAAGAAAGTCTGTGAAACTCTTATCTCCAATAAACCACAAGAAAACCGGAAATGGCACTGTAGTTCAAGTGGTAGAGCGCTAGCTAGCCTTGAGCTGAAGAGCTGAGGGATAGTTCTCAGGCCTAGAGTTCAAGATCAACAACAACAACAAAAAAAAAAAATCCAGAAGTAGAGATGTGGCTCAAGTGGTAGAGTGCCAGCCTTTAATGAAAAAGCTAAGAGACAGTGACCAGGCCCTGAGTTCAAGCCCCAGTATTAGCACAAAAACAAAACTTACTTCAACAAAAGAGAAAGGGAAAGAAGGAAAAAAGAGTAAGGAATAAAAACAGAGTTCTGGGAGGAAGTATTGCTAAGGAAAAGGGAGATGGAAATTGGTACCCCCTCCAACCCCCTATCCCCAGGGGCCTGAAGCCCCCTCTCCCAGAATCTGAGAGGCATGATGTACTCACCAGGCTTTGGTTGGGAGCAGATGGCTGGAGAGAGGTGCCAGGGCTCTCTCCTCCCTGTCTGCTCCTGATCCGGAGGGCTTGGATGTCACTCAGCCTCACTCAGAACTCTGCCCATTCTCCCTGGGTGGATGGAGATTTGAGTGCCAGCCTCCGGATAAAGAAGGAGATTAATTTGATCCTCCACCTGGGCCCTGTGTGCGGGCGGGCTGAGGGACGGCGCAGGTGGAGCGATTCAAGCTGCAGAGCTAGGCCTGACCTCCATTTGGGGCAGCCCTGTCTGTCTGAGCTGGGCCAGGGGGGAGGAGGCGTGCTGGTCAGCGACATGGTCACTGGGATGGCAGCTGCCCCTGGCCTCCATCTCTTCTGGCCTCCCTGTTCCACAGGTGCCAGGACACTGCAGAGGGCATCTCAGGCTGGGCCAAGGGTAGAGGTACTTTCTGAGCAGGTGGCCAGACCCCAGGGAGCTCTGGTGTGGTTGCTGCAGCTTGCTCTTCTTTACTATGTAGGACAAAAGTGGCCTGGGATGATCCTCTGTCCTTCTCTGGGTTGGCATGCGCTGAGCCTGTCGAGATTGGGGAACAGATGATGTTACAGGACAAGGCCGGAGGTCTTGGCGCCGGCTCTTTCACCGGCTTTGTGACCCTGGGCACATCGTGATGCTACTCCTGCCTGGCTTGGCCCCTCCTTGTGAAAGAAGAGCTCAGCATCCTAGCCTGCCAACATGGCTGCCACTATAGCCTCACCGCTATTTCAATCTCTGTGGAGAGAAGCTAAAATAGAATAAAGTTGAACACTCTTCTTATGTTTGCCAACCACATTT
The DNA here is from genome assembly GCF_019054845.1 of Dipodomys spectabilis. Classification (NCBI taxonomy): domain Eukaryota; kingdom Metazoa; phylum Chordata; class Mammalia; order Rodentia; family Heteromyidae; genus Dipodomys; species Dipodomys spectabilis. The sequence continues at coordinate 5,232,067 of NW_024870966.1, read as the reverse complement.
CAAGAGCTCAGTAGCCACACGTGACTAGAAGCAACAGCATTAAACAGAACAGATGAGGTTCATTTTCATCAGGGCGTTTTTGTGGATGGTTCTTTGTTTTAAATGAATTGGGGCCTGAACTCAGGGCCAGGGCACTGTCCCTGAGATTTTTGCTCTGATACTCTACCACTAGAACCACACCTTTACTTCTGGCTTTTTTGCTATTTAATTGTAGATAAGAGTCTCTCAGATTTGTCTGCCCAGCTTGGCTTTGAACCACAATCCTCAGATCTTAGCCTCCTGATTAGCTAGGATTACAGGTGTGAACCATTAGCAGCTGGCCCGTTAGCTGAAGGTGTTATAAGACCAATGCTGGGTTCTTAACCCTCTTCCTACCCATGCACAACAGTTGGCTTTTCTCAAACCCAAGGTTACTGTTCATCAAGGTATGTTCATTTCTTCTTGTGTATATACCCTGTAAATGAATTCCTATACAGAATTGCCCTGGGTGCTACCCGGTTTGGTCGATTGCTCCCAGGAAAGAACAGGCTATGAAAGCATGCGGCTTCCTATAAGGCCACCATCCTTTAAATATGCTGTGGATCTTGGGGTTGAAGTGAAACAAATCTGCTCATCAATCATCTTGAGAGTATCCAGGACATGGGATTTCAGTGTAGAACTGGGTAGTCCTGGGCAGAGCAGAAGGAGGTGGTTACTGCCCAAGAACGTTTTCCTTCCTTCCTTCCTTCCTTCTTTTTTTCTTTTGTCAGTGTGGAGCTTGAACTTAGGGCCTGGGCACTGTCCCTGAGCCTCTTTGTGCTCAAGTGCTCTAACACTTGAGGCAGAGCATCACTTCCAGTTTGAGTGGTTAATTGGATATTAGAGTCTCACAGGACATTTTCTGCCCAGGCTGGCCTTCGAACCACAATCCTCAGATCTGAGTAGCTAGGATTACAGTCATGAGCCACCTGCACCTGACCCTTCTTTCTTTCTCTGACAGTCCTATGGAACTTGAAGTCAGGGCCTGGGCACTGTTGCTGAGCTTTTTTTTGTGCTGAAGACTAGTACTCTGCCACTTGAACTACAGCTCCACTTCTGACTTTTTAGTGGTTAATTGTAGACAAGAGTCTCACAGACGTTCCTGCCCAGGCTGTCTTCTAACAGATCTCAGCCTCCTAAGTAGCAAGGATTACAGGTGTGAGCCACCAGAACCTGACTAAGAAATGTTTTTTAAATGTCTGGCCCCATGGACTTCAGCACATGAAAATATTTTTTACAACTGTCACCAGAGGAGAGAATGAGGGCTGTGGCTTTGCATTCAGCTGTGGGTGGTCAGGCAGAGGCAAAAGAAACTCACACCATTGGCATGCATGAAAACACGGGTGCCTGCCTATCATCCAGCTATTAAGGAAGCATAAATAGAATTGCATTCCGGGGTGGTGGTGGTAGAGTGAGATCCTATCTCTAAAATAACAAAAGCTAAAAGAGCTAGGGGACATGGATCAAGTAGTAGAGCACTGGCCTAGCAAGCGAGAGGCTCTGGTTCAAACCCCAGTACTGCCAACATATACATTAATATCCAAAATAAGCAACCAAAAACGACTGGCCTTCCACCCACTGGCTACACCACGCTACTTCCTATCTTCCACCTTTGCAAATGCCACCTGTCCTTCTTGTCCACCTGGCAAGCTTCTCCCTTGGCTTTCAAAACTTGTCACAATGTCCCTCCTTCCATGTTACTTCCCAGCCCTCCTTTGAGCTATTCCTATTGTGTGAAGATGTGTTTACGACTTTGTATATCATATTGTCTTCTAACTATTCATTTAACATCTCCTGTGTTATCTGCCCCCCTAGATTGTGTCTGTGGGTATCATCAGCCTTCCTGAGGCCCTCTTTGTGCTCCTCCACGCCCCCAGGCCACATTCCAGCCAAGGCCTTATGGTTATTTGCAGTGTCAATGAACCTTTCTAACTTTGGAAGAAATCCCTTCTTTTTCTAGAGAGCATCAGAGTAGCACACACTATCAGAGGAAATGCTGAAAAGTTAGGGCCAGCTTGGACATGTTGGGCGCCTCCAGGATCTCGGCTTCAGAACCCCTCAGGTCATCCCTCTAGATGGTGGACCACCGAATAACTTGGCTCTAGTCACGCTCCAGTTTGTCTCCCTCCACATTTCTTTAGAAAGTCTGATTGGTTCTATGTGGGTCGAGTGTCCACCATCATGATTAGGGTCTCAAGGTCTTCTGAAAGCTATTCTAGAAACACAGGGGAGCAAGGGGTGTGAAAACATGATGTCCACTGTCAGGATCATGTCTTGGATATCTAAGTGCCAAACACAAGAGGCACCCGAGGATCTGTGGTGGAAATGAATGGGTGGATGAGTAGACGAATGAACCTGCCATTCAGGTCCTCTCGTCATGCTCTCGTCATCTTCCCGGTCCGTGCCTGGCTGTGACTAACACTTTACATTTTCCAAGTTGGTGGATGACTTCTCTCAGGGCCTGCCCATGCAGAGGTGGGCACTGGGGGTTGGACCTGCTAGTTAGAAGCACAGATCCCAAAGAAGCACAGATGGGGCCCAGACCCCAGCTGCAGACTGTAGAAATCCAAGCCTCACACACAAGAGGGAACACACTGAGGAGGAAGAATCTGCATTGTACCATATTCCTTATTCTATGAGATTTTCTTCTTTCAGTTTTGAGTTCCCCGGTTCTCGACACGGACTTTGCCTGTGAACTTTCCAGGGAGATGGACTCACCAGAATTTGGACACAATGAGATTTCCCACATGTCTCTTTTCCCCGTGCTGAGCAGGAAGCTGAGATCCACGGAGGTGTGTGATTGTACATATGTGTGGCAGATCTCGATCTCAGTTCAAGAATCTTTCTACTGTGCAGTGTGGCCTTCTGTGGCCATGCTGGGGTGGGGGAAACCCCAATGTTAGGCCTTTCTTTGCTGATCTGGATGTTAGCTGGCTTGATCAATTTATAAAGCATTCTAAGCTGGGTGCCAGTGGTTCACACCTGTAATCCTAGCTACTCAGGAGGCTGAGATCTGAGGTTGTGGTCCAAAGCCAGCCTGGGCAGAAAAGTCCGTGAGACTCTTATCTCCAATGAACTACTCAGAAAAAGCCAGAAGTGGAGCTGTGGCTCAAGTGGTAGAGCAATAGCCTTCAACACAAAGAGGCTCAGGGGCAATGCCCAGGCCCTGAGTTCAAGCCCCAGGACCTCAAAAGAAAAAAAAAATGTTGTGCATTCTATGTTTCCTCAGACCCAGAGTGCTGGTGGTGAGCTGTATTGTGCATCATAGGATTTTCTCACCGTCAATCAAGTGTTAATAGTAATGCCTAGGTTTGTTCCCACAAGTAGCAGGTAGCAATAGTTGCCTAACTAATCAGCTTTTTCACTCAGATCTCAGCCTCCTGAATAGCTAGGAATACAGGTGTAATTCTAAGGTAATAGCTTAAAACAATAATAAATTATCAACTATATAATAAATATGTGGAAAAGTAACAATGAAATCTCCCTCTGTATAATTATTATAAGCTAATAAAATGCTAAATATCTACATATAATAAATTACATATAACAGCTTTATAATAATGGAAACATTAATAAAATAAAGCTAGCTAATCAAGACCATTTAGCTTACAATCCTGCTGATTGGCAATTGAAGCTGGTCTCAGCAGGACAGTTGTTTTATTTCTTTCGGTCATGGGTCTGGAACTCTGGGCCTGTGCGCTGTCCCTGAGCTCTTCAGCTCAAGGCTAGTGCGCTATCACTTGAGCCACAGCAGCACTTCTGGCTTTTTCTGCTGAGGAATTGAACCCTGGGCCTCATGCATATAAGGCAAGCACTCTACCATTGAGCCACCTTCCCAGCACCTTGTTTTCTTTTTTGTGTGCCATTATGGAGCTTGAACTCAGGACCTGGACATTGTCATTGAGCTTTTTTTCACTCAAGGCTGGTGCTCTACTACTTGAACCACAGATCTGCTTTTGGCTTTTGGGGGGGTTGATAGGAATTAAAATTCTCATGGGTGGAAGTGGCGCTGTGGCTCAAGTGGTAGAGCGCTTGCCTTGAGCTGAAGAGCTGAGGGACAGCGCCTAAACCCAGAGTTCAAGCCCCTCGACCGACCAAAAAAAATAATAATAATAAAATTCTCATGGGTGATTCCTCCTCTTCTTCTTCTTTTTTTGTCTTGGGGCTTGAACTCAGAGCCTGGGTACTGTCCCTGAGCTTTTTTGCTCAAGGCTAGCACTCTACCACTTTGAGCCACAGTGACACTTCTGGTTTTCTGGTGGTTAATTGGAGATAAGAGTCTCACGGACTTTCCTTCCCCAGGATGGCTTTGAACTGTGATCCTCAGATCTAGCCTCATGAGTAGCTAGGATTACAGGCATGGGGCACCAGTACCCGACTGGACTTTTCTTCTTACATGGCTTCAAACTTCAGTCCTCAGATCTGAGTTTCCTGAATAGCTAGGATTACAGGTGTGATCATTGACTCCCAGTGAAATTTAAAGATATTAATAGACTGTCTTCATGGAATATTCAAAATAACATATTGAGCTTTATTTTTCGTTGCTCAAAACAATGATACCACTAAGGAGAATTCACACATAAACATTCTTGATTTTGTTTAGACAGAGTCAATGTTAATTGGAGAGAAACTAAAATGTGTGGCCAAGGTTTAGAAAATGAGAGATGTTTTCATTTGAGATTGACTACGTTCAATTATATGTGAAGGGTACAATGAATGATAGAAATTGGTTGTCACTAAACATTTGATTTAAAAAACAAAAACAAAAAACAACAGGTAGGAACAGGTGGCTCATGCCTATGATCCTAGCAGCTTAGGAGGCTGAGATCTGAGGATCCCGGTTCAAAGCCAGCTCAGGCCGGAAAGCCTGGAACTCTTAGCTCCAATTAACCACCAAAAAGCCAGAAGTGGAGCTGTGGCTCAAGTGGTAGAGTGCCAGTCATGAATTAAAAGACTAAGGAACAATGCCCAGGCCCTGAGTTCAAGTCTCAGTACCAAAGCAAGCAAACGAAACACTTGTCATTATATAAAATGAATATCTGATAAATTAATATTTTCAAAGAGCTGAAAACCTAAACATTGAAACTGGTCTAAGGAGGTGGAGCTACAAAAGCTACAAGTTCTCTGGTGGAATCAGGGAAGTAGAGTGTTAGGCCCACAGACTCACTGGAATAGAAGGAGCTTCTGCAGGAGTCATTCCAGTAGAGTTGAAACCACATCGGTTTGTAAGCAGTTGAGCCTAGGGGACTCCAACTCTATCAACCTCAATTTGTTGGCTATAGCACATGTCAATCAAGTACATGCTTATTTTGGAATCAGAACTTCCCAGGCTTGCTTATCCATGGATGGACTAGCAAGTATCTATACCTCCTAATATTTAATATGCTCTAAATATGCCCAGCAGGAAGAGTTCCATGCTAAAGAATGACAGCAGACAGGACACAAGAACTTTTGCAGAGTATCTACAAAATCATGGAAATCATCCTTACATTTTAATACTTCAAAACCCATGTGATACCTAGCACCTTAACCTTAGAGCAATACAAATAGTTCTTCTAGTAGTTTTGAATCATCTGCAACTCTGATTTTTTTTTTAGTCGTGGGGCTTGAACTCTGGGCCTGAACGCTGTCCCTCAGCTCTTCAGCTCAGGGCTAGTGCTCTTGAGCCACTTGAGCCACAGCACCACTTCTGGTTTTCTGAGCAGTTTATTGGAGATAAGAGTCTAACAGACTTTCATGCCTGGGCTGGCTTTGAACCATGATACTCAGATCTCAGCCTCCTGAGTAGCTAGGATGACAGGCGTGAGCCACCAGTGCCCGGCTTCCTTGAAAAGTGGCTTCTTGGAAATTTAGGCGATGGATTCTGAACTAACAAATGCTGAACTGGCTCCAGTTATTAGGGAAAATAAAAGTGTTTCCATGTAAAACAAAAAGTAAGCATGGGATTTTATCTGGGAATAAGAAAGTCAGGCTTGCCGGGCGCTGGTGGCTCACGCCTGTCATCCTAACTACTCAGGAGGCTGAGATCTGAGGATCGCGGTTCAAAGCCAGCCCGGGCAGGAGAGACTGTGAGACTCCTATCTCCAATAAACCACCAGAAAACCGGAAGTGGCGCTGTAGCTCAAGTGGTAGAGAGCTCGCCTTGAGCTGAAGAGCTGAGGGACAGCGCCCAGGCCCAGAGTTCAAGCCCCACCATCGACAAAAAAAAAAAAAAAAAAAGAAAGTCAGGCTTCAGAAAAGTTAGCAGCCAATTATGCCACCTTTTTATTGACTACAAAGCTGGGGAAGTTGAGTGTGGTGTGACAAGACTCAGGGAACCAGGAATGATTCCAGGACTCACTCTATGGGGATATATTTGAAATAATTCATACAGGCCATGACCCACCATTTTTGAAGTCTTATTATTATACAAACAAAAGAAAAAAAAAACCTATGAGATATGAGAAGTGAAAGGAAAAAAATTACCTCTATCATCATGACCCAGAGAGAACACAGTTAATGTTTCCCTCAATACTCTTCCACATTGCTTTCTATCAAAACAATCCTACATAACCTTGCCCCCCGTAAGAATCATACCTCAGGCTGGGAAGGTGGCTCAGTGGTAGAGCGCTTGCCTTGCATGCCTGAGGCCCTGGGTTCGATTCCTCAGCACCACATAAGAAAAAAGCCGGAAGTGGTGCTGTAGCTCAAGTGGTAGAGCGTTAGCCTTGAGCTGAAGAGCTGAGGGACAGTGCCCAGGCCCAGAGTTCAGGCCCCATGACCGGACCCAAAAAAAAAAAAAAAAAAGAATCATACCTCACACACCATTCGGATATCCGTGCCTCTCCACTTGACATCTAGAAACTTATCTCTCCATGTCAAGAAGCCTTTTATGGCTTCTACTTCAGTCTTTTTAATAACAGCAGAGACCATTTCTTCTGGGAAATGTACCAAAATGGGAATGACCACTTGACTATCATTAGCATCAATGTCATTCATTCCTCTTGCCATATCTTCATGAGTAATTCTGGCTACTCAGGAGGATCATGGTTCAAAGCCAGCCAGGTACTCAAGTTTATGAGACTCTTGTCTCCAATTAACCAGCAAATAGCCAGAAGTAGAGCTATGGTAGAGTGCTAGCCTTGAGTGACTACAGCTGAGAGACAGTGCAGCTCTGAGTTCAAGCCCCAGTACCAGCACACACAGAAAAGTACTGTATACTATAGCCTGCACTCTGGGTAATGACTGGCACTCAAAAGACCATCTCCTGGTGGATGTTCCAAGGACTTGCTTCTAGGAGTGCCCTGCTCAAGTGTCTGGGGACCAGATAGCTCGAGTGAACAGCTGCGCTGTACTCCAAGTCCTGCTTTATTTAGAATATCACAAAAACCATAATAATCCTTCAGACTTCCTATCTGGCAGAATTCAGTTTTACTGTGGGAAAGGATGAATCTTGTAAAAGAGTAAGTATCTTTTAGTAACTAAAAGCTACAGTCTAGGAAAATCAGGTCTAGCCTTCTTATTTTTGTATTATTTAGTCACTAATTAGTACCAGGCACAGTGGCTCAAGCCTGCAATCATAACTACTTGGGAGGCTGAGATTGGCAGATGATGATTAGAGGCCAAACAGGGCAGAAACCGAAAAGTTCTTGTGATTCCATCACCATCAATGGTTGGGTATAGTAGTGCATCTTCGTCATCCCAGTGACAAAGGGAAGCACAAATAAGAGGAGTAAAGTCCAAGGAGGCCCTGGCATAGAGTGACAGAAGTGGCTCAAATGGTAGAGTGCTTGCCTAGCAAGCATGAGGCTAAGATTAAAGTGTGCTAGTAGACAAACAGCAGCTAGTGTTACTGCCTGTGTTTGGAATTGTGAAATATGTATAATAAATATTTGGGAACAATACTTATTTTCACATTTTGACCCTACTCCAGAAAATCCAATTAAAATGTGTAACTGAACACAGTAAGTGGCTCAGCTCACATTTATAATATGAGCTACTTAGGAGGCTGAGATCTGAGGATTAAAGTTTAGAAGCCACCTGAGTACAGGTGCATACACACTGAGAAGAGAGAGAGAGGGGAGAAAGAGCAGTCTCTCCAAATAACTGGAAAATTAAAATCCTGCTTACAGACACTTTGAATTTTGGAAGAAGCACATGACTCAACTGCAGTGGCTCTCCAGATCATAATCACGGGGAGTAGGTCCTCTCTCTAAGGTGAGCCCACATATCCCAATATGCTCTTGGGGTACCCAGCAGACATCGCAGTAGTCACAGGGCGACCCAGGCGAGGCACATTTCTTGTAGAACAGGTCCTCGTGGGGACCTTCCCGAGAGCTAGCTTCATACTTGAGGGATTACCTAGGTAACTTGGCACTCAATGTGTTCTCCTTGAAATCGGAAATACTTTACCAACTGCTCCTGAAACCAGTTGACACATAAAGACTGGAGGGATTCGATATGTTTTTTGGTGCCAGCCCCAGGACTTGAATTCAGGGCCTGGATACTGTAACCCCTGAGCTTTTTTTTGCTCAAGGTTAGCACTCTACCAATTGAGCCACAAATCCGTTTCCAACTTTTTGATGGTTAATTGGAGATCTGAGTCTTACAGACTTACTGCTTGGGCTGGCTTCAAACTACAATCCTCAGATCTCAGCCAGGATATTATGTGACAAGGATTACAGGCGTGAGCTTGGATATGAGTTTTAACATTCTTTAAAACCCCTATCTGTTATGAAATGCCAGAAGGAGTCCAATGAAGCAAGACTTTGTCAAATACTGAAACAGACATTAAAACAATGGTATCATGATTAAATAAGTTTTATTGTCACATTTAACTGCTTTGTCAGATATACACTGTAGATTTCAATATGGCATAAAAATAATATTTTCCTGAATGTCAAAATCTGAACAGAGGAGATGGCAATGGCACTTAAAACAAAATTAAGTTCACACTGGTGCTGAAGCTGCTAGTAGGTAGCGGATAAAAATTACGAATACATTTACAGATACCATGATCTGCAACATTTCAAATCAAATGGCAGTGGTGTAAGGCAGACAGAACCTGATGGTTACCACACAGACCCACAGCGTGCACACCCGAGGAATAGCGGTCTCCATCACTGCTGATTCTGTTGAGAGCTGGCTTCACAAGTAAACATCCCTCCCAGAAGACGAAGCTACTTTTTGGAGCCAGATTTTAAGCCTCTCTAATGATTTCCTTCTTCTTACAAGCTTCAACTAGTCTAGAACAGTTAAGCCTCATGTATGAACTCCATGTGTGACCTTCTCATAAAACATTGGATCTTGCCATATCCAAACCAGGAGCTCAACAGACTCATGAATGTCTTAGTGGTTTCACACATTCTGGGCCAAAGTAGAAAACAAGCAGTAATTAAGTAAAAATGTAAGTTCATCCCAACTGTCTCTATACATTCTGTAATAATCTCCCAAATGACAACGTAAAAAAAAAAAAGTATGGTTATTGAGATTTAAAACAACCTTTATTCATCAAGATTCCCAAAGTTTATTAAATTCCTTTCCTCCACAAATAAAACTAACACTAGGGTTTGTCAGATGATCTAAGTGAGTTCTATCCCTCACATGTGAGCTCAGCTAACGCCATCATATCTGGAATCTGTTTGTCTGGCACACGCCCCTCTGGTTTCCACTCTGTGTCTCTCCTAAGTCTCCAGAGACTACAGTATGCTAGTGTAACAGGCCAGTTGCTGTCACTCACCGAAAGAAAATTAACTTATTTATGATATACTTATTTTGGTGATTACTTACTCGTAGTTAGTATTTCTATATTTTTTTAAAAAGGCAACCATTTTAAGTGACAATACATATCAGGCTAGTAGAAAAAAGTTGAAACAAAGCCCTCTCTTCTGATCTTACAATCATGCAGACAAGAGAAGGTATGTCTGATTTGTTCCAATCAGGCTTCTTGGAATTAATAAAATTTCTTTTCTGGCAAAGATTAATTTGGCTCATCATAGAAAGAAGTTCTTTGAAAGCTGCTGCTAAACTTGTTTCCCATTGAAAAAGTAAATTTCAAGGCATGATAGTGCAAGAGGTAAGTTTTTGATTTATAGAACATTTATAGACTAATTGTGCTTAGTCTCTAATTTCCGATTTAAAGAACAGAAACTATACTGATAAGTTTCACTTCACCTAAATTTACCAGTACATCCGTGAATTGCACCAGAATTAGGACAATTTGATTATCTTAATGATTCTGTCATGAAACCTGCACACTGCATCTGGAGCTGAGGACCAGGGACGGAGTCTCCTTCAAGTTCTGTGCACAAGGACTTTCCCTTTGGGAGCCACGGTATCTGAGAAAGCAGCTCTCCTCCCAGACTGAGTTCTCAACAGACTCTCTCCATAAGCCATTAAGAAACACATTACCTAGCAGTTTCTTTTGTTTAGTTAAATCTGGGAGGTCTGAACGTTCCTGGGGTCCTCATCAGGATGTGTCGCGGGTCTTGAGTCCTTCGGATGTGCGTACTCACTATTAGAGGGCTCTGTAGGGTCAATCAAGTTTTCATAATCACTGTCATCTGTCTCATCACTGTCTCCGGCTGCTCTTTGGGAAGGAAGATCTGTTCCACTTCCAGGAGACTTCAGTCTGGCACTGGTGGAAACATAATTGGAAGAACCCACAGCTTGAGGTCTTGGCATGAAGACACTTCTTTCCATTGGAGACTGGCTCAGAGTACTTTCTTGATTGTTTGGGTGAAAATCAGAGTAGGGGGGAGGAGGATCAGAGGGTTCTGCATCTGCAAGTGTACTTCTGCCTTCAGCTGTAAACCCAGAATAGGGCATCCGGGGACTGAACACTGGCTCCAAGCTTTCAGCAGGCATCTGTCTGCTTAACATTGCCTGCTGCAGTCCTGGGTGAAACAGGAAGAACACTGTAACAACTTCAATATTTTCATAGATTTGCATCTTAGTGCGTCACACAGTCAACCTGAACATTCTAGAAAAATGCAGCAAGGCTATAAAATTGTTACCATTATTTTACAACTTCATAACACATTAAATAGTTTTTTCAAAGTATTACCTGATACGTTAATTCTCAAGCATAATAGAGCCTTCTGTAACCCTGGCCCTATCATTGCTGCATAATTTCCATTAAATATGCAGACACCACAGTTCAGAAAAGCTAAAATAATCTGACTAGAAGTAGGGCCCAGAGTATAGAACACACATCACTCCAGATCCTGAAACAAGCACTACCATGTCATGTGAACTTGGGCTTTTCCCGAGCCTCACATCAAGTATTATTTTCCTTTAGAGCTCCCAGTTAAGCATGCACTTAGGAACTTTCTTTTCCTTGAAAGATCAAAAGCTGCCAGAAGCCAGTGGTTCACACCTGTAATCTTACTACTCAGGAGGCTGAAATCTAAGGATCGCAGTTCAAAGCAAGCCAGGGCAGGAAAGTCTGTGAGAATCTTATCACCAATTAAACCGCAGAAAACCCTGGCACTGTGGCTCAAAGTGGACAGCACCCAGACCCTGAGTTCAAACCACCCAACCAAAACAAAACAAAACAAAACAAAAGCTCAAAAGCTCTGTGCTAGGTGGCACTGTGGCTCAAGTGGTACAGCGCTTGCTTTGAGCTGAAGAAACAGCACCCAGGACCAGAGCTTAAGACCCACAACCAACCAAAAAAAAAAAAATTAGTAAATTCTGGTTGCATATATTAATGTACCACCATAACTTATTCTGAATATTATTCTATTATTGATTCAACTATTCTAAGGTCATCTAAAATTTGTCCTTTTTTGTGTGTGTTGTTTTTTGAGACCACGTCTTACTATGTATCACAAGTTGATTTTGAGCTCACAGTCCACCTGACTCAGTCTCCTGAGCGCTAGTATGACATTATGCCCAGAACATTTCTAATTATTTCTATATAAATCAACATTTTCCTGGAAACATAAATAACCTTTTAACTGGATTATATATGTTCTTGTTAAATTAGAAGTTAGTTCACAAAATTGTCTTTTACACTGGATATTATTTGACATACATTTTATAAATTGTATGTATAAATGTTAAATCTGTTACTATATTGGAATTATTAGATTCTCAGACCTAATTTTCATTTTAGCATCCCTAGGCTTAATGATATACATTTATGCATAACAACCAAAATCTGACAAAGAAGTCTACATCATGCTGGGCGCTGGTGGCTAACACCTGTAATCCTAGATACACAGGAGGCTAAGATCTGAGGATCATGGTTCAAAGCCAGCCTGGGCAGAAAAGTCCATGAGACTCTTATCTCCAATTAACTACCAGAAAACCAGAAGTGGCACTGTGGCTCAAGTGGCAGAGCATTTGCCTTGAGCTGAAGAGCTCAGGGACAGTGCCCAGGCCCAGAGTTCAAGCCCCACGACCAACAAAAAAAAAAGAGGGGAGCGGGGCACTGGGAATGTGTTTAGTGGTAGAGTGCTTGTGTAGCAAGCATGAAGCCCTGGGTTAGATTCCTCAGTATCATATACACAGAAAAAGCCAGAAGTAGTGTTGTGGCTCAAGTGGTAGAGGGCTAGCCATAAGCACAACTGTTAAGAAATTTTAGAAGCTTTTGCTTTGTTTTAGTGCCAGTACTAGGACTCGAACTCAGGCCCTCATGCCTTTACTTGGCTTCTTCACATATGGCTCTTAGTTCAGCCATACCTCTTAGTTCAGCTTTTTTTGCTATTAGAGAAAGTCATAGAGACTTTTCTGCTGAGGCTAACTTTAAACTGAGATCCTCAGATCTCAGCCTCCTGAGTAACTATGATTATAGGAGTAAGCTACTACTGCCTGGCTTTTTCTGTAGCTAGAACATAAGGCACAGTTCATACAGGTAAGGCATGTCAGGGTTTGCTTAGTCATAATCATCAGACCTACTGGATTTATTTGAACTTTTTTTGTGTGTATGTGTGGGGCTTGAACACTGTCCTTCAGCTCAAGGCAAGTGCTCTGCCACTTGAGCCACAGAGCCACTACCTGTTCTAACTTCTGTGTCAGCTTTTCTTTTCTTTTTTTTTTTTTTTTGGGTCCGGTCGTGGGGCCTAAACTCTGGGCCTGGGCACTGTCCCTCAGCTCTTCAGCTCAAGGCTAGCGCTCTACCACTTGAGCCACAGCGCCACTTCTGACTTTCTTTTTGCTTATGTGGTGCTGGGGAATCGAACCCAGGGCCTCATGCATGCAAGGCAAGCGCTCTACCACTGAGCCACCTTCCCAGCCCTGTGTCAGCTTGTCTATCCTCACTTTTTCTTCCAGTTTTTAAGAGACCTGAAGACTACCGCAAAAATAGCCCTTCCCACACTAGGAAATGGAAAGACCTTCCATGCTCTTGGATAGGCAGACTTAATATAGTGAAAATGGCAATACTGCCAAAATTAATATACAAGTTCAATGCAATTCCTATTAAAATCCCAATGACGTACATCTCTGAAATACAGAATACAGTCCAAAAATTCATATGGAACAACGAAAGACCTAGAATTCTAGGAAAAAAAGAAAACATGGGAGGGATCTCGATGCTGAACTTCAAACTCTACTATAGAGCCATAATAACAAAGACAGCATGGTACTGGCACAAAAACAGACTCGAAGGCCAATGGAATAGAAGATCCAGAAATAAAACCACATGCCTACAATCAGCTGATATTTGACAAAGGAGCCAAAGACATACAGTGGAAGAAACAGCCTCTTCAACCACTGGTGCTGGGAAAACTGGGCGGCCACATGCAGAAAACTAAAAGTAGACCCCAAGTGGCGCTGTGGCTCAAGTGATAGAGTGCTAGCCTTGAGCTGAAGAGCTGAGGGACAGCACCCAGGCCCAGAGTTCAAGCCTCACAACTGGCCAAAAAAAAAAAAAATCCACGTGAACTTTAAAAAAAAATCCAAACAAAAATGGGCTGGGATGTAGCTCAGAGGCAAAGCGCTTGCCTAGCAAGTGCAATGTCCTGGGTTCAATCCCCAGTACCAAAAAAGACAAAAAAAATACAGTTTAAAAAAAAAAAAAAGTGGACCCCAGCCTATCACCATGCACCAACATCAACTCAAAATGGATTAAAGACCTTAACATCAAACTTGAATCTCTGAAACTACTGCAGGACAGAGTAGGAGAGACACTTGAACTTATAGGTACAGGAAGGAACTTCCTGAACAGAGTCCCAGGGTCACAACAAATTGGAGAGAGACTTGACAAATGGGACTACTTTAAAACAAAAAGTTTCTGCACAGCTAAAGCTATACCAACCAAGCTAGAAAGACAACCAACTAATTGGGAAAAAGTATTTACCAGCAGTATATCAGACAAGGGGTTAATATCCAGTATATACAGGAAATTCAAGAAACTAATCCCTCCCAAATCCAACAAACCAATTACTAAATGGGCAAGGGAACTAAAGAGAGACTTCTCAGAAGAAGAGATAAAAATGGCAAAGAAGCACATGAGGAAATGTTCACCATCCCTGGTTGTGAAGGAAATGCAAATAAAGACAACCCTGAGATACCACCTTACCCCAGTCAAAATGGTCCACATCCTCAAGTCAGCCAACGACAAATGCTGGAGGGGATGTGGAGAAAGAGGAACCCTATTACACTGCTGGTAGGAATGTACACTTATACAACCACTTTGGAAAGCAGTCTGGAGGGTCCTCACAAAGTTAAATATTGACCTCCCTTATGACCCAGTCATACCACTTCTAGGCATCTATCCTGAACAACAGGAACCAGTATACAAGGACACATGCACCTCCATGTTTATTATAGCACTGTTCACAATAGCCACGATATGGAAACAACCCAGATGTCCCACCACAGATGAATGGATCCAAAAATTGTGGTATCTATACACAATTGAATATTATGCAGCCATTAGAAAGGACAAAATAATGGCATTTGCAGGGAAATGGATGGAACTAGAAGAAATCATGTTGAGCAAGGTAAGCCAAGTACAAAGAGACAAACGGCACATGGTCTCCCTGATAAGTGGATGTTAAATCCAAAATGTTAGGTGATACAACAAAATTAACAGGACTTAATAAACAAAGGACTTCTATTCATCTGGTCAAATCCTACTAAATAACCCCATGCTGCTGATCACATGTACGGTATATATGTGCATACCAGAGGGGAACCAGGATGACCCAAAATTAGAGGGAACCAGGGAAAAACATACAACAGGGGGACCCATCAGCTGCACTGGACATTGACCAAAATGAACTAAGCAACTCAATGGCAGCGATGGGAGGGAGGGAACAAGTGGGAAAGAGGGAACAGCTGATGCTATGCAAAACAAAAGAAATGTACATATCACCCAATGTGGAAGAAATAACTGTATCGCAACGCTCATAGAACTCATAAACGTTATAGATCGTGATAGACAATTTGCTCCAGGAAAGTTAGAATGTGTTTGTGACTTTAAGCATCACTATCCCACAATACTGTGAAATTTGTGAAATTATGTAACTACTTAATCACAATAAAAAATTTGAAGAAAAAAAAATAGCCCTTCTCCTTAGGAAGAGCTTAGTGACAAGGGAATGTCTTTCCTTAAACAAGTCAACTTGGGGGGCTGGGAAGGTGGCTCAGTGGTAGAGCGCTTGTCTTGCATGCCTGAGGCCCTGGGTTCAATTCCTCAGTACCACATAAGCAAAAAGAAAAAAGCCGGAAGTGGTGCTGTGGCTCAAATGGTAGAGCATTAGCCTTGAGCTGAAGAGCTGAGGGACAGCGCCCAGGCCCAGAGTTCAGGCCCCACGACCAGACCCCAAAAAACAAACAAACAACAAGTTAACTTGGTGCTTGCTGAATGGAACTCATGCCACTTAATGTCTAATTGGATACTTAAGACATTTCAGGGCTGTGATGCAGCTCAGTAGCAAAGCAGGTACAACACTCTGGGTTCCATCCCCAATACCAAAAAAAAGTCATTTCCCTGATACTAATGATAAAATTACTAAGAAACATACTTCTTTCTTGTTCTTTTTCATTTTTCTTCTGAGTGACTTGTCTTCTTAATTTATTCACTTCTGCCTGGCAAGATTCAACAACTCGCTCACTCTTTTCCACATCTGCACACACTGCCTGAGGAGGGGAAAACATAAAAAGAGAGGTTAGTTTCATTCAAGCATAAGGCACTTCATAAACCCATTCTTTTTTTTTTTTTTTTTTGGGGGGGGGGGGGTCCGGTTGTGGGGCCTGAACTCTGGGCCTGGGCACTGTCCCTCAGCTCTTCAGCTCAAGGCTAGCACTCTACCACTTGAGCCACAGTGCCACTTCCGGCTTTTTTCTTTTTGCTTATGTTGTGCTGAGGAATCAAACAAGGGCCTCAGGCATGCAAGGCAAGTGCTCTACCACTGAACCACCTTCCCAGACCCCATAAATTCATTCTTATTACAAACTTAGAAAAAGAGCAGATGATTAAATCAAGTTCAAAACAGACACATGAGATACAAAGGCCCAAGGAACTAGGATTGCTTCTCGAGACAGGGTCTTGCTATGCTGCCAAGACTAGCCTTAAGCTTAAAATGCTCCTGCCTCAGCCTCTTGAGGACAAGGATTACAGGCATGTGCCAGCCACTGGAGCCCAGTGGCACACCACCATACCTGGGTCCAGATTGTTCCTATCCATTGATTTCCTTTCTTAATCCTTGTACAATTCAGCTTATAAATTCTTTTTTTTTTTTTTTTGTCGGTCGTGGGGCTTGAACTCTGGGCCTGGGCGCTGTCCCTCAGCTCTTCAGTTCAAGGCGAGCGCTCTGCCACTTGAGCTACAGCGCCACTTCCCAGCTTATAAATTCTTAAGAATAAGAGATACAATCTTGGGCTGAGAAGTTGGCTCAGTGGCAGAGTGCTTGCCTAGCATACATGAGGCCCTGCGTTCGATTCCTCAGCATCACATAAACTGGAAGTGGTGCTGTGGCTCAAGCGGTAGGAGGCTAGCCTTGAGCTGAAGAGCTGAGAGACAGTGCCCGGGCCCAGAATTCAAGCCTCACGATCGACCAAAAAAAAAAAAAAAATAGATACAATCTTTTCCCTAGATTCATCTTTTTTTTTTTTGCATATGTGCCAGTCCTGGGGCTTGAACTCAGGGCCTAGGCATGTCCCTGAACTTTTTTGCTCAAATCTAATACTCTACCACTTGAGCCACAGCTCCACTTCTGGCTTTTTTTGGTACGTAATTGAGATAAGAATCTCCTGCCTGGGCTGGCTTCAAACCATGATCCTCAGATCTCAGCTTCTTGAGTTGCTAGGATTACAGGCATGAGCCACTGAAGCCCAGCTAATTCTTTTTTTTTTTTTGCTCTTTTTTTTTTTTTGCCATTCCTGGGGCTTGAACTCAGGACCTGAGCACTGTCCCTGAGCTTCTTTTACTCAAGGCTAGTACTCTGCCACTTGAGTCATGGCGCCACTTCTGACCTTTTCTGTTTTTGTTGTACTAGGCAAACACTATCATGAAGCCACATTCCCAGCCCTAATTCACCATTTTTATTGAAGTGAAAAGGAAATTTTTTGCTACTAATGTAGCTTACAAACGAAGAGTAAAAGACAGCAATGAGATGCTTTCAACATTTATTTATAACCAACAAAGTAAAAAAAAGAGATAAGAAAGATTTATTTAACAGGAAAATAGTAATGAGGGAAAGCTGGAAAAGAGAATAACACATTTCAAAGTCAAGGTTTAATAAAAGGTAACTATGTGAAGTTGCATCTATATAATTCAATCATTAATAATCACTATGAGATATCAGTATTTTCAGAGCTGGCCTTCTTTAATCATCAGGGAAATGTCTAATAGTCACTCTGAAGTTCTTCTGGCCTGTGCTGACAGTTTGAAAGGGCATGGACATGAATTCAGGACAAAAGCTGTTTTCCACTGCACATTCTTCCCATAGCAGAAATACCAGAAACTTTCAGAAAGTAAGCTCGCACCAGTGAGCATGTAGAGTTCCAGATACAGTGAGTGGTAAGGGAAAGCCTAATTTGGAGAGGCATTGGAAACTGCCACTGTATGCTCTCTCCTTGTGCCCCAGGACTGCACTCAATCTTCCCCCTCTTTCCAATGCTGCCTTCATTCCTTACTTTATTCTTTGGAGACTTCTTCTAACAAAAATGCTTTTTCCAGCCTTAGGAGAGCTTCTAACAAGCCACTGTCCTTCTTGCCCTGAAAGGCAAGTTCAAAGACTGTTTTGTGCTTAGGGTTTACCAGCAAGAACACATGATGATGAAAAGAATGTGGGAAAGTACTGTTAGTATCTAGCTCAGCATCTGGATCACTGAGGATGATTCCATAAATATTTGTTGTGTGGATGACTAAGAATGAACAGGCTCCACTGCAATCCTTCCACTTGAAAGAGGCAGGCCAGAAGCAAAGTAAGTGGTCTCAAAAGGAAGCAGAACTGAATTGAGCTATGAGCGGCTTTTTTTTTTTGGTCCGGTCATGGGGCCTGAACTCTGGGCCTGGGCGCTGTCCCTCAGATCTTCAGCTCAAGGCTAGCACTCTACCACTTGAGCCACAGCACCACTTCCGGCTTTTTTCTTTTTGCTTATGTGGTGCTGAGGAATCGAACCCAAGGCCTTATGCATGCAAGGCAAGCGCTCTACCACTGAGCCACCTTCCCAGCCCCTATGAGCGGCTTTTGATACTGTCTCTTCTTAGAATATGACTGATATTGATAGTTGTGTTCTGAACAACTTTCTTTAAACTCAACATACATTTTCCTAGAAAGAGTGCTATTGCAACTGGGGGCCTAACTGCTTTAATAAACAATATTAAAATGTAGTTCAGAGGCTTCTGTGGACTAGCCCAACTGCTCTATAGCTCTGACATTACTTCAGGAAGCACATCTGATGGACCAGAGTTCAGATGTCAATTGGGAAATGATAAAAAATTAAAGCAATATATATACAATGACAACTAATAAATCAGTTACCTGTACTTTTTCCTGAAGTGCATTATAAACCTGATAAATAGCCCTGATGTCTTTCATTACTCCATCCTTGTCAAAAAAGTCAGTACTAGAAGACAGAAAAACAGATGTCAAAGTTATTAAAACTGTCATGAACCAGAGAGGCATTTTTCCTACCACTTCTATCATTAATCTGCAAATTAAATTGTGATTCTAAAATGCTCTTCCTACTAGAATTACAGCAGAGGAATTAAAAAAAAACCCACATTAGCAAGACAGTTTTAATTACTAATTAGAAAATATACATCTTAGCCAGGTGTCAGTTGCTCACGCCTGTAATCCTAAATGAGATCTGAGGATCACGGTTCAAAGCCAGACTGGGCAGAAAAATCCATGAGACTCTTATCTCTAATAAACCACTAGAAAACCAGAAGTGGCACTGTGGTTCAAGAGGTAAAGCACTAACCTTGAGCTGAAGAGCTCAAGGACAGTGCCCAGGCCCCAGAGTTCAAGCCCCACAACCACAAAAGAAAAAACAAAACAAAAAAGCAAAAACATATATAAAAAAATATATATATATTATATATATATAATATATATATATATATATGTCTTCCCACCCATCCCCCCCCAGACCCCCTCCAGTCAGTTGTGGAGCTTGAACTCAGCATCTGGGCTCTGTCCCTGAGCTCTTTTGTTCAAGGCTAGTGCTCTACCACTTTAAGCCAGTGTCAGTACCAGTTTTCTGGTGGTTAATTGGAGATAAAAATCTCAAGAACTTTTCCGCCTGGGTTGTATTTGTACCTCGATCCTCAGATCTCAACCTCCTGGATAGTGAGGATTACAGGCATGAGCCACTGGTGCCTGGCTTACAACTAACTATACATCTTTTAATGACTATTTTTTTTTAACTCTTAGAACCTTAGAAATACACATACTCGGCCCCACGGCCGACCAAAAAAAAAAATGATTTTAGGGGCTGGGAAGGTGCCTCAGTGGTAGAGCGCTTGCCTTGCATGCCTGAGGCCCTGGGTTCGATTCCTCAGCACCACATAAGCAAAAAGAAAACAGCCGGAAGTGACGCCGTGGCTCAAGAGGTAGAGCGCCAGCCTTGAGCTGAAGAGCTGAGGGACAGTGCCCAGGCCCAGAGTTCAGGCCTCACGACCGGACCCAAAAAAAAAAAAAAAAGAAATACACATACTCTTTCCCAACTTTTGTTTTGCCACCAAAAATATTTGTGGCAAATGATAAAAATACAGTAAACTATTTTTTAGTAAGAATAAAATTTTGTTTATGGTAATGACAATAGTCTAGAAAATTACCTTACTGTATTTTTCAATTCCCAAATTAACAAATTTGATTTCATTTATTTCCATAAACTTATCAATGATTTATTAATAAAGGAAATACTAGACAGGTGCCGGTGGCTCATGCCTGTCTATAATCCTAGCTACTCAGGAGGTAGACATTTTAAGATCGTAGTTCAAAGCCAGCCCAGGAAAGAAAGTCCATGAGACTCTTATCTCCAATAAACGACCAGAAAACTAGAAGTGGCGCTGTTGTTCAAGTGCTAGAGCGCTTGCTTTGAGCTGAAGTGCTTAGAGACAGCACCCAGGCCCAGAGTTCAAGCCCCACAACCAACAAAAAAAATAAAATAAAATAAAAAAATACTGTCTGCAAGAGAAAGAAAGAAACTCTCATTTTACCTTTCAACTTACCCATGCTCTTTAATAACTTTGGCATAACTCTGAGAAGTATTTGGCACTGAAGACACTTTGTATTCTTGCTGGCTAGTATTGCCTAGATTGGGAATAGCAAGTGATATCCTTTGATTATACCTAAGAGGAAAGTAGAAAAAGAAATAATGAAAAGAGAATCACTTTTTTTTTTCTCTTTTTAAAAAACATATGGGAGGTGGACTCCTGTGGCTCATGCCTGTAATCCTACTCAGGAGGCTGAGATCTGAGGACTATGGTTCAAAGCCAGCCTGGACAGGAACATCCATGAAACTCTTTTTTGCTTGTTTGTTTGTTTTTTTGGGTCAGGTCATGGGCCCTGAACTCTGGGCCTGGGCACTGTCCCTCAGCTCTTTAGCTCAAGGCTAGCCCTCTACCACTTGAGCCACAGTGCCACTTCTGGCTTTTTTCTTTTTGCTTATGTGGTGTTGAGGAATCAAACCCAGGGCCTCATGCATGCAAGGCAAGCGCTCTACCACTGAGCCATCTTCCCAGCCCCTTTTTTGTTATTTTTTGTTTTGTTTTGTTTTTTGCATCCATGAAACTCTTATCTCCAATTAACTACCAGAAAACCAGAAGTGGTGCTGTGACTCAAGTGGTAGAGCACTTGCCTTGAGCTTAAGAGCTCAGGGACAGCGCCTAGGCCCAGAGTTCAAGCCCCACGACCTACAAAAAATAAAAACAAAAAACAAAACAACCATATGGGTCTTGCTATGTTGTTATACTGAAGGTGACCCTGTGAGCTCAAATTATCCTCCTATCTTATCTTCGTAAGTGCTGGGGTTATAGGTATATACTGCCATCACCTACTCTAAAAGTTTTACTTTAAGAATGGGGGTTGGGGAGACTGGGAAGGTGGCTCAGTGGTAGAGTGCTTGCTTTGCATGCCTGAGGCCCTGGGTTCGATTCCTCAACACCACATAAGCAAAAAGAAAAAAGCCAGAAGTGGCACTGTGGCTCAAGTGGTAGAGTGCTAGCCTTGAGCTGAAGAGCTGAGGGACAGCGCCCAGGCCCAGAGTTCAGTCCCTACGACCAGACCCCCCCAAAAAAAAAAAAAAAAAAAACAATGGGGGTTAGCGTAGTGGAGTGTAGTTGCAGAGTGGCTAATAAAGACTCCTCGCCCTGTTTCTTTTTTAAAAAAGAATGGAGCGTGGCCCAGCCACTAGTGGCTCACACTTGTAATCCTACTCAGAAGGCTGAGATCTGAGGATCCAAGTTCAAAGCCAGCCTGGGCAGGAAAGTCTGTGAGAATCTCATCTCCAATCAAGTACCAAAAAAAGAAAGAAGAAAGCTTTCAGTGGAGTTTTGGCTCAAATGCAGAGCAGTAGACTTGAGCAAAAAAGCCAAGTTAGAACTTGAGGGCCTGAGTTCAAGCGAGGCGAGGCTGGACTTGAACCACAATAAAATCAGGTTCCCAAGTTTAAAAATAGTTATATTAATGATTATTTTCACTGATACTGACTGATTTCATTAAACTGAGTTTCCAAAGACAATATGACCCACCTAATCATGTTTTTTCACTTTAACAAGTTCACAATGCAAAAACCCTTATTAACCAGCCAGTGGAATCAATTTTACAGTTTTGTCTTTGAAACTGTTGTTCTAACATCCTGATCAGACCTCTAAAGCAATACAACTACATTGCTATAATAGATCAAGAAGTAAATGGTGGCTCCTACCTGTTCACTCCCATATGAATTTATGCATAGTATCATGTCTTACTAATGCTTATTAATCTAAAAATAGTTTAATTTATATAAATACTTGACAAGGAAAATACCTTCTCTTAACTATTCAGAGAGCAACAAAAGCATTTCTTTATAGATACTATAAAATACACAACAATGCACAAACATTTCCAAAGCTATAAATCTCAATTACTTGTGCAAACTTCTCTTTATGAGACAGATGGAAAGATTTTCTTTACCTGCGATTTGGTCTAAAGAGAACATACTCTAAAGCATGAGTGGAATTGTTGGCAGTGGAGATGAAGCTGAAGAGGAGGAAGACGAGGTCGGGCACACCGAGGATGCGAGTGAGCTGTTTGTGGATAACCTGTTCTCTGTATGACATCTGCTGTTGAGTATTTCGTCGGAATCTATACCATCCAATAACTTTCTGTAGCAAAACAGAAGAAAAGTATTAAAAGTTGCATGAAATCCTACAAATTTAATTCTGAATGTATCCATACAAACACTGTACACAAATACTCATAGTAGCTTTACATGAGATAGCCTCAAACTGAAAGCAAGCAACTGTCCATCAGCAAGTGAACAGGTAAACAAATCGTGATGTACCTACATACTGGAGTACTACTCAATAATAAAAAAGAACAAATGACTGATATATACAATATGGATGAATCTCAAATTATGAATGAAATTAATTCCTAATGAAAGAAGCCAGACCCAAGGGTCTATCTATGTAAAACTCTGGAAAATGAAAATTCATCTACATTGAGATGGAGCAATTCCATGGCTGCGAGTGCCAGGTGAGGAAGTGGAATGAGAAAAATACATAGGAAACTTCTGCCACTGGATGGTATGTTCATTATTGCCTTATAGTGATGGTTTCATGGATGTGTACACATACCAAACTGATCACTGTATACACTAAATATGTGTATTGTATCATATGACAACTATATTCCATAGCCTATTTTTAATAGCCATTTTGACAAACTATAGCATATCTAAACCGGCTAAGTGAATTAACCTATAGAAAGTATACTTCTCATAATGTGACTTACTAATATCTTGAAAACAGATGACATGAGGCATCTGGAAGTCTTGCCAGAATGCCTTCCTAGGTCTCTCTCATATCTGTAGAGCCAGGAATCTGAATTTAAGATAAATTCCTTGAGTTTTCTTTTGCGTTTGAAAATTTGAAAGCCTGTTGTAGAAACAGCTTAATTTTTAAATTAGAAACACCATCTCAATAAAGCTTGCTTCTTTGAAATAAATACTAAGTAAAAATCTTGAGTTTTTGTTTTTGTGCCAAGACTGGGGCTTGAACTGAATTTTGCACTCACAATTGTGTTCCATCACTTGAGCCATGCCTCCCAGTCAAAAAAACCCTGTTTTTAAGGTAAAAGTGAGCCAGGCATGATGGTGTATGCCTATAACCCCAGCCCTGGATTGACTGAGAAAGGAGGAGGATTACAAGGTCAGGTCAGTCTACACTAGCAAATTCATGGCCAGTCTCAACAAACCTGTTACAAACAAACACACACAGGAAGGGAGTTTAAAACTCTCAACATTACTTTAAAATAGTAAATTTAAAATATATTCTGGCACCTTCATGTAGAAAGGAAGTAAATTAACAGTCACTGAATACTTGTGCCAAACTTTCCATTCTTTCTTTTTTCTTTTAGCACTTTTTTTTTTTTTGGTCAGTTGTGGGGCTTGAACTCTGGACTTGTGCGCTGTCCCTGCACTCTTCAGCTCAAGGTGAGTGCTCTACCACTTGAGCCACAGCACCACTTCCTCTTTCTTTTTTCTTTTTGCCAGTTCTGGGGCTTGAACTCAGGGCCTGGGCACTGACCCTGAGCTTCTTTTGCTCACAGCTGGCACTCTACCACTTGAACCACAGTGCTACTTCTGGCTTTTTTTGTTATGTGGTACTAAGGAATCAAACCCAGGGCACCATGCATACTAGGCAAGCACTATCACTAAGCCAATTCCCAGCCCAAACCTTTCAGTGTACAATCTTATGAGACCTGTCCTTTTATTTTTCAACTTTATTATTAAGTAGTTGTACAAAAAGATTACAAGTCCATAAGCCATGAATCTTGATCAATGTAAGACCTGTATTGTCCAAAGTCACGTGACTAAACAACAGCCACAGTGTAGAACTTGGCTACCTGTCTCTTTCCATGGTACAAGACTAACTTCAAAATTCCATGTTTCATGAAGAACAGTGAAAAGTAGTCTTTTTTTTTTTTCTTTCTTTATTGTGGGGCTTGAACTCTAGGCCTGGGTACTGTCCTGAGCTCTTCAGCTCAAGGCAAGCACTCTACTACTTGAGCCACAGTGCCACTTGCGGTTTTCTAGTGGTTTGTTAGAGATAAAGAGTCTCATGGACTTTCTTGCCTGGGCTGGCTTTGAACCACGATCCTCAGATATCAGCCTCCTGAGTAGCTAGGATTACGGGCGTGAGCCACCGGCACCCAGCTGAAAATTAGTTTTTATTTTGGGCTAAAAAAATTTTTGTGAGTCAAGCAGAAAAGGTCAGATAAGTTGATGTTAGGGAAATGAACTCTAAGACATGTATTCAAATGTTTTTTTCTTTCATGCGATTGTTTCTAACACATTTATAAGATTATTTCTTTGTTGCATTGTATGTCCCATCCCCGTCCCCCCCCCCCCCCCCCCCCCGTGCCCCATAACCCCTGCTTTCACTGTATTTGATGTTTGTGGAGGGGAAGGGAAAAACAAATTGTTTAAATAGGGAGACAGGTGGACCCACTGCAACAATGAGACGTACAAGTCGTTATGTTGAAAACGAACTTTACAACTTTGGTGGTGGGGGGTAGGAGGTGGGGGGTGGGGGAGAGGATGGGATGGGAAAGGGAAACAAAGGAGGAGGCTACAATGCTTGATAAGAAATGTACTCATTATCTTGCCCATGTAATTGTAACCCCTCTGTACAGTATTTTCACAATAAAAATTTTTTTTTTAAATTTTGTGCCATTTCTGGAGCTTGAACCCAGTGCCTTTTGCTCTCACTTGTAATTTTTGTTCATAAGTCTGGCGCTCTATCACTTGGGTCACACCTCTACTTTGTTAATTGAAGGTAAGAGTTTCACAGATTTGTTTGCCTAGGCTGGCTTTCAACTGAGATCCTTAGATCTCAGCCTCCTGAGTAGCTAGGATTACAAGTGTAAGCTACTGGTACCTAGTTTAAAAGTAGTTCCGTATCCAACAAGAAATAGAGGGCTGGGAAGGTGGCTCAGTGGTAGAATGTTGAATGCATGAGGCCCTGGGTTCAATTCCTCGGTACCACATAAGCAGAAAAAGCCAGGAGTAGTGCTGTGGCTCAAGTGGTAGAGTGAGTGCTAGCCTTGAGCTGAAGAGCTGAGGGACAGTGCCCAGGCCCAGAGTTCAGGCCCCGACAAAAAAAAAAAAAAAAAAAGATAAAGAAACTATCCATTAGTGAGAGCTTTCAGTGTATGTGAACATGACATCTTTATTCTAAGATTGGATCCTTTGTGCTAAATATTGGAGCTACACCCGCAGGCCTGGGTCACACCTCACACTCTATCTCCAAAAGACTTGAATAGCACTTGGCAGATAGCTTGTTTTCACAAAATATTCATTGACTAGCAGAATCTTACAAATGGTGACAGGCTAAGTAACAGTGCTTTTCAGTTATGCCAAGTCCAACTGTTTTCAATCATTTGTCTTTTCTACTTTATGTCAACTATCAACTGATAATGATTGGACATTTGTCTATATTTATAAACAGATTCTCCCTTTAATCTGAAAACGGAAGGGTGAGATGCCAAGTCAATTCATATTGGTGTTGTCTACAATTCTACCTTTTAGAACTAAAAGAGAAGCTAGTCACAAATTACTGGGGAACTAGCTCACTGGTGTTGAAAAGAATATTTCAGGGGCTGAGAAGGTGGTTCAGTGGTAGAGCGCTTGTCTTGCATGCTTGAGACCCTGGGTTCAAATCCTCAGCACCACATAAGAAAAAAGCTGAACGTGGTGCTGTGGCTCAAGTGGTAGAGCACTAGCCTTGAGCTGAAGAGCTGAGGGACAGCGCCCAGGCCCAGAGTTCAGGCCCCACGACCGGACCCAAAAAAAAAAAAAAAAAAAAAAAAAAGAATATTTCAGATAGCTATGTCTGGCGCACCATGAGGCATTCTAAGTAAGGTGGCCTCTTTTTTTTTGGGTCCGGTCGTGGGGCCTGAACTCTGGGCCTGGGCACTGTCCCTCAGCTCGTCAGCTCAAGGCCAGCGTTCTACCACTTGTTTCACAGGGCCACTTCCGGCTTTTTTCTTTTTGCTTATGTGGTGCTGAGGAATCGAACCCAGGGGCTCATGCATGCAAGGCAAGCACTCTACCACTGAGCCACCTTCCCAGCCCCAGGTGGCCTCTTTTTTGTGGCACCTCCTGTACAGGCAGCTGCATGAAAATGAAGCTGAGTATCTCCTGCCTGTTAGGAACTCACTGAAGTGAATGGTGAGCTTGAATTTCCTACTCTTTATAAGAAGCATATGGTCACAGAAGTTGCTGTTGATACTCTGCACTAGGAATGACAAACAAGGCTGTCCAATGAAGCAGAGTATCTTGACTTATTTACTTGTTGCTGAGAAAAGGGCATGTTAAAGACCAAAGAGAACTGGAGAGAAAATGTGCATCTGAGGTTGCACTGAAAATGTCTATCTGAGCATTCTCAACTAGAAATTAGTTAACAAAAAAGAGGGAGATAGGGATATTCCTGGACCAATAAGATACTAAGCCTCTTTGTCTGGGGTACAAAAGAGCTAGCACAATATGCAAACCTTTCAATCTCTCTAAAGAAGATGTCAGCCAATTTGTTGCCAAAAAGCCAATGAACAAAGAAGGCAAGAAACCCAGGCCCATGCTCCCAAGACCCAGCATCTTGTTACTCCATGTGTCCTGAAGTATAAACACTGGCATGTTGCTCTGAACAAACAACATTCTGAGACCACAGAATATGCTCAACTTTTGGCCAAGAGGATGAAGAGAAAGCCAAAGAAAATCTCAAAAAACAGATTGCCAAGAGATGAAGGCTCCTCTCTGAGCTTCGCTTCTAAGTCTGAGTTCAGTCAAAACTAAGAATCTCTGCAGCCTTCACTCCCATTTTCTGCGTGGGAAGCAGGAAATGCTAACCCATTCTTCCATTTCTCCCTACTTAATCCTTTTATACTAGAATAAACCATTAGCAAAATTTAAAAATGAATACTTTGCTGGGTGCTGGTGGCTCACGCCACTGTAATCCTAGCTACTTAGGAAGCTCAGATCTGAGGATCACGGTTCATAGCTAGCCCAGGCAGGAAAGTCTGTTAGACTCTTATCTTCAATAAACCACCAGAAAACCGGAAGTGGCGCTGAGGATCAAGTGGTAAAGCACTTGCCTCGAGCTGAAGAGCTGAGGGACAGCGCCCAGGCCCAGAGTTCACTGACCAAAAAAAAAAAGAATACTTTAAGAGTAACAAATAAATGATCACACCTAAAAAAAAAAAAGAATCATGGACATCCTCCTCTAAACTGTATGCTTGTTTATGCTTCATTACCAATTTATCCCATAGACTTTCTTCTCTATTCTTGACATTCATTTACATTTCCTGGAGCCAAAATAATCATGCTAACCCTGGGATCTTTTGGGCCTTATGAAGATACTAAGAGGAGTACTAAATTTATTTTCTGTTGAAAAGTAGATACTTTCAGAAAACAGAAATCTTCCTCCTTTGGCCTTGGGTGGTCTTAGCCTAAAATTTGAGGCCTGGAGAAACTATAAATACAACATGAATTCTGCTAGAGTAGTAATTCTCTGACCACTTTGTACCTGAGCTTTTCCTAACAAAAACATTAGCCTCTATCTCAACTTTTATTTTTCCAGTCTAGGATATGAACTCAAGGCCTCATACTTGGTTAGCAGTGCTCTTGAGGCACCTGAGGCATGCCTCCACCCTGGCTTTTTCCTTGTTATTTTGGGGATGGAGTCTCACAGACTCTTCTGCCCAGGTTAGCCTTGACCCACAATCTTCCAATGTCATATTCTTGAACAGCTAAGATTACAGGTGTGAACCACGGGGCCTGACTCAATCCTAACATCTTAAGTATACCTTTGTAGGTAGTACAGCTTTTGAGGAAAAAGTATAATTTTGTGCCTTTCTTGAAGGGGAAGGGGATCCAAACTAGAATAAACTAGTGCTGGGATTACAGGCATGTACCACCATGCCTAGCTTATTTTTTTTTATTTTTTTTTAATTTATTTATTTTTTCTTTTGGTCGGTCGTGGGGCTTGAACTCTGCGCCTGGGCGCTGTCCCTCAGCTCTTCAGCTCATGGCTAGCACTCTACCACTTGAGCTACAGCGCCACTTCTGGTTTTCTGGTGGTTTATGGGAGATAGGAGTCTCACAGTCTTTCCTGCCCGGGCTGGCTTTGAACCGTGATCCTCAGATCTCAGCCTCCTAAGTAGCTAGGATTACAGGTGTGAGCCACCAGTGCCCAGCTCTTATTTATTTTTAGTATCTAAAGTTTCGAAACCTATTAAAAAAAATACACACAACTTTCTGGTCCTTTTAATATAGACTTTAATATGTAATGAGTACTCTAGAAAACTGTGCAAAGTTCAGTTTTATAAAGCCATTTGGAATGAAGTTCAGTTTTATAAAGCCATTATCATTAAAAGCTCACAATCTAAACTGAAAACAAATGAGGAAGTAAGGTGTTACCTGAGAGATGAGGGATGGACTGCTGAGAGATAGCAGAATGTTTGCTCCCATGCAAATCACTGAGAATGAGAGCAGAGCTCACGATGCCCTTTCCCACTTGAGCACATACCCTGGGTGGACCAGCAGACAGAGCTTCCTAAGCTTGCTGTCACACATGAAGCCACTCTGCCTTTTTTCCACCCCATCCTTACAGACTTCCTATTCTTTCTTTTACGTTGCTTTCTTCCTTTACATGAGCCTACTTTACTCAGCAGTGGTACTAAGAAAGACACTAGGAAGGCTGTAATTGCACTTACTCCAGAATTCTTTACACACAGGAATTTTGTTTGGCTTGACAAGTTGAGAATTTTTTTTTTAAGTGATGCCTCAAGAGTCAATCTATTGTCTTAAGGCAAAAAAAAAGAGAAAAACCCCTATTCATGATATAATACAGTTTTTGTTTGTTTTGTCTTGTTACAGGTACCAGGGTTGAACTCAGGGCCTTGAACCTGCTTGGGTTACTTGCTCATAGCTGACACTCTACCACTTGGGCCATGCCTCTAGACTGGATTTTTGTTGGTTATTTAGAGACAGAGTCTTGAAGACTTTTCTACTTGGGCTGGCTTTGAAGTCTAATCCTCCAGATCTCAGCCTCCTGAATAGCTAGAATTATAGGCCTGAGCCATTGGTGCCCAACAGTAAATTGAAGCTTTCAGAGAATAAATAACAAAACTTGGATCATTTCAATTTTATTCAGATTTGTTTACCATATGTAATAGAAAATCATATGCATGTGTTGATAAGAATAGGAGTAACACGGGCTGGGAATGTGGCTTAGTGGTAGAGTTCTTGCCCAGTATGCATGAAACGCTGGATTTGATTCCTCAGTACCACATAAACAGAACAAGTCAGAAGCAGCGCTTTAGCTCAAGTGACAGAGAACTAACCAGCAAAAGAAGCTCAGGGACAGTGCCCAGGCCCTGAGTTCAAGCCCCAGGAAAAAAAAAAAAAAAAAAAGAATAGGAATAACATATCTAATGATGTTTGATTGAAATTGACATTTTTGAGAAATATTTTTCCTGATTATAAATTAATGAACATTAAACATTTACAAAATTATTTTAAATTACAAGTAGAAAAAAACATACCACCCATAGTCCACTGAACTGCCATTATCTTTCCAGATTATAGTTCACTTTTTATTTCCTATTTTAACATAATGGGATAATTCTACAAATATCTAATTTTTTTCTGGTAAAAGAGTATCAACAAGGCTGGAAAAGTGGCTCAGTGGTAGAGTGCTTGCCTTACATACATGAGGCCCTGGGTTCGATTCCTCGGCACCACATAAGCAGAAAAAAAAGGCCGGGAAGTGGCGCTGTGGCTCAAGTGGTAGAGCACTCGCCTTGAGCTGAAGAGCTGAGGGACAGTGCCCAGGCTCAGAGTTCAGGCCCCACGACCAGACCAAAAAAAAAAAAAAGAGTATCAACATTATCTCATATCTGTAACTTACCTTTAAAATCTAAGTAATAGAAGTCTTACACATTAGCATAAAGTATCATTATTCCATTTTATAATTGTTCCATTTTACATTCCTTTCTGTTTTTGAGTGCTTAGATGAAGAACTATTTTCTTTTTTTTTTTTTAATTGTGAAAAATACTGTACAGAGGGGTTACAAGGGCAAGATAATGAGTACATTTCTTATCAAGCATTGTAAACTCCTCCTTTGTTTCCCCTTCCCATCCCTTCCCATTCTCCCTCCTAACCCCACCCAAGAACTATTTTCAAATTAGATGGAGTAACAAATAAAACATACCTTTCTCCGATCTTTCAGAATCCTGTCCAAACTCTCTTCATTAACTTTGTTTGCATAGTCATAAAAACTGGATTTTTAGAGAAGAAAAAAATTCTTGTCAAAATTCCATAGTACAGTGACCTGTACCTGCTTAGCTATATGTATCCATGGGGTATTTAACCCTAATAAAGATGTAATGGCTTGTCTTCAAAGGCATATAAAGAGAAATCGGTCTTAATGCTTTCTTGGTGTGAGGTTCTCTTTTGTATCAAACAGTTGAGATCACTATAATCAAATGGTGTTGCTTCCTCAGGAGGGAGGTTCTGACAGCAAGTGATTATACATGTGTGGTTTCTAATGGCTGCTACATCTTTGTTTCTAAGCATCAAAAATAACATCATTTTCTGAGAAATGAAGGGAGATGAATATCTGCTGAATGTTTAATGAGACACTCAGCTGCATGCTTTCTCATGCAATCACATCGTTCTTGCATCAGTGATGAGAGGTATGAGTTTAGCCCAACAATCAGTAAGTTTTATTCCATTTTTTACAGATAAAGATAGCAATGTTAACTGACTTGCCCCAAACTGAAGAGCTAGCACAAAAGGGCTGGGATTTGAAGCCAGGTCTGGTTAGCTTCAAACAATGCATTCACTTCCCAAACAGACCAATGCAATGAGCCCAGATATACTTTCCTGTCTCTGGTGACTGTCCTAGGAATGCCATCCTCCTCTTACTACCGTAAGTGCAGGCCCTAAAGGCAGGAAAGAGTTCAAAAAATCACTGACTCAGGCACTAAGAGATACTAGGTCCAGCCCAAATTCTGCTTTTTCCTGTAAAATGTGGGGCAAGTCACTTTATCTGTTCTCCATTTCCTTTTTTGCAAAATAAGGAGTTTGGAGTAGACACCTGATCTTTAAGGTTTTTTTTGTTTGTTTTTTTAACTCTAGGAATTATGAATGTCTGAATTAAACTCAATCAAATCCTATCCTTGTTCTGGTACTGACAGTGTTTTATGGAATTCCTTAGCGGGGTGAGGCCAAGCACATCCAGTGGAGCTACACCAAGCCTAGAGCAGATTCTTTCAGGGGTGAGACAGAGGCAGTGTGTAGAATAAAACTCTGCCCATTTCATGGCTCTGACATCTGACATTCTTTTCAAATGACCAATAGTTGTTCCTCTGCTATTGGTCTTATTATAGCTTCCCCATTCCACATTCAGTTATGTGTAAATCTAAACTAGGTGGGGTTCTTTGGCTACTTTCAGGCTTTGTTTACTGGTAGCCAGCTGGCATGATGACAGTCCTCTAAAATAGTCTAAGAGGGCTGGGAAGGTGGCTCAGTGGTAGAGCGCTTGCCTTGCATGCCTGAGGCCCTGGGTTCGATTCCTCAGCACCACATAAGCAAAAAGAAAAAAGCCGGAAGTGGCACTGTAGCTCAAGTGGTAGAGCGCTGAAGAGCTGAGGGACAGTGCCCAGGCCCAGAGTTCAGGCCCCACGACCGAACCCCCCCCAAAAAACAAAAAAAATAGTCTTAGAGGTGTACGTGAAGAGTAGACATGTTAAGAGTCAGGGGTGCTGGGGTGTCAGGGCCTGGGTGTTTAGGGTGGTCAGGGTGAGAGCTTCAGGGTTCAAACAGCAGAAAGAGGTAGGCCAAAGGGGTTGGTGGGGGAAGGAATGATCAAGAACACTGAATGGTGTTTATGCGGGCATACTGGAAGCACACTGGCATGCCTTCTGGGGAGGGAGAAGTAGGGCCTAGGGGAGTTTTATACAGCACACAGCTGAAAGCATTCCAGCCATCAGATGGTAGGGTTTGAGGCTTAGAAAGATGACAGAAAAAAAAAAAAGAAAGATGACAGAGCCTAGGTGGTGGTTTGGGAGAAGTGCAGGAGTGGGAGATACTGGACTCCTCTATCCTATCTTTTCCCTCCAGATCTACTTCTATTGTTTGCTTTCTCCCTCTGAATGTTGTCTTCTCATTTCTTTCTGTCTGTCCTTTAGTTGGTCATATAACGAAACTGGTGTATATTAGCTTAAACAGTAAGCACAAAGGTAAGTCATATGTACCCCTTCCTTACTTAAAATTCTTTGAAGGGCTCGGAAGGTGGCTCAGTGGTAGAACGCTTGCCTTGCATGCATGAGGCCCTGGGTTCGATTCCTCAGCACCACATAAGCAGAAAAAGCCAGAAGTGGCGCTGTGGCTCAAGCAGTAGAGTGCTAACCTTGAGCTGAAGAGCTGAGGGACAGCGTCCAGGCCCAGAGTTCAGGCCCCACGACTGACCAAAAAAAAAAAAAGTTGAAGAGATGTTTTTTCTTCTTCTTTTCGGCCAATCCTGGGGCTAAAACTCTGGGCCTGAGCTTTTGTAATAAAGGCTAGCACTCTATCACTTGAACCATAGCACCACTTCTGGCCTTTTCTGTTTATGTGGTACTGAGGAATCGAACCCAGGGCTTCATGCATGCTAGGCAAGCACTCTACCACTAAGCCACATTCCCAGCCCCCAATTCATTAGTTTTTAATCAATCCTTTTAATAAGAACTGAAAACATGTAGCTTACCTAAAAAGTTTTGAACAAGGCTGATGGTTATGGATTTCTGTAAAAAGAAAGGAAAACACTTCAGTTAATCATGTGAGACACAGACAACCATAAAATAGCTTAGGATTATTATTTTTTTTTGTCAGTCTTGCGGCTTGAACTCTGGGCCTGGGTGCTGTCCCTAAGCTCTCTTCAGCTCAAGGCTAACACTCTACCACTTGAGCCACAGTGCCACTTTCGGCTTTTTCTGTTTATGTGGTGCTGAGGAATCAAACCTAGGGCCTCATGCATTTGAGGTAAGCACTATACGACTGAGCTACCTTCCCAGCACAGATTTTTTTTTTTTTTGGATTGGTCATGGGTCTTGAACTCTGGGCCTGAGCACTGTCCCTCAGCTCTTCAGCTCAAAGCTAGCACTTTACCACTTGAGCCACAGCACCATTTCCAGCTTTTTCTGCTTATGTGCTACTGAGGAATCGAACCCAGGGCCTCATGAATGCAAGGCAAGCACTCTACCACTGAGTTACCTTTCCACCCCCAGATTTTTTGTTTTTAAACAAAATCTTTGATAATGAAGATAGTCTTCCATCAAACCAGAAGCAGTACTGTGTGCCTGCTCAACAGTTACACCAGGGACACAAGATAGAACAAGCAGACTGGAGAACAAGAGTTCTGCTCTGTTTGCCCAGGTGTGATGGGCACACAGTTGAAGGTCTTTCAGGAACATGCAGCTATTGTGTGTCTTATTCAATCTCACCAATTTCAGCAACTCATCACAGGAAAAAGTAAAACTGACTAGAAGTATTTAATCAAGTGGCATAAAAGCTATAAAGGTGTTGGTGGCTCATGCCTGTAATCCTAGCTACACAGGAGGTTGTGATCTGAGGATGGTGGTTCAAAGCCAACCCAGGCAGGAAAGTACATGAGACTCTTATCCCCAATTAACCACCAGAAAATTGGAAGTGGGGCTGTGGCTCAAAGTGGTAGGGCACTAACGTTGAGCAAAAGACCTCAGGGTCAGTGCTCAGTACCCAGGCTCTGAGTTCAGGCCCCATGTCTGACAAAAAATACCCAAAAAGTTGTAAATACAACTTAGGGAGAAAAGGGTCTTAAGCACCTACCATTCATAACTAGCTGACAACTTGGACCAGATGATTTGAAGGAGAAGGAATTCTTTAAGTCTATTAACCCTTGCAAAGATGGTGAATACTGAGGGAGACAGTCATTTATAAGGCAGATCCTAAGAACTTCTGAAATGAACAATTCCTTCAAATTCATTAGAGGATCTAGGGTTTGAACTGTTTTTATAAAGAAGAGATAAGTTGACCATTCAATTCTATTCATCACATTCTCTTAGGGAGCAACTCATCACCTGCTGTTTAAAAATCCATAGCCTCTGGGCTGGGAATGTGGCTTGGTGGTAGAGTGCTTGCCTACCATGCATGAAACCTTAGGTTCAATTCTTTAGTACCACATAAACAGAAAAGGCCAGAAGTGGTGTGGTGGCTCAAGAAGTAGAATGCTAGCCCTGAGCAAAAGAAGCTCAGGGACAGTGCCCAGGCCCTGAGTTCAAGCCCCAGGACTGGCAAAAAAAAAAAAAAAAATTCATAGCCTCAGAGTTCCAGGGTGTAGTTTTACCTTAATTAAAACAAACTACTACAAACTCGGGTACCAGTGACTTACATTATGTCACTAACACACACATACACACATAACTTCTACAGGAAAGAAGAATTCATTTGCCTAGCTATCGAGCTGATATAGTGATGAAAGTGAAGACAACTCCAGAAGTATTTCCTTCTTTGGGGGCTAAAAATGACAGGGTACATCATTATAAGTTACTTCAGAGATAGTCATTAGAATGTGGAATGTCAGTAGTAAAAATATTACTCATAGCTGGGCGCTGTTGCCTCAGTCCTATAATCCTAGCTACTCAGGAATCTGAGACCTAAGATGGCAGTTCAAAGCCAGCCTAGACTTCACTGCTCGTAAGACTCATCTCCAATTAACCACCAAAAAACTGAAAGTGGGAAAAAATAATTTTTAAAAATGTATTCATAAAGAGACAAGGGTGGGCTGCTGTCTCTTTGCATCAGGTAAAAAAAAAAAGTATACATATTACTTGTAATAAAAAGATTATCCAAACTGGGCACGAGTGGCTCCCGCCTGTAATCCTAATTACTCAGGAGGCTGAGATCTGAGGATCATGGTTCAAAGCCAGCCTGGGCAGAAAAGTCCATGAGACTCTGGTCGCCAATAAACCACTAGAAAACCGGAAGTGGCGCTGTGGCTCAAGAAGTAGAGCACTTGCCTTGAGCTGAAGAGGGCAGGGACATCGCCCAGGCCCAGAGTTCAAGCCCCAATGACCAACAAAAGAAAAAAAAAAAAAAAAAGATTATCCAGTTCAGGGAAAAGAAAAAACTAATAGCTTTTAAGAATATTTTGTTAGCTGGGTGCTGGTAGCTCACATCCATAATCCTAGCTACTCAGGAGGCTGAGATTTGAGGATTGCAGTTCAAAGCCAGCCTAGGGGAGAAAAAAAAAAATTGATGAGATTCTTCCCCCCTCTCCCTACCCGGGTCAGTCGTGGGGTCTGAACTCTGGTTCTAGGCACTGACCCTCAGCTCTTCAGCTCAAGGCAAGCACTCTACCACTTGAGCCACAGCACCACTTCCAATTTTCTGGTGGTTAATTGGAGATAAGAGTCTCATGGACTTTCCTTGCCCAGGCTGACTTTGAACCATGATCCTCAGAACTCAGGCTCCTGAGTAACTAGGATTACAGGTGTAAGCCACAAGCGCCCAGCCTATGAGATTCTTATTTCCAATTAACCACCAGAAAACTGGAAGTGGCACTGTGGCTTAAAGTGGTGGAGCACTACCCTTGAGCCAAAGAGCACAGGGACAGAAAGAGCCTAGACCCTGAGTTCAAGTCCCATGTCTAACTAAAAAAAAGAACCCCTGGAGTATTTAAGTTTGAACTCTGATTTTGCATGCTTGTCATCAGCTGCCTCAAGAGTGTCCTTCAAAGTTTCCAACTCAGATTGGAAGCACAATACAGAAGTGCCATATAGCTAGGGGTAGGGATACAGCTGAGTTGTAGTGCTTGTCTAGCAAGCATGAGGCCCCTAGCACCAAAAAAAAGCTTTGAAAAAAATTAGGCTGAGATATACTCTAGATATCATGTAGCATTTTCTGAGGGAATTTAAACTTTCTATTTTTTTTTTTTTTAATAACAGTAGGTCCCTCATGGGGTAAACATGACAAAGGTACAGACTGAAGGGGAGGCGGAAGACACATTTGACAGATGAATCCTGGAAAGCACAAGGAAACTAAGCTTGGACTTTTACAGTGTTCCCTAGGCCTTAACAGCTTATCCACATGGGATGGTGAAAGGAACAGAATTCTTGCTTCATTTTCTCCTGGGAGAGCTGAGTATTGCCTCTCTTTCCTCCCTTCCTTCTTTCTAGTAATTGTTACTGTTGTCACCTCATTACCTGAGGATACTTTTCTCTCCCTACCTACCACGCTTAGAACTAAAAGTGGACAGCTCTAATTCAAATGAGTAGGCACAGATTTTTAAATTAACTTATATTTTAAAAAGAAAAGATGTCTGGCTGGATGCTGGTGGCTCATGCCTGTAATCCTAGCTACTAAGGAGGCTGAGATCTGAGGATCGTGTCTCAAAGCCAGCCTGGGCAGGAAAGTCCATGAGACTCTTATCTCCAATAGGTTTATTCCAGAAAACTGGAAGTGGTGCTGTGGCTCAAGTGGTAGAGTACTCACCTTGAGCTGAAGAGCTCAGGGACAGCGCCCAGGCCCAGAGTTCAAGACCCATGACCAACAACAACAACAACAAAAAGACATAAATAAATATGGCTGGGGGTGTGGTTCAGTTGTAGAGTACTTACCTCACATATATAAGGGTTTGATCCCTAGCTCTGCAAAGATAGCTAGATAGCCAACCAGAATAGTCATAAGAAAGAAATAGAATTTTGAAAATCAAGATGTAAATAGCAACTACCCAGATATCCTGTGAAATGAAATTCTCTGATTTAGGATTTTAAAGAGTTATGTAAATCAAAACCACTTCAAGCCGGGCGCTGGTGGCTCACGCCTGTAATCCTAGCTACTCAGGAGGCTGAGATCTGAGGATCGCGGTTCAAAGCCAGCCCGGGCAGGAGAGACCGTGAGAGACTCCTATCTCCAATAATCCACCAGAAAACCGGAAGTGGCGCTGTAGCTCAAGTGGTAGAGCGCTCGCCTTGAGCTGAAGAGCTGAGGGACAGCACTCAGGCCCAGAGTTCAAGCCCCACGACCGACAAAAAAAAAAAAAAAAAAAAAAAAACCACTTCAATATGACCTGAATTAAAGGTGAATTATACTCTATGCACAAAACAAATCCTTACTCAGCAGGGCAGAACTGTGTGAGGTCAAAGTTTGGTCTTGACTCTTTTTTTTTTTTTTTTGGTTAGTCATGGGGCTTGAACTCTGGGCCTGGGTGCTGTCCCTGTGCTCTTCAGCTTAAAGCAAGTGTTCACCACTTTAAGCCACAGCACCACTTCCGGTTTTCTAGTGGTTAATTGGAGATAAGAGTCTCACAGACTTTCCTGCCCAGGCTAGCTTTGAACACAGGCGTGAGCCACTGGCACCCAGCAGGTCTTGACTCTTTTGGAGAACCTTCAGTCACTTATCCCTCAATTCTTTATCCTTGTACTCCAGTTCATTTACCTGAAGGGTATCAAAACTGATGACTTGGTCACAGTGTGATCTAACCTGTCAGCAGTATTTCAAACCACACACCATTCACTTTCACGCATCTGAGCCTTAGTCACACAGAAATAGGCCAGGTATCCTCTATGTTTTATGCCTGATTTGCTCTGCACTTCCCTGAATGTGCAGCCCTCCGGCCCTGCCAAGTCCTTTGCAGTTTCTCCACTAGGTTTTTCTCTCAGCATCAGATATTTAATAAGACTTGTTTCTCTTTTTTTTTTTTTTTGCCGGTTGTGGGGCCTGAACTCTGGGCCTTTGACTGTCCTCAGCATTTCAGCTCAAGGCTAGTGCTCTACCACTTGAGCCACAGCACTACTTCTGGCTTTTTCTACTTATGTGGAGCTGAAGAATTGAACCCAGAGCCTCATGCACACAAGGCAAGCACTCTACCATTGAGCCACCTTCCCAGCCCCAAGACTTGTTTCTCTTACAGCACTCATCTTGCACTGTCTGGTGGTATTTCTGTATAGTTGCTTTATTTTCCCCATAGTTTCAAAATGCAGGGATAGATCTGGATAGTCCTTTGTTGGCCATGCCTCAGTCATGGAAGTTCTGCAATAGATGTTTGCTACATAAATAAATAAAACACCCTTTGCTTAGTCCTGCATATCAAGATGTGCTATTTGGTATTTTGCTCAAGATATACCTAAAAGCATTGTGTTCTACATCAATAAACACCCTTTTCTCCTCTCCAGTCACATGCTCCAAAATGACTGACTTTTAGACTCAGAAGGCTGTGTAGATTCAGCAAGCATCTTTGGTATGACCATCTTTGCCAGATCCCTCTAGGAAGGATCAGCACAAGGCATCCATTCATTATAATATAGAGTGATACTAGCAATGAAGAGAGCCTAAACTACAAACTTCAGGTTCACTGTGGTTTTGAAGAGACTACTGAGTGGTCACATAGTGATTCAGTAAAAATCAGATCAATTACTGGATAGGGACAGCTGCACAGAAGAACCACACATACAGCTATGCACTGACACAAAACATATCACTTATCAGCATAAATAAACTTGTTAGCATCCATTTAATATTTTAGTTAAAATTAATTATGAGCCAAAAAGCAAAATAAATGACAAGTATATATACAAGAAGGGTATTTTGGGCTGGGAAGGTGGCTCAGTGGTAGAGCGCTTGCCTTGCATGCCTGAGGCCCTGGGTTCGATTCCTCAGCACCACATAAGCAAAAACAAAAAAGCCGGAAGTGGCGCTGTGGCTCAAGTGGTAGAGCACTAGCCTTGAGCTGAAGAGCTGAAGGACAGCGCCCAGGCCCAGAGTTCAGGCCCCACGACCGGACCCAAACTATAAAGTAGATATACGTAATCTTTTACCACTTTGCGGTTGCTTTTTTCCCCCAGAATTCATCATAACTTTGATTTTTTTTTTTTAATGGGCTGTTTTTAATGCAGGGGCTTTTCTTCTCTAGAAATGCAATTCTTAGTAGGAAAAAAAAAAAAACACAAAAAAACAGAAAACCCTACAAAAATTTTTTTTAAAAAAGGCAGCAAAGGGTAGTTTTCATCTGGTGTCTTATTTAAGTTTTTTAAGTTAAGAAAAAGCTGGTGACATATATGTTTTTGTGCAAAAATAAATGAATGGCAATAGATTTTTAAAAATCTTATTATGGGGCTGGGAAGGTGGCTCAGAGGTAGAGCGCTTGCCTTGCAAGCATGAGGCCCTGGGTTCGATTCCTCAGCACTACATAAGCAAAAAGAAAAAAAAGGCCGGAAGTGGTGCTGTGGTTCAAGTGATAGACCACTAGCCTTAAGCTGAAGAACTGAGGGACAGTGCCCAGGCCCAGAGTTCAGGCCCCACAACCGGAACCCCCCCCCCCCAAAAAAAAATCTTATTATGTACTTCTGTGTGAAAAAAAGTCTGTATAACATTTCCCTTAACTATGCATTCTTTTACTTGTGAGTTTTTTACTGAATTAATCTGAAATGTACGAGCCCTGGATTTGCTACAGAGTGAGAAGTTATTTTATTATTTTTATTTTCAATTTTGGAAATTCTGCAGAAGCATGCTTGTATGTATATTTCAGAACCTTTTTAAAATATAAAAGCTATACATTTCTGGGAAATTCTGAATTACTTTTGTTTCCTTTTTCCTTCCAGCATTTTGCAGTGAGCATCTTTTATATACAACAAACAATTTGAGAGAATACAAAAACATGTGAAGTTCATTAAAACTAAAACACTACAATACAGCGCTGGTACATTACATTAAGACTTTGATAAAAGAAACAATAATAAAAGGCCTCCATTTTAAATGTCATTCATATATACCTTGTGGATGAGAGCTACATACTTCTACACTTTTTTAGAGGAATAAATTATTGAATTACTGAAAAAAAAAAGAAGTATATTTCTAAGGTCAATGAGAAATTTACTCACCAATTACTTGCAGAAATTCTGTGTTGCTGATTTGTGAGTCACTGATGCTAAAAGTTTCCTCTTGCCTTACCTCGCCCAGCAAAAAGCCTTCCTAAAAATAAAAGAAAACAATTGCAGGCTAAATATAAAGCTATTTTTACTAAAATTAAGAGGGATTAAGGACATTATTTTATAATAATTTTAACAACAGCCCAAATAAGCTTAGCATATAAATACTATTTTTAAACCAATAAATAAAGCGATGAGGTATCTCTACTAATTAGAATGTTTGGAGAAAAAAGGATTTCATAAGAAAACATATTATTTTAATCCTGTCAAGGCTTTCCTGTTTTGAGTGAATTCATTTCTTAAATCTTACTAAGCTTCATAAGCAATGTCAAAAAAAGCTCAGGAAGCAGAATATCCCAAGGCTGTTTCTTAAAACAGCATGTAATTTATTTCATTCTATTAAAACCCTACTAAAGGCTGGGAAGGTGGCTCAGTGGTAGAGTGCTTGCCTTGTATGCATGAGGCCCTGAGTTTGATTCCTCAGTATCACATAAGCAGAAAAAGCTGGAAGTTGTGCTATAGTTCAAGTGGTAGAGTGCTAGCCTTGAGCTGAAGAGCTAAGGAACAGTGCCCAGGCACAGAGTTCAGTACTAGCCATGAGTGAAAAAGCTAAGCAAGAACAATCTCTGAGTATAAGCCCTAGAACCAGCATAAAACACACACACACACACACACACACACACACACACACACACTTAGACATACAAATGAAGAAGCTGATTTATTACTTGTAACTCTGGAGAATACCTATCATTAAATCAGTCTGCATTGGCCATTAGAAATGACAAAATAATGACATTTGCAGGGAACTGGATGGAGCTAGAAGAAATCATGTTGAGCGAGGTAAGCCAAGAGCAAAGAGACAAACGGTACATGGTCTCCCTGATAAGTGCATGTTAAATCCAAAATGTTAGGTGATACGACAAAATTAACAGGACTTAAGAAACAAAGAACTTCCACTCATCTGGTCAAACCACTATTAAATAACCCCATGCTGCTGATCACATGTATGGTATATATGTGTACACCGTTGTATGTTATAGACCATGATAGATAATTTGCTCCAGGAAAGTTAGAATGTGTTTGTGACTTTAACTGAGCATCACTATCCCACAATACTGTGAAATTTGGGAAATTATGTAATCACTTAATCACAATTAAAAAAAAAAACAGAAAACTGGAAGTGGCGCTATGGCTCAAGTGGTAGAGCATGAGCCTTGAGCCAAATTGCTCAGGGACAGCTCCCAGGCCTAGAGTTCAAGCTCCATGACTGACAAAAATAGAGAGAGATCTTTCATGCGATTGTTTCTAACATATTTATAAGATTATATCTTTGTTGCTTTGTATGTCCCTCCCCCACGGTATAACCCCTGCTTTCACTATATATGATGTTGCTATATGTGGAGGGAAAGGGAAAAAACAAATCGTTAAAACAGGGATACAGGAGGACCCATTGCAACAATGAGATGTACAAGTCATTATGCCGAAAAACGAACTTTACAACTTTGGTGGGGAGGGGGGGGAGGATGGGAAGAGATGGGAAGGGGAAACAAAGGAGGAGGCTACAATGCTTGATAAGAAATGTACTCATTAGGGCTGGGAAGGTGGCTCAGTGGTAGAGTGCTTGCCTTGCATGCATGAGGTCCCAGGTTCGATTCCTTAGCACCACAAAAGCAGAAAAAAAAAAAGCCAAAAAGCCGGAAGTGGCACTGTGGCTCAAGTGGTAGAATGCTAGCCTTGAGCTGAAGGGCTGAGGGACAGCACCCAGGCCCAGAGATCAGGCCTCACGATCGGACCAAAGAAAAAAAAAAAAAGGAAAAGAAAAAGAAATGTACTCATTATCTTGCCCATATAATTGTAACCCCTCTGTACAATATTTTCACAATAAAAAAATACGTTTATAAAAAAAATCAGTCTGGGGCTGGGAAGGTGTCTCAGTGGTAGAGCGCTTGCCTTGCATGCATGAGGCCCTGGGTTAGATTCCTCAGCACCACATAAGCAAAAAGAAAAAAGCTGGAAGTGGCGCTGTGGCTCAAGTGGTAGAGCGCTAGCCTTGAGCTGAAGAGCTGAGGGACAGCACTCAGGCCCGAGTTCAGGCCCCACGACCTGATCCCCCCCCCCCCCCAAAAAAAAAATCAGTTTGCATTGTTCAGCAAATTAACTGTTTGAATACTTGCTGCTACTCAGCACAAGCTCAGCTGGATAGGGCACACCCTAATGCCAAAATAATGTTCCTGTAGAGAACATAGTAGTACTAATCCATCTGGAATCTCCCCCTAGATACTTGCATGGTTGCTAGTTAATTGGAGATGGAATCTCCAATCTGCCTGGGTTGGCTTAGAACTTCAACCCTCCAGATCTTAGCCTCTTGGGTAACTAGGACTACATATGTGAAGCAACAATACTTGGCTTTCCTTCCCTAATTTATGTCTTTATTCAAATGGTACATCAGAGAGGCTTTGCAAGGCCAACATATGGCAAATTACATCTTCCGGGTTCTGTCCCCTTCATCTTGCCCTTCTTCTTAGGCTTCTCACTACCATATTACAGAATTATAGAAATAGATAGATGCCTACACCAGCTAAAATGTATGCTCAGAAAAGGTACTTTGTGCTTGTTTATTGCTGTATCTCTGTACCTAGCCCAGTACCTCACACCCAACCAGATACTCAACAAACACTGGCTGAATAAATTTGCTGAAATAATGTTTTTCTATAAGATATTTCTAATTTCTAGGTTGATCCATCAAGCCAGTTATAGAAACTTCCTAGTTTAAAAGATTTTCAGGGGGCTGGGAAGGTGGCTCAGTGGTAGAGCACTTGCCTTGCATGCATGAGGCCCTGGGTTCGATTCCTCAGCACCACATAAGCAAAAAGAAAAAAGCCAGAAGTGGCGCTGTGGCTCAAGTGGTAGAGTGCTAGCCTTGAGCTGAAGAGCTGAGGGACAGTGCCCAGGCCCAGAGTTCAGGCCCCACGACCGGACCCAAAAAAAAGAAAAGATTTTCAGTTAGAAGTATCAATCTATGAGGGGTAAGTGAAGACAGATGTCTTAAAACTTCACTCTTCTGCATTTGGGAAGGGGGAATGTCCTAAAACCCCCAATTATCATATTCAAAGCATGTCCCAAAATTGAGTAATATAGATTTCCTTTACAGTAAAATTCTCTCAGACCCCAAAAAGTGTCTATGACAATCAGTTTGAGAAGCACCAATAAACTTGTCTTTTAAAAGAAGCTTTGTTGGGCTGGGAATGTGGCCTAGTGGTAGAGTGCTTACCTAGCATGCATGAAGCCCTGGGTTCAATTCCTCAGTACCACATACATAGAAAAAGCCGGAAAAGAAATGCCCAAATTGTCCTGTACTCAAAGGAAGCTTTGTCTTATAACAAGCAAACAACAACAACAACAAAAATCACTTCTAATCAAAGTGAAAAAAATCTAGTATTTTTTTTTGGGGGGGGTCCAGTCATGGGGCCTGAACTCTGGGGCTGGGTGCTGTCCCTCAGCTCTTCAGCTCAAGGTTAGCACTCTACCACTTGAGCCACAGCGCCACTTCTGGCTTTTTCTGCTTATGTGGTGCTGAGGAATCGAACCCAGGGCCTCATACACGCAAGGCAAGCACTCTACCACTGAGCCACCTTCCCAGCCCCCAAATCTAGTATTCTTCTAGAACTCTTGGATTCTTTTTTGTTTTTGTTGTTGGTTGTGGGGCTTGAACTCTAGGCCTGGGCTCTGTCCCTGAACTCTTTAGCTCAAGGCTCTACCACTTGGAGCCACAGCTCTACTTCTAGTTTTCTGGTGATTTATTGAAGATAAAGAGTCTCACAGACTTTCCTTCCCAGGCTAGCTTTTTTTTTTTTTTTTGGGTCCGGTCGTGGGGCCTGAACTCTGGGGCTGGGCACTGTCCCTCAGCTCTTCAGCTCAAGGCTAGCAC
Organism: Dipodomys spectabilis; assembly: GCF_019054845.1. Lineage (NCBI taxonomy): Eukaryota > Metazoa > Chordata > Mammalia > Rodentia > Heteromyidae > Dipodomys > Dipodomys spectabilis. The sequence continues at coordinate 5,187,522 of NW_024870966.1, read as the reverse complement.
TCTACCACTTGAGCCACAGCGCCACTTCCGGCTTTTTGCTTATATGGTGCTGAGGAATCGAACCCAGGGCCTCATGCACGCAAGGCAAGCACTCTACCACTGGGCCACCTTCCCAGCCCCGCCTGGCTAGCTTTGAACAGCGATTCTCAGATCTTAGGCTCCTGAGTAGTTAGGATTACAGGCATGAGCCACAGGCTCCCAGCTAGAACTCTTGGATTCTTTAGATCATAGCTACAGATTCATAGTTCCTATATTCTAGTTTTCAGGACTAGAATTACAGATAGTGTAAGTATATCCAAAACATTACATAAAGATTATGTTGTTTTTCGGGCTGGGAAGGTGGCTCAGTGGTAGAGCACTTGCCTTGCATGCATGAGGCCCTGGGTTCGATTCCTCAGCACCACATAAGCAAAAAGAAAAAAGCCAGAAGTGGCACTGTGGCTCAAGTGGTAGAGCGCTTGCCTTGAGCTGAGGAGCTGAGGGACATCGGCCAGGCCCAGAGTTCAGGCCCCACGACTGGACCCCCCCCCCCAAAAAAAAAAAAGATTATGTTGTTTATTTGAAATTAAAATTTAATTAATCATTCACTATTTTCCTAGTAACCATAACAGACTTAAGTATGAGGTGATATATAACTCATCAGTGCAAATAATAATAATAAAACCACTCTGAAGTTAAGTATGTTTATCTACTGGTCTGAATTACCAAAGTCTGTTACTTTATAGTAGGAGTAGGCAACCTACAGTGTGAGGCTAAATCCAGTCCAATGCCAGTAATGTACAGCTTGCAAGATAAATAAAATTTCTACATTTTTAAATGGCTGGAAAAAATAAGAATAGGAATAATACCTCATGAACTGTTAAAATTTACATAAAGTTCAAATTTTAGAGTCTATAAGTAAACTTTATTAGAACTCAGTCACCTTCATTCATATATTGTCTACCGTACAGCTGTTTGCTCCATACAATAGCAGGGTTGAGTAGTTGCAACAGGGACCACAAGGCTTCCAAACCTTACACATTGTTACTATCTTTTACTACTTAGCCCTTTGCAGAAAGTCTGCTAGCCTTGTCTACAGACTGTGCAGTTTTATATTAATCTCTTGTCTAGTATAAACATGTATGTATTATAAACATTAATTCTTGGTTTTTCAACTTTAAAAGAGAAATTAAGCCAGGTGATGGTGGCTGACACTTATATTCCTAGCTACTCAGGAGGCTGAGATCTGAGGATCATGATTCAAAGCTAGTCCAGGCAGACAAATCCTAAAGACTCTTATATCCAATTAACTAACAAAAAGCCAGAAGTGTAGGTGTGGCTAAATGGTAGAGCACCAGAATTGAGCGGAGAAGTGGGAGGAGTTCAAGCCCCAGTACCAGCACAAAAATAAACAAACAAATCAAGAATTATGTATCCAATATCCATAATTGTTACAAGGTTAATATAAACAGGCATGGTTATATAAAACACAATTGCAAGCTATAGAGATTGCGGGAAATTTCCATGAATTTAGCATTATGCCTAGAACATGAGACATTAAAGGCATAGCTCTTAAATTAATAATAATCTAAACAAACCAGGCACCGATGGCTCACACCTGTAATCCTAGCTATTCAGGAGGCTGAGATCTGAGGATGGCAATTCAAAGGCCAGCCTGGCCAGGAAAGACATCTCCAATTAACCACCAGAAAACTGGAAATGGAGCTGTGCCTCTAAGTGTCTGTAGAGGGCTAACTTTGTGCAAAAAGAGCTCAGGGATGACGCTAGGATCTGAGTCCAAGCCCTACGGCAGACAAATAATATTAACAATAATATCATCAGCCAAATAATATGGCTATCATCATCGTCGCTCAATGATGATGATAAATAATATGGTCATCTTACCACAGTTTGTAAGAAAACAATTCACTTTTCAACAGGTAGGTTCTTATTCTTACCATAGTCCTGCCCTAAACATAAACTATGATACGAAGGTTTTGCACCTAATACAAAGTCAAAAAGTATCACTGAACCCATATTCAGTAGTCTATGGACAGGAGGAGTATCACAAACCACCTACATTAATAAATGGCTGGCTACAATAACGAAGCCCAGAGTTGCCTTTGGGAAAAAACCTATACTGTATACATTCCTAGCAATTTCTACCATCAACACTGAAGGGATGAAAAGCATTACAACCATTAAATTTGCTAATAAAATCACTCTCGTGAAATCAGTTATCAATTAATGGAAGCTAAGACTGCTGACATCAAACTCAATTGAGTTCTCCCTTCTGCAGCCTAATTTTGCTTTGTAATGACAATCACACACACGTGCACACGCACACTTATTTAATGAACACGAATCATTTCCTATTAGCATCACTTAAAATAATCTTGCAATTTGAAAGCACCCTGTAGCGATGCCCACCAAATTCAGGACCTCCTTCTCCACTTCCATAAGGAATTTCCAACCAAAGGCCAGTGACATAAAAAGGCAATTCGTAAAATGAAAGATCCTGAAACAGCTTTCCTTCTTCCCCTGGGAGTTCCAAAGCCTAAGCGTTTCTCCTTGGTACGCAGAGCTGTCACTTCCCTATTTCACCTAGGCCTTAGAACATTCTCTGAGGAACTATATATGCAACTTCCTCAAGGAAACGCAAACGGACCCTGCACCTCACACACCTATTTACATTCTCCATTTTCCATCAGGGCGAAGAACACACTAGTATGCCCAGTGACAGCCTGGTTTCCCCCACCGCGCGCCAGGACAACGGGCGAAGCCGGCGGGCGGGGCTGGTGCTTCCACGACACTCAAAGCCCGGCCCCTCGGCCCCGTCCGGACCCCGGGCGGGCGCCCCTCCAAGGTCCGGAAGCCTGGCTCTCAGGGAGGGGCCGGCGCTGTTTCCGCCGGGCGACCACTGACACTGCCGGGGGCCGGGCGGGGCAGGCTGGCTGCCCCCGGAGCAGCGAGCCGGGACAGCCGGCGGCGGAAGACGCCGAGAGGCCCACCGGGGTCCCGGGAGCCGGCCGGGGGCGGGAGCCGCCGGGGTCACCGGCTCGTCGGGCCCGCCCCGAGCCCGGGGGCAGAGCAGCGAGCTGTCCCGGGCTGGCCGCGGGCGCTGGTCCCAAGTGGAGGCTGAAGGCCTCTACGGCCGCGGCAGGGGGCCCGGCACCTACGTGGTCTGCGTTGCTGTTGGCGCTGTGGAAACACACAGCGCTGAAGGTGTAGCCCGAAATGGAAGCCGCCATGATGGAAAGCTCCAACTCCCCCATCATGCCCCGCGCGGGACGCACGGCCTTCCGGCCGCCCCGCCGCCGGGCATTGTGGGAAATGGAGTCCGCGGACGGAAGGAGGCGGGGCTGTGTCCAGAGCCCCGGGCGGGCAGGGGCCTGGGTCCGCTCCGCGGCGCTGCTCCCCTCCTCTCCCTCCCATCCCGGGCCCGCACAGCCCTGGGCTTCATACCGCCCAGTCCCTCCCCGCACAGCTTCGGACCTCGGACTGCCCCGCACAGTCTGAGACCACAACTTCTTTCTACACGTCTTGATCCTCCCCAGCTTGTCCCTTTGGGGAACGGAACGGTTAGAGTTAAAGGCCGCACACTTAGGAGGTTTTGAGTCCCAGGTCTTGTGTGGAGGCGGGGAGGATAGGAAATGCCGCTCCTTTATCCATTTCTCCCTACTACTTCATCATGTAATTCTAAAGTAAGTCATTGCTAAAACTTAAAAACAAAAAAAAAAAAAGCAAGCTAGCGTTTGCCAAGGACCGTGGAGAGGAAGTTGGCTGGAGCTCTGGTGGTGGAATTGCAGTCCAGCCGCTTCCTCCACGGTGTGGCTGCTCCTTTCCTTCCCCAGCAGACGTCCACCTGAGTGCACTCCCTAAATCAGCGTCCTCCAAGCTCATCCCAGTCTCAGACTCAGCCTCTGCTTGTCTGGCACACAATTTTTGACGACCTCAGATTTTTATTTAGTGCCACCTTTGGTCACTCAAACCAAAATTACCACCCTCCTCCACACTCTTAATATTACTTCCCTGCTTTACTTTCCCTCCGTCACCATCTGCATCATCTCTGTTTTATTCATTTATCCTGTCTATTGGCTTTTTTTCCGGAATTTTTGCAAGTCTGATTTGCTTACCAATGCATCTCCATCATCTGGAAAAATGCCAGGAGTGTAGACATTGCCCAATACATAGTTGGGAAGCAAATGTTGTATGAAAAGGTAGGAGAGTCCCAGGGAAGATGGCATTGTCCATCAACAGGTTGCTGTAGGGGAATGGAGACAGAAGAAACGGATAAAACATGTAAGCTTGGAGCCGAGCGCCGGTGGCTCATGCCTGTAATCCTAGCTACTCAGGAGGCTGATATCTGAGGATCACAGTTCAAAGCCAGCTCAAGCAGAAAAGTCCGTGAGACTCTGATCTCCAATAAACCACTAGAAAACCGGAAGTGGTGCTGTGGCTCAAGAGGTAGAGGGCTCACCTTGAGCTGAAGAGCACAGGGACAGTGCCCAAGCCCAGAGTTCAAGCCCCACGACCAACAAGAAACCAAACATGTAAGCTTGGTAATAAGGAAATATCTTGGCTACCCAGTCAAAAAACAGTTGGAGACACAGAAGATAAAGAAGAAAAAGTGAGCAGATGTTTTGGCAACCTTGAAGGAAGGGAGTAAGAGGATGGGGAGAGGGCAATAGCCGCAGTGAGATTATAAACTTCAGGTAAAGAGAAACACGATGGATTTTTTAGGATTTAGTAGTGTGTGTTTCATGCTGTCATAATTGCTCTTAACTGACTTCCCCATGCAAACCCTCAGCAACACATTGTAATGATAGATCACGTCTGGGCTGGGATGTAGCTCAGTGGCAAAGCGCTTGCCTAGCAAGTGCAACGTCCTGGGTTCGATCCCCCGTACCAAAAAAGAAAAAAACAACAAAAAAAAAAGAAGAATGATAGATCACGTCTTTTTTTTTTTTTTTTTTTTTTTGTCGGTCATGGGTCTTGAACTCTGGGCCTGGGCGCTGTCCCTCAGCTCTTCAGCTCAAGGCGAGCTCTCTACCACTTGAGATACAGTGCCACTTCTGGTTTTCTGGTAGTTTATTGGAGATAGGAGTCTCACAGTCTCTCCTGCCCAGGCTGGCTTTGAACCGAGATCCTTAGATCTCAGCCTCCTGCATAGCTAGGATTACAGGCGTGAGCCACCAGCGCCTGGCTGATAGATCACGTCTTACATGTAGTGGTTACTTGTAGGTCTTAAAGATTTCTTGATTTCCATTCTCAGCTCCAGCACTTATGAAGTGATCTTGGACAACCTTTCAGTGCTGTAGTTTGGGTATCTGAAATATCCTGTGGCTGTATTTAGGAGTAACTGAGAAAATAGGTCGAAAGTGTTTAATACAGTTCCTAATGTATTAAGCACATCAGATGATGGCCTGGTGATAATTAGCTGTCCTTTCAATTGTTATGAAGTATTTTGAAAGATGAGGAATGCATAGGCATTGATAAGAAAAGATTTCCAAATATATCTGTACTGTATTGTTCAATAAAGATGCTAGAAGCCAAGTATGTTAGTGCAAACCTGTAATCACAGATATTTGAGAGGTAGAAGTTGTAGGAGCACTAGTTTGAGGGTTTTGGAGCATTTGGATTTGCAATTTTTGGATTAGGGATGGTCAATCTGTAATAAAAATAGTAGCTAAGGGCTGTGAAGTTGAATCAGTGGTAGAGCGCTTGCCTTGCATGCCTGAGGCCCTGGGTTCAATTCCTCAGCACCACATAAGCAAAAAGAAAAAAGCCGGAAGTGGTGCTGGGCTCAAGTGGTAGAGCGCTAGGCTTGAGCTGAAGAGCTGAGGGACAGCGCCCAGGCCCAGAGTTCAGGTCTCATGACCGGACCCCCCCAAAAAAAATGGTAGCTAACATTTCCTGAACCCTTTCATTCTCCATTCTAAGCTCTCTATACTCTATACGTACAATAAATGAACTTAGGAAAGTTGTCAGGGACAACTGACAGTAGATTAATTTAGAACCCACAAGCTGGATACTGATGGCTCATGACTGTAATCCTAGCCACTTAGGAGATTGAGATCTGAGGATTGTGGTTCAAAGCTAGATTAGGTGGTAAGGTCCATGAGGCTCTTATTTTCTATTAACCACCCAAAAGCTGGAAGTGGAGCTGTGGCTCAAGTGGTAGAGCATTAGCTTTGAGTGAAAAAGCCAAGGGACAACACCCAGCCCCAAAGTGATGCTAACTGCTGCAAAGTCAAGAAAAGGAAAACCATGTATTTGACCCTGGAATTTGCCAGTTGAGAAGTGCTTCAGAACTCTCTTGAAATTATACTTTTCAGAACAGTTGTGGATCAACAGGATGCCAATCTACAGGGATTGGAAAACTAAGGTGACAGGCAAGCTCCAGTGCAGTAAGTTTCCCTCCTGCCTCATTGTAAATGAACTGGTTAGGAGGAACTGTGTTCTGGGGCATACACCGCTTTTCCCTGCAATTTGCTTCAAAGAGCTTCTCCTTTCCTTACCAAGAATCTGTTGCCCTGGGTAATTTGAAGTGGTGGGTCACAGCCTTCAGAACTAAGCAGAGTAATCATGCCTGGAGCCAGGCAAGGAACTCTGTATAAACCATGGTTTTTTCCAAGGCTCCATACCAATAATTGTTTATAGCTTTCATCACACACAGCAAAAACCTCTTAAGTGCTGGCACAACACCAGGCAAAGATGGGCGTACCTTTCATGGGTGCTTTTTAATTAGAACCTAAAAGTTTTTTAAGACCCACTCAGTCACATTCAAGCTTTCTTTCTCTACCATCTAGAGAAGATCAAAACAACCATTCATCTAGGGCAGCACTAATTGGCTGTGGTATCCGGTAGTTTTATTGCTCTGTAATAAAGTTACTTACGCTCTTTCTTGAGTTCTTTAATCACTATGCACATGGATTTCCATCTGCCTTTTACTTTATTCTATCACCAGTGGTTTCCTGACGGTCTTGGAACACCATGTATAGGAGGAGATGTACATTCGGTTCTAATCAGGATTTCTGTGAGCTGGAAGGCAACTGTTGGTGCTGATGTCCTCTAGAGACTTGTAATTGGGCTTCTGTGTGTAGTCAACAGAAATGAAGCCTAGGAAACAACTGTTGATTGGGAGGCAGCCATACTAGGTACATGTAAGATCCTTGCCTAGGACATTGGATCACAAATACTTCATTGCTACTATAGAAAATACCCTAAAGCTGGGTGTGGGTGGATCATGCCTGTAATCTTAGCTACTCAAGAGGCTGAGATCTGAAGAATAGTGTTTGAAGCCAGCCAGGAAAAAAAGTCTGTGAGACCTACCTCCAATTCATCACAGAAAAAGCCGAAAGTGGCACTGTGGTTCAAGTGGTAGAGTGTTAGACTTGAGTAAAAAGGAGCTCAGACAATCTCCAAGTCCAGAGTTTGAACCCCAGGACTGCAAAAAAAAAAAAAAAAAAAAAGAAAGAAAGAAAAAGAAAAAAGAAAAGAAAAAGCCAGAAGTGGTGCTTTGGCTTAAAAGGTAGGGTACTAGCCTTGAGCAAAAGAAACTCAGGCCCTGAGTTCAAGCCCCACGACTGGCACCCTCACCCCCCCCCCCAAAAAAAAAAAAAAGTACCTCAGACTCTTGGCTCCTAAGATGTCTTGCATCGTGCTGTAGAACTACCAAAGTCAGACCAAGGGGCAAATGTCAGCTGCAGACACCACCCAGCTATCCTGTCACTGTGTCAGTCTTTCTGTCACAACATACTGATTTCTAAGGCTAAGGTACGCTGTGTGTGCGTGTACACGTGTGTTGACAGGGTTTCATTTTCCTGAACGTAGATAGGCTCCTCCGTCTGTGGTGCTATGTCAAATCAGAAGTGCTCAGATGCGTTTTTCTGGGTCAGTCCTGCCACGGGCTGTCCATCTAAGCTGATCTGCCCGCCAGGTAGAGCGCACAGGTGAGGACCTCCGCGTTGTGTGCCGGCGGCCTTGGCTTAGACCATCTGTTTTCTGACATGCGATACTGTGGACTGTCACTTAACAACCGCAGTCCCCAGACAGGATCGTGCGGAGGCGAGTCAGAGACCTTGACGTTGGCGCGGGGCGGGAGGCCGACCCCGCACCGCACCGGAGGACATCCCCACCGCGGGTTCCAGCCCGCAGCCGGCCGGGGCTCGAGCTCAGCCTGGAGCAGTGGAGAGGGGCCTCCCGACGCCTAGAGGAGCCCGGCCCGCAGTCCGCTCTAGCCCCGCCCCGTCTCTATGGCGGCCCCCGCGGTCCCTCAGAGCGCCGAGCGAGATGAGCGCGGGCGCGGACGGCGGCGGCGTTGTGGCCGCCGCGAGGTCCCGACGGGACAGCCCCGTCGAGGGTGGCTTCGTCCCATCGGCGCTGGGGACCCGGGAGCAGTGAGTGTGGCGCGGGGGAGCGCACCGGGAGGGCGGCCCGGGCCTGGGCCCGAGACTGGGGGCGTGGCGGGAGGAAGGCCGGGGGCCGCTGCGGGGTCAGTGCGGGGTGCGCGGGAGGAACCGCTGGAGCCACCCGGTAACCGGCTTCCCGGGGGGGGGGGGGTGAGGGCTGGGCTCCTAAGCTCGTGGGAGGCCTTGCGTGTGTGGGTCTTGAACCTGACCCGGCTGGGGAATGGGAGAGCGGCCGAGCTCGCGGATACGAGTCGGGGCTACGGTGGGAGGCCGAGGGAGAGCTTTGGGGTCCGGGAACTGGGAAAGCTGCGGCCTGGGGGCGACCTGGGGCGGACGATGGGGGCGTATGGGAGTGAAAAAACAAGTGATCTGACCCGAAACATTCATTACTCTCGGAAATAAATTAGACTTGGATACATGAGTGGGGAGAAGGACCGGGATGTTTTGGAGGGGTGACAGGAAGAGGGTTCTAGAAAGAGGAACTAGGAAAGCAGATGACGGCGGGGAGACGAACATCATCAGGAGGAAACTGAAGCAGAGGGCTAGAATACTGGAGGAGGCAGAGAGACAGCATTGTGTTTGGCACTCAAGTCTGTTTTTACCCGCTCATCCCTCCCTCCCCCCAGATACTGGGGATTGGACCCCGGGGCCTTTTGCTTGCTAGGCAAACACTCTTTCGTTTGTTAGCTGTAAAGGGGATTGAACAGGGCCTTGTGCTAAGTAGGGGCTTTTACTGTTGGTTTTTGAGATACTGTCTCATTAACTTTGCCAGGCTGACTCCAACTAGCTGTCCTCTTTGCCTTCTGCCCCTGAGTATCTGGATTATAGCTGTGTACCATCAGAGTTTATGCTTCAAGTCAGTTTTATCTTTGGTGGTCTCGGGCTCAGTGGTAGAGCGCTTGCCTTGCATGCCTGAGGCCCTGGGTTCGATTCCTCAGCACCACATAAGCAGAAAAAGCCGGAAGTGGCACTATGGCTCAAGTGGTAGAGTGCTAGCCTTGAGCTGAAGAGCTGAGGGACAGCGCCCAGGCCCAGAGTTCAGGCCCCCACAACCGGCCAAAAAAAAAAACAAAACTACTTTGTCTTCACATAAGAGCCAATGAAAGCCGGGCGTTGGTGGCTCACGCCTGTAATCCTAACTACTCAGGAGGTTGAGATCTGAGGATCTCGGTTAAAAGCCAGCCCGGGCAGGAGAGACCGTGAGACTCCTATCTCCAATAACCACCAGAAAACCGGAAGTGGCGCTGTAGCTCAATGGTAGAGCGCTCGCCTTGAGCTGAAGAGCTGAGGGACAGCGCCCAGGCCCAGAGTTCAAGCCCCACGGCCGACAAAAAAAAAGAGCCAATGAAGACTTAACTACTTTGTGCTTGTACAGTCAAGTTTGTTACTCATTTATTTACCTATTTTTGTGCTGGTGCTGAGGCTTCAACTCACTTTTTTTTTTTTTAATCGGTCATGGGGCTTGAACTCTGGGCCTGTGTGCTGTCCTTCAGCTCTTCATCTCAAGGCTAGCATTCTACCACTTGAGCTACAGCGCCACTTCTCAACTCACATTTTAATTAGACCAATGTACAGCTTAAATATCTCCATTCCTTTTTCTTTGTAATTTTTTTCCCCTTGGTCATGGGGCTTGAACTCAGGGCCTGAGCTCTGTCCCTGAGCTCTTTCACTCAAGGCTAGCCCTCTACCACTTTGAGGCATGACTCCATTTCTGGTTTTCTGGTGGTTTATTGAAGATAAGAGTCTCATGGACTTTCCTACCAGGAGCTGGCTTCCAACTGTGATCCTCAGATCTCAGCTTCCTGAGTAGCTAGTTAGGATTACAGGTGTGAGCTACTGGCACCTGGCTCTTTGTAATATTTTAAGAACAGAAATGCTTTAGGAGTATAGTATAAATTGAAGTTGACGTCTAGAGATCATTGAAGTTTTTTTTTTTTTTTGTGCTTGTCTTGGTTACTAGACTACCATTTGAGCATTAATTCCACTTCTGGCTTTTTAATGGTTATAATCGAAGATGAATGTTATGGACTTTTCCTGCCTGGGCTGGCTTCGAACCATGATGCTCAGATCTCAGACTCCTGAATAGATAGGCTTACAAGTGTAAGCCACTGACACCTGGTTTACAAACAGGTTTTGAACTGGGCTTTGGGACTTAGAGATCCTTGGACAGTTGTCTCTTTGTGTTCTTTTAAAGCTAACATTTATGTAGCTTTTTTTTTTTTGGGTCCGGTTGTGGGGCCTGAACTCTGGGTCTGGGCGCTGTCCCTCAGCTCTTCAGCTCAAGGCTAGCGCTCTACCACTTGATCCACAGTGCCACTTCCAGCTTTTTTCTTTTTGCTTATGTGGTGCTGAGGAATTGAATCCAGGGCCTCAGGCATGCAAGGCAAGCGCTCTACCACTGAGCCATCTTCCCAGCCCCTATGTAGCATTTTTTTAATGTATCATATAATCTAGGTATTTTGCATGCAAAAACTTACTCTTTATTCTTTTTACCCAAGGATATTAAGAGATTGACCTTTATGTACTTATTGGTAACATTAAGAATGTTTTAAATAGCTCTGTAATGTATTGGAAACATCCCTTAGATTCAGTTAAATTCTAGAATCTTGCTTTGCTTTTCCATTTTTTACATAGTTGGGATGCTGTCTATGAGAAAGAACTTCAAATGTTCCAAGAATATGGAGATAGAGGAGAAATCTGGTAAGTTAGAGATATGTATGTGTGCATATATATGAGGTGGGGAGGGAGGAAAGGGAGAGTATGTGAGCAAGAAGTATTTGCATTTATACCAAAGTAAGCCTACCTAAGACTTGGGAACTCTGTGCTGAGTGTAGCTTAACTGGGTAGATTAGATTTAAAGTCTCTCTCTACCTCCCTCTCCACACCCCCCTCCCTTTTTCTCTTTCTTGGAGATAAGATTCTCATGGGCTTTCCTGTCTGGGCTGGCTTCAACCCATGAGCCTCAGCTCTAAGCCTCCTGAGTAGCTAGGATTATAATCATGAGCCACCAGTTCCCAGCTCTTTAATGACCCAGATTTCATTTGATCAGAATTTTAGGAAATTACCTTTTTTTTTCTTTTTTCTTTTGCTGGTCACAGGACCTGAACTCAGGGCCTGGGTGCTGTCCCTCAGCTCTTCAGCTCAAGGCTAGCACTCTTCCATTTGAGCCACAGTGCCACTTAACGGCTTTTTCTGCTTATGTGGTGCTGAGGAATGGAACCCAGGGCCTTATGCATGCAAGGCAAGCACTCTACCACCGAGCTACCTTCCCAGCCCCAAAATTACCTTTTTCTATTACCATTTTTCAGTAGGCAATAACATTTTTTTCCCCTGGTCGTAGGGCTTGAACTTTGGGCCTGGGCTCTTCAGCTCAAGGAGAGTGCTCTACCACTTGAGCCACAGTGCCGACTCTGATGATTTATTGGAGATGAGAGTCTCATGGACTTTCCTGCCCTGGCTGGCTTTGAAATGTGATCCTCAGATCTCAGCCTCCTGAGTAGCTAGGATTGCAGGTGTGAGCCCCCAGCGCCTGGCATGGAAGTAAAATTTTGAATCATCAGGATGTACTAATGTTCAGGACAACATGAACGTTTCAAAAATTAATGCTGAAATTTTCAAAAGTTAATGGTGATATTCAGAAATATTGGCAAATAACACACTTAGCTGTTTTGTTCTATATTTGGAGGTGCTTTTGCCTAAATGATAATAGAGGCAAAACTTAAACAGTCACAAAGACTTAATTGGGCATATATTATAAACAGCTAAAGTGGAATGTAGTTATAACTTTTGCTCTATATCTGTCATTTTTAACTAATTCTGTTTCTGACAGGTTTGGGGAAGAGAGTATAAATCGACTAATAAGGTGGATACAGAAGCACAAGATCCCATTGGATGCTTCAGTACTTGATATCGGAACTGGAAATGGTGTTTTCCTGGTTGAACTTGTTGGTACTTTTAGTATTCACATGTTTGAGCCAAGTTTTAGAGTGAAAGTTTTAAAAGTTTTTCAATGCAGGGTATTAAACATCTAATTCTAAAGTAGTAAAGCAGTTATATCACTTACTTTGAGTAGTTGTGATACAAAAGTGAGGCTGAATGAATTGTAAGGAATGCATGCTGCCATTCATAATCTTGAAGGGTAAAATCCTGACTATTGAGATCCTAGAAGTGAAAAATCCTTAGTTGTAAAATCCCTAAAAGCAAATCCTGAATTTTAAAAATCTTTTAACTCCAAATCCTGAAAACTGCATTTTTTTTTTTTTTTTGTCAGTCGTGGGGCTTGAACTCTGGGCCTGGGCGCTGTCCCTCAGCTCTTCAGCTCAAGGCGAGTGCTCTACCACTTGAGCTACAGCGCCACTTCTGGTTTTCTGGTGGTTTATTGGAGATAGGAGTCTCACAGTCTCTCCTGCCTGGGCTGGCTTTGAACCTGGATCCTCAGATCTCAGCCTCCTGAGTAGCTAGGATTACAGGCGTGAGCCACCAGCGCCCGGCAAAACTGCAATTTTTGTAGGTAAAAAAAACTGAATATATGGAGTTGAAAACTAAATTCTGGGGATTAGTATGCATGTTTTAGTTGCATCATGTTCAGTGGAATGAAGACAGACTGGTGATTTAGCATTACTTTGAGTGTCTGTAAGGTTGTTTCCAGAGGAGATTAATGTCGAGTCTAGATAGAATAGGTGGGAAAAAAATCCACCTCAATATGGGCGGGCACCATTTAGCAGGATGAGAGCTTACAGAAAACAAATTGCAAAGGGAAATTGATCTCTTTCTGAAGTCTGGGTCAGAGTTTTCTTTCTCTCCCCTCTTCCCTTTCCCCTTCCCTTCCCTCCATTACTTTCATAGATAGGGTCTTGCTGTGTGGCCTAGGCTGGCCTGGAACTTAGTATATGGCCCCGGTTGACTTTCAACTCAATCCTCCTGTCCTTTTCCCAAGTGCTGGAATTATAGGTGTACGCCACTATGCTTGGTCTAAGGCAGTTTTCTTCTGAGTAGACATCTGAATTCTGGTAGTTGGACTCCAGTCTTACACTTCTGGCCCATAGGTCCTCAGACTTTCAGCCTTGGATTGAGAATCATGCTATTAGTTCACTGGTTCTGAGGTCTGTGGGTTTGGTCTGAGCTAGTATACTAGCATCCTGAGGTCTCCAGTGTGTAGACAACTTGTTGTCCAGCTTCTTAGTTACCCTGGATATGTGACCCAATTTCCTCAACTAGTCTTATATATCTATCTTTATATATATCTTCTTGGTTTTGTTTCTGGAAGATAGACTAACACAAGTTTCATATATACAGAAATTGTTATTGGTTGTAGGGCTTAAACTCTGGCCTGGGTGCTGTCCCTTGAGCTCTTGAGCTCTTTAAAAGCTCAAGGCTAGCATTGTACCACTTGAGCCACAGTGCCACTTCCGGCTTTTTCTGTTTATATGGGGCTGACGGATCTAACCCAGGGCCTCATGCATGCTAGGCAGGTACTCTACCATTAAACCACCTTTCCAGCCCCAGAATATTCCTTTATGTATGTATTCCTTATATGGCCATGGAAGAAATACGTGAAATTGTTCCCTTGCCCAAAGGCTGAGTACTCTGCTCATAATTGTTGTTTTTTTTTTTTTTTTGGTTGGTCCTGGGGCTTGAACTCTGAGCTTGGGCGCTGTCCCTCAGCTCTTCAGCTCAAGGCAAGCGCTGTACCGCTTGAGCCACAGTGCCACTTCTGGTTTTCTAGTGGTTTATTGGAGATAAGAGTCCTCACAGACTTTTCCTGCCCGGGTTGGCTTTGAAACACGATCCTCAGATCTCAGCCTCCTGAGTGAGTAGCTAGGATTACAGATGTGAGTCACTGGCGCTCAGCTAAATTATTTCTAAAAATTACTTTTTGAGATTTTGTTCTCTCAAGATTTTATTCTTTAGAGATTTTGATCTTTTTGAGTTTCAGCATTCAAGAGTGTTGTGTTGAGCCGGGCGCTGGTGGCTCACGCCTGTAATCCTAGCTATTCAGGAGGCTGAGATCTGAGGACCGCGGTTCAAAGCCAGCCCGGGCAGGAGACACCGTGAGACTCCTAGCTCCAATAAACCGCCAGAAAACCGGAAGTGGCGCTGTAGCTCAAGTGGTAGAGCGCTCGCCTTGAGCTGAAGAGCTGAGGGACAGCGCCCAGGCCCAGAGTTCAAGCCCCACAACCGACAAAAAAAAAAAAAAAAAGAGTGTTGTGTTGGGATTACATCTTTGGAGATTATGGTTCAAACTCTAAATGAGAAGCCAAGGGAATCTGAGTCTTATTGTTTTTTCTGGCTTTGGTCTTAACCTTGAGTAAGCAACTTATTTTTTTTTCTGGGCTTCACTTTTTCCCAAGGGTTCTGGCTAGATAATTTCTAGTGGTTTCTTCTATCTGAAAACTCTAGAAATGTATATGGGATGTGTGTGTGTGTAATTTCTATTGGTTTCTTCTATCTGAAAACTCTAGAAATGTATATGTGTGTGTGTGTGTGTATGTATGCGTACGTGTGCGCACATATGTATATATAAATGTATTATATATATAATGTATATAGACAGTTGTAAGTAGGGCTCATGTACCTTATCTCAGGTAAATATATGGTATGAAAAGAGCATTTTGCCTGGGCACTGGTGGCTCACATCTGTAATCCAAGCTACTCAGGAAACAGATCTGAGGATAGCAGTTCAAAGCCACCCTGGGCAGGAAAGTCCATGAAACTCTTTTTTTTTTTTTGGTCGGTCATGGGGCTTGAACTCTGGGGCTGAGCGCTGTCCCTCAGCTCTTCAGTTCAAGGCTAGTGCTCTACCACTTGAGCTACAGTGCCACTGCTAGTTTTCTGGTGTTTTATTGGAGAGAAGAGTTTCACAGACTTTCTTGCCCAGACTGACTTTGAACCTGACTTGCCCAGACTGGCTTTGAACTGTGATCCTCAGATCTCAGCCTCCTGAGTAGCTAGGATTACAGGCATTTACAGGCATGAGCCACTGGCACCCAGCTCCATGGGATTCTTTTTTTTGGATCCGGTTGTGGGGCCTGAACTCTGGGGCTGGACGCTGTCCCTCAGCTCTTCAGCTCAAGCTAGCGCTCTACACTTGAGCCACAGCGCCACTTCCAGCTTTTTTCTTTTTTCTTATGTGGTGCTGAGGAATCGAACCCAGGGCCTCATACATTGCAAGGCAAGCGCTCTACCACTGAGCCACCCTCCATGGGACTCTTACCTTCAATTAATCCCCAGAAAACCAGAAGTAGCTCTGAGGCTCAAGTGGTAGAGTGCTTGGTCTTGAACTGAAGAGCTCAAGGACAGCGCCCATGCCCAGAGTTCAAGCCCCACAACCAACAAAAAAAAAGAAAAAAAGAAAAAAGAGATTTTGTCCATGGATCTGTCCTTTAGTGTGCTCATTTCTATGGAGATATATAATATAGACTCATTCTAGATGAAATATACAATATAAGCTTCATCCTAGATGGTTTGACTAACATACATATAAGAGTGAAATGTATTGAGTGACTATCATACGCTAAATAAGTCGTGTGCTGGTCACTGGAAACATGAAAGTTTAGGTATCACTTGAATTATTCACAGTGTAATGGAAGATGGGTTGACATGTAGACAGTTTCACTGCAACTTGATGAATATAATGGATATACAGAGTAAGTGTGTGTGTGTGTGTGTGTGTGAGTGTGAGTGTGTGAGAGAGAGAGAGAGAGAGAGAGATGCGTATGCATATGTGTATATGTGCTCCTACTAGGGTTTGGTACACAGCTGGTGCTCTACCACTTGAGCCATGCCTTTACTTCAGCTTTTTTTTTGCCAGTCCTGGGGCTTGAACTCAGGGACTGGGCACTGTTCCTGAGCTGGTTTTGCTCAAGGCTAGCATTCTACCACTTTGAGCCACAGTACCACTTCCGGCCTTTCTGTGTATGTGGTACTGAGTAATTGAACCTACCACTAAGCCACATTCCCAGTCCACTTCCAGCTTTTTTCTGGTGAATTGGATATGAGTCTTAGATTTGTCTGCATTGGCTGGTGTCAAACCATGATCCTTAAATCTCAGTGTTGTATGTAGCTAGGATTACAGGTGTGAGCTACTGGTGCCTAATGGAAGGATCAGATGTGAAAAAGAGGGAGGGAAGGGACTTTGAGGAGTTAATATCCATGTTGGGTGGATAAGTATGTGGTAAGTGTGGGTGGGGTATAAAGAGGGAGTGTCTCAGGTAATGAAAACTGTCTAAATATGTGCAGACAGAAGCACTGTATGCTGTCCTGGATCTGTAAACAATTAGGCAAACTGGAAGCTAAAGCATGTGTGGGGCATGGACAGAGTTGAGAATTAAAGGTAGCTGCGAAGATTCTTCTGGGTTTTATTTTTTTATGGTGTTGGGATTAGAACTCAGGGTCTTAAAACATCCCAAGCAAGCACTTTACCACTCAGCTCTACCTTCAGTCTTCTTTTGGGCTTTCGTAGCTTATTTGTAGAAGCTAATAGTTCAACTTTTGAGACTAAAAGTTTATGGATTCTTTTAGCTTTTGTGCATCTGTGTTGTGTGTTCTATGGTTGATGGTAGTTTTAATTCTTTTTCAATCTTTTATAACTTTTTAAAGAAGTTTTTATTATGAAAATACCATACAGAGGAGTTACAATTACATGGGCAAGATAATGAGTACATTTTTTTTTCCTGCTTATGTGGTGCTGAGGAATTGAACCCAGGGCCTCATGCATGCAAGGCTCCCAGCTCCAATGAGTACATTTCTTACCAAGCATTGTTGCCTCCTCCTTTGTTTCCTCTTTCTATCCCTTCCCATATTATAACTTTTTTACTCTTTTGTCCTTATTACCCTGACTGGGACTGTCAGTGTAATGTCAAAAAGAGGTGATGGGAGCTGGGAAGGTGGCTCAGTGGTAGTGCTTGTCTTGAAAGCATAAGGTCTTGGGTTTGATTCCTCAGCACCACATAAGTAGAAAAAGCTGGAAGTGGCCCTGTGGCTCAAATGGTAAAGTGCTGGGACAGCGCCCAGGCCCAGACTGGCAAAAAAAAAAAAAAAAAGTGATGATAGAAGGCATTCTTGTCTGTTTTCCCTTTTTTCAGAGAACACTTTATTTCACTTTTTTTTTTTTTTGGGCCAGGGGTGGGGGGGGGGGGAGTGTGGGGTTGGGGAGATGCGGGGTGGGGGGGGGGAGCAGTTGTTCTGGGGTTGAACTCTGCCTCAGAGTGGCTTTCAATTACTCAACTGTCAGCATGCCACCTGAGTCACACCTCCAGTCCAGCTATTTTCTGGTTATTTTGAAGATGGAGTCTTGTGGACTTTTCTGCCTGGGCTGGCCTGGAACTTCCATCTCGCAGCCTTTCGAGTAGCTAGGATTACAGGAGTAAGCCACTGGTGCCTGGTATTGAGTGTATTCTTGAAACAGATCTACTAGATTCAGTTTAGCTGTGAGTTTTTCTTTCTTGTACTTGTCAGATTTTGGTGTCAGGTTATGCTGGTGTTGTTACATAGACTTCTATGTTTTGAAAATGTTTTAAGATTCATGCTATTTATTATTAAAAAATTTTTTTTTGGTTGGTCATGGGGCTTGAACTCGGCCTGGGCACTGTTGCTCAGCTCTTCAGCTCAAGGCTACCATTCTACCACTTGAACCACAGCTCCATTTCCGGCTTTTTCTGCTTATGTGGTGCTGAGGAATCAAATCCAGGACCTCATGTGTGCAAGGCAAGCACTCTACCACTGAGCCACCTTCCCAGCTCCTACATTGGTGACTTTCTAGATTCACTTTTATAGTATAATTTAATGTTTTAATTTAATGTTTTCTGACTCTTAGATTGTCTGTAAGTAGGAAGTTAGAACTAGAATGTAGTTCAGCAAACTATGATATACGACTCAAATCTGGACTCCAGTAAATATTTATGGAACATAGCCATGTCCTCTTGTTTACATAATGTCTATGGTTGCTTAAGTGCTGCTATGGTGGAGCTAAGTAGTTGTAATACAGACCATATGGCTGGCAAAACCTTAAGTATTCATTGTTTCTTTATGGGAACAGTTTGCTGCTTCTTGATTTAGAGATTTTAAGTTCACTTTTTTGGGGGCTAGACAAACTTGGTGGTAGTGTTCATTTTCATATATAACATGTAGTGTTTGGCTGTCTCCCTTTCTGTTATGTAAATAATCCTCAATCTTTGCTTATATTTAGTACATTTTCGTTATATTAACTTGGTGTGTAGTGTGTGTGTGTGTGTGTGTGTGTGTGTGTGTGTGTGTGTGTGTGTGTGTGTGTGTGTGTGTAGGTATGCTGGGGTTTGAACTTCGGACCTTATTGTTATTTGGTTTTCTTGCTTATAGTTGGCTTCTAGAACTTAAGCCATGTCCCCAGCCTGGCGTTTTGCTGGTTAATTGGAGATGGAGTCTTATAGCCTTTTCTCTCCAGGCTAGCTTTGAATTTTGATCCTTCAAGTGTCAACTTCCTGAGTAGATAGTATTCCAGTCCTGAGCTACCAGCACCTGACTTTTACTTTTTAATTTTTTTTGGTTCTTGTTTGTTTTTGAGGCAGTCTCATCTTTTCCCCCCAAAGTGACCTCAAATTCAAAATCCTCTGGCCTCTGCTGCCCCAGGTTCTAGAATATCAGATATATAGCACCATACTTGGCCTCTGACTTTTATTAAAAAAAAATAGTTTTGTCTAATTTATCAAGCTTTGCCTTGAGCTTTTAATTAATTAGTTATTTGTGTGATAATACTGGTGTTTGAATTCACACTCTCATACTATCATATTCTGGCTTGACTTTTTTGTTGTTTTTGTGTGGTTGGTTATAGGGATTGAACTCAGGGCCTCGGCACTTTCCATTGAGCTCTTTTGCTCAAGGCTAGAGCTCTACCACTTTGAGCCACAGCTCTACTTCTAGTTTTCTGTTGGTTAATTGGAGGTCAGAGGTCTTTACTGCCTGGGCTGGCTTGGAACTGTACAGATCCTCAGATCACAGCCTCCTGAGTAGGTAGGATTATAGACATGAACCACCAGTGCCCATCTTGCTTGGCTTTTTTGTTCAAGGCTGGTGCTCTGCCAATTGAGCCACATCTCTACTTCTAGCTTCTTACTGGCTAATTGAAGATAAGAATCTCATGGACTTGGGCTGGGAAGGTGGCTCAGTGGTAGAGTGCTTACCTTGCATGCACGAGACCCTGGGTTTGATTCCTTAGTACTACATAAGCAAAAAAAGCCAGAAGTGGCGCTGTGGCTCAGATGGTCAAGTGCTAGCCTTGAGCTGAAGAGCTGAGGGACAGTGCCCAGGCCCAGAGTTCATGCCCCATGACTGACAAAATTAAAAAAAAAAAAAAAAAAAAAAGAATCTCATGGACTTTTCTGCCTAGCTAGTTTTGAACCTCAATTCTCAAATTTCAGCTTCCCGAGTAGCTGGATTATAACGCATGAGCCACCAGTGCCCAGCCAACCTTTTAAATTTTATTATTGCATTTTCCAGTTCTATTATTGTTTGCTTCATTGTTAAAGTTTACAACTGAGCCAGATTCCTGCAATTGGTCATAATTTCAGTTGTTTTAAATCTGTTTCTAATCATTCTTTTTGGGGATCTGTTTCTAATGTCAGCTTCTTCTCTTGGTTTTTGATCATTTTTTTTCTCCTCTTAAATACCTAGTTTTCATGTGGTGCCAGAGATTGAATAGAAAAAACTTGAATATAATTTGAAGCTAAGATAGGGAGGTTTTTGGTTCCAGACCAACCTGGATATGAAAGTCTGTGCAACTGCATCTCTACTAAGAGAAGCTGTAAATGGTAGTGAGTACCTGTGATCCTAGTAAGGATGGGAAGTACAAATGAGAAGTTAGACCCTATCTTAATAATAACCAGTGAGAAACAAGAATGGAGGCAAGGCTTTAAATGATAGAGTGCTCACTAGCCAAACACAGCATGAAGCTCTTAGTTCAAACCCAAGTACTGTCTTTAAAAAAGAAAATCTCACGGGGTGCCTGTAATCCTAACTGCTCAGGTGGCTGAGATCTGACTATCACAGTTCAGAGCTAGCCTGGGCAGGAAAGTCTATGAGACTCTTACCTCCAATAAACCACCAGAAAACTGGAAATGGCTCTGTGACTTAAGTGTAGAGTGAGTGCTATTCTTGAGGTGAAGAGCTCAGGGACAGTGCCCAGGCCCAGAGTTCAAGCCCCATGACTGACAAAAAAAAAAAAAAATCTCAGAGTAGAAGACATGGAGAGCTAAAAGGATAGGAAATTTGTGTTAGAAAAGGAGAATATTAGCTTCTAGGTAAAAATAAAAATGAAGCTAGGCATGGTAGTGCATGCTTATAATTCTACCATTCAGGAGGCTGAGGTCTTCTAAGGCTGAAGATTGTGAGTTCGAGGCCAGCCTGGGCTGGATAGTCAGACCTTCTCTCAAAAACCAGACTGAAGCTGGGCGCTGGTGGCTCATGCCTGTAATCCTAGCTACTCAAGAGGCTGAGATCTGAGGATCTCGATTCAAAGCCAGCCCGGGCAGGAAAGACTGTGAGACTCCTATCTCCAGTAAACCACTAGAAAACCGGAAGTGGCACTGTAGCTCAAGTGGTAGAGCTCTCGCCTTGAGCTGAAGAGTTGAGGGATAGCGCCCAGGTCCAGAGTTCAAGCCCCACAACCGACAAAAAAAAACCCAAAAACCCAAAAAACCCAAAACCAAAAAACAACAACAAAAAAAACAGACTGAAATCAGCAAGTGCCCTTTGGGGAAAATAACTTATATTTATGTTCCTAAAGTTTAACTTAGGATTCCATTACTTAGGGTTGAAACTCCTTGAGGATCTTAGAACCTCACAGTGTGGCCAAACCTATGGGATGTATGGGATATAATTACACTGAAGGGAAAGTTTAAAATTAACCACTTAGCGCATATGCATTTAATGCATTCCATTTATTTGTATAACTTAATTAGATAAAATTTATGTTAAATTTATGTGTGAATTGAGGTATATTAGCATCAGAAATTAGCATTCAGTTTTTGCCTTAGGGCTGCTTCATACATATTGTAATATTTGGGAAAGTGAATTTCCTTTTGAAAAAGAAATCAAATATTATGGAAGCAATTGAATTGTCATATAAAGTTTAACTTTTGGCTCTTATTAATATTTTTAATAAAATTTAAACATTGTGCATAACTGGATATTATGTCATTTGATCCTTGACAAAATTAAAAAAAAACTTGTAGTAATGGAATATTGTACTAGTGTAAACATTATATTAAAACTTTCAAACTAAAATATAAAATTATTTCTCTGTTTCTAGGCAAAACTTGGTTTCTGTAATATTACTGGAATTGATTACTCTCCTTCTGCAATTCAGCTTTCTAGAAGTATTATAGAGAAAGAAGGGTTACCTAACATTAAATTGAAGGTAACTATATATTACTTTTATTTATTTATTTATTTTTATTTTTTTTATTTTTTGGGGGTCCGGTAGTGGGGCCTGAACTTCGGGCCTGGGCACTGTCCCTCAGCTCTTCAGCTCAAGGCTAGCACTCTACCACTTGAGCCACAGCACCACTTCCGGCTTTTTTCTTTTTGCTTATGTGGTGCTGAGGAATTGAACCCAGGGCCTCAGGCATGCAAGGCAAGCGCTCTATCACTGAGCCACCTTCCCAGCCCTATATATTACTTTTAATTATTTATTTGCTCATTCATTTGAGTGCTGTTCCTGGCGTTTGAACTCAGGGATTGGGCATTATTCCTGAGCTTTTTTGCTCAAGGTTAGTGCTCTCCCAGTTGCACCACAGCTCCATTTCTGGCTTTTTTTGGTGCTTAGTTGGAGATAGTCTCATGGGCTTTCCTGCCCCAACTGGCTTCAAACTGTGATCTTTGGATCTCAGCCTTATGAGTAGCTAGGAATATAGGCATGAGCTACTGGCACCTGGAGATAATTTTATTTATAATGAAAGTTATAAAGTTTTAACTTTTTCGAAAGTATATTAAATGCTGATGTCTTTCTTTTTTTTTTTTTTGCCTGTCTTGGGGCTTGAACTCAGGGCCTGGGCACTGTCCCTGAGCTTCTTTTGCTCATGGATAGCACTCTGTCACTTGAGCCATAGTTCCAATTCCAGCTTTTTGGTAACTAGTTGGAGATAAGAATGTCACAGACTTTTCTGCCCAGCTGGTTTTGAACTGTGATTCTGAGATCTGTCTCCTGAGTAGCTAGGATTAACGGTGTGAGCTACTGGTGACTGTCAGTTTTCCTGATTTTTTTATGCCTTAGTTTTCTTTTGCTGTGAATGAGTGATACAGACCAAGTAACTTGCACATATTGTATAAAATTGAAGCAGGGACTGGAAATGTGGCTTAGTGGTAGAGTGCTTACCTAGCATGCATGTAGCCCTGGGTTCCATTCCTCATTACCACATACACAGAAAAAGCCAAAAGTGGTATTGTGGCTCAAGTGGTAAAGTGCTAGCCTTGAGCAAAAGAAGCTCAGGGACAGTGCCCAGACCCTGAATTCAAGCCCCGGGATTGGCAATAAACAAACAAACAAACAAACAAACTGAGGCAGCACACTGTTTGACATACTTAAATTGTATTAGGTTACTGAAAATAGGATGAAGTTATATGAATAGAAGTCTCTAAAGTACATGATTTTTACCAGGCTGAGTGATCACACGTAAGTATTCATTTGATTTTCTAAGCTTCATTCTGTTCATTAGTGGCTTTGTAAGTGTCCAGTCAAAACAGAAGAGCTTTGTGATGGTCTATGGTTTCTTTAGGTTATATAAGTAAGAATATGAGCTTGAAGTCTTAATTTCATTGATCTGAGTTCCAGATAATTTTTGTCATGTTGGTAAATATGTCAAATATTTTACTTTTTGGGAGAAACACTTGTGCCATAATGTGTTGGCATTTTTGGGCAGTATTCCTTGCAGTGGTTTGTTTCCAAATATGTTGAGATTTATAACGTCCAGGAAACACTTGTCAACCCCTCTTACTAATCTTGGCTTTAATGATCTTGGAATGAAGCTCATAAAAGTTAGCTATAAAGTTGAAAATACGTTTATTATATGTAAGATGCCATCATAATCAGTAGTCCTCATGCCCCTTTATAAAATGCTTGTAATGGGGCTTAAACTCAGTGTTTGGCGCTGTCCTTTAGCTTTTTCCCTCAAGGCTAGTGCTCTACCATTTGAACCACATCTCCTCTTCCTACTTTTTGATATAATTGGAAATATGTGTCTCAAGGACTTTCCTGCCCAGGCTGACTTTGTACCTCAGTTCTCCGATCTCAGCTTCCTGAGTAGCTGGGATTTCAGGCATGAGCCACCAGTGACCAGCTATAGGTCACTATCCATATAGCCTTTTATCCCTTGTAACTTAAGTTCTATTGTGTTAATTGATCTAACATAGATATGGTTTTTTTAATATAGGTAGAAGACTTTTTGAATCTTTCCACAAAACTATCTGGATTTCATATTTGTATTGACAAAGGGACTTTTGATGCCATAAGCCTTAATCCTGACAGTGCAGCTGAGAAGAGGAAGCAGTATGTGAAATCTCTCTCTGGGGTTTTGAAAGTAAAAGGCTTCTTTCTAATAACCTCTTGTAATTGGACCAAGGAAGAATTGCTGGATGAATTCTGTGAAGGTAAGTGGCTAGCTACATGGTGTTTAAATGTATACTTACCTTAAGCTTCTTACTTTTTTTTTTTTTTTTTTTTTTTGTTGGTCGTGGGGCTTGAACTCTGGGCCTGGGCGCTGTCCCTCAGCTCTTCAGCTCAAGGCGAGCGCTCTACCACTTGAGCTACAGCGCCACTTCCGGTTTTCTGGTGGTTTATTGGAGATAGGAGTCTCACAGTCTCTCCTGCCCGGGCTGGCTTTGAACCGCGATCCTCAGATCTCAGCCTCCTGAGTAGCTAGGATTACAGGCGTGAGCCACCAGCGCCCGGCAAGTTTCTTACTTTTAAATAGTTGTTTTCCCCTGTGTTCTATATTGCTATTTGTGGGAATTGCCTGCTTTTCTTTCTTGTTAATGATCTAGGTAATAACTTTTAACTATATATGCAAAGCGCAGAGAAATAACTTTGGTTGAGATCCAGAGGCCTTTAAACATTTTTTTTTTCCAGAAATTTTGGCAGTTAAGTACTAAAATTTATGGGCCTATAAAAATCAAGTTCTTTAAGCAATACAATATTTTATTTAAGCTGTACAATCTATTTAGAGAGTCAAAAAGCATATGTATTGTGCTTTTGACTTCACTGTACTGATTTTCTGGCAAATCTGTAATAATGCAAATGGAATTTAAAAAAATCTTACATGAGATGGCTTTTTCTTTGCTTTTGCAATGCTGGGGTTTGATGTGATGAGAGTTTTAATTTTCTAGATAATTCATATGTCTTGTTCTAGTGGTCATTAAGATGTTAGAATTTGTTTATTGCTTCTTTTCTTTCCTTCCTTCCTTCCTTCCTTGCTTTCTTCCTCCTTCCTTCCTTCCTTGCTTTGCTTCCTTCCTTCCTTGCTTGCTTCCTTCCTTCCTTCCTTCCCTCCCTCCCTCCCTCCCTCCCTCCCTCTCTCTCTCTTTATTTCTTTTTCTCTTTCTTTCTTTCTTTCTTTCTTTCTCTCTGTCTGTCTGTCTGTCATGCAGCTTGAACTCTGGGCCTGGGTACTCTCCCTCAGCTCTTCAGCTCAAGGTGAGCACTTTGTGACTTGAGCCACAGCACCACTTGTGGTTTCTGAGTGGTTTACTGGAGATAAGTGTCTCATGGACTTTCCTGCCTGGGCTGGCTTTGAACCTTGATCTTCAGATCTCAGCCTCCTGAGTAGCTAGGATTACAGGCGTGAGCCATCAGCGCCTGGTTGAGTTTGTTATGTCATTAGTGTATCTGGTATAATTATTTCTAAGATTGAATAGAAACAAAATGTGGGGAATTGGTAGAAATTCTTTGTACTAATGCTTTTTTAAAATATATATATAGGTATATATATATATATATGTATATATATATATATATATATTTTGGTGCTGGTACTGAGGCTTGAACTCAGGACTTGGACCTTTTGAACCACAATTCTAGATCACAGCTTCCTGAGAAGCTGTTGAGGCATGAGCCAGCAGCTCCCTGCAATTTACTAATTCTTGAGGAAATATTTTCTGTTTTTTTCACAGTTTTGATGACATGGCAAATGTAACTATTGCTAGATCTACTAGTTGGGATCTTATAAAGAATGTAAATCTATAATCTATACATAGACCACTTTGAGTTCTTTTTTTTTTTTTTTTGGGTCAGTCATGGTGCCTGAACTCTGTCTAGGCCTGGGCACTGTCCCTCACCTCTTCAGCTCAAGGTTAGTGCTCTACCACTCGAGCCATAGCATCACTTCTGGCTTTTCCTGCTTATGTGGTGCTAAGGAATCGAACCCAAGGCCTCATGCATGCAAAGCAAGCATTCTACCACTGAGCCACCTTCCTAGCCCCCACTTTGAATTCTATTGCAGACTGTTTCTTGTCAAGGTGTGTGTGTGTGTGTGTGTGTGTGTGTGTGTGTGCGTGTGTGCGTGTGTGTGCGCGTGTGTGTGCGTGCGTGTGCGCGTGCACGTGCACACATGTGCACTCCTGTTGTGCTTGTACTGGGGCTTGAACTCGGCCAGGGTAGTCTCAGCTTTTTTGCTTAACGTTGGTGCTCCCCTTGAGCCACATTTCCACTTGCGACTTTTCATTGGTGATAGGACTGGCTTTGAATCACAGTTCTTAAATCTCAGCCTCTTGAGTAGCTAGGATTACAGGTGTGAGCCAGTAGTACTCAGGCAAGTTGTTTTAAGAAATATTTTATCTGTGTCCGTTTATTTATACAGTGCACAGGCATTTCTGGGGAAATATTTTGAGAACTTTTATGTATTCCTTTTGAGGTTAGCATTTTTTAAAAATAGCAATGGGAATAATTTTCAGGATACAGTAAGTAATATGGTACTAAATATTTGATTAAATTTTGAACCTCACTTGTCACAAGCTAATGGGAAATCAATTACCTCAAGAGAGTAGTTTACTACTAACTTTTATTTATGACCATAGTGCATACACTTTATCACAAGTTTTGTTTTCTTCTTGGTATTAAGGGACTGGGCAGGAAGAACACTTAAACACATTTCCTTTTATGTGCATTCAATGGCTTGCTAAGGTTTTATAATGTAGAACATGACCTGTTTGATGCTGGGAATGTGAGGTTGTAATTCATTACCATTCTCCCTGGAAAACAAGAATTGTCCATGATTTATTGTGTTTTTATGCCATTAGTTTTATTATCTTCCATGTTTGTTTAGTTTGTTTCCTTCAGAACTGTTGAGGCTCCATATCTATAATCTTTCCCTCTTCCTGGAGCTTAGCAGTTTTAATAAATGCTCAGAGCCACACTGTGTTGGGCAAATTTCTTTCTTGGTTTTTAAATACAGGTGTTCTCTTTTACCCCTGGAACTAGCAGACAAAAACATATTTGTCTGTCCTTGATAATGAGGAACAGACTTTAGCTTAGTATAGTGTGGTTAAAATATGTTGTGTCTGAGAACTATTGAGTAAACTCTCTATATGCTGTTTTAGAACTAGAGATTTAAACAAGCAAAATGTTATAGCAGGAAATCTTCAGGAATAATTACACCATTGGAGACATTTTTCAAGCATAAGTCTCCTAGAAAATGGTGTTTGTAGTTGTAGGACAGTTAGCAGAGTACCTTGTAGGCAGGGCCCAAGGGCTTCATTACCAGCTATTTAGATGTTGGCCTGGAGTGAGGCTTCCCTCACTGGTCCTTTAAGGGTTTCTGCTTTTCCTTAATTGACTTAGTTGAAATGTAAATATTTATAGAACTATTGAAATCTTTACTGGAGAGGCATGGCTCAGGTGGTATAGTGCCTGCCTAGCAAACACAAAGCTCTGAGTTCAAAACCCAATACTCAAAGAAGAAAAGTACCTTGTATTCCTTTTGATCTTTGGATAGCCCTGTCCATGCAGTGTAAACACATTGTGTTGTTAGTTCCTTCAGTGAAGCTAATGTGGGTCAGTTGTCAAATATTAGGGTATTTGAATCTGATGTTGAGGGACTTGATTCTATTATAACTACTGAATTAAAACTAATTTTTTTGGGTCCAGTCGTGGGGCCTGAACTCTGGGCCTGGGTGCTGTCCCTCAGCTCTTCAGCTCAAGGCTAGCTCTCTACCACTTGATCCACAGCGCCACGTCCGGCTTTTTTTTTTTCTCTGCTTATGTGGTGCTGAAGAATCGAACCCAGGGCCTCATGCATGCAAGGCAAGTGCTCTACCACTGAGCCACCTTCCCAGCCTTGAATTAAACCTATTGTACTGCAAAAGAAACCCTGATACTCATCACTTCAGTATACCTGCCAGTTCAGATTTTGTTGTGTTATATTCTGAAACATATAATTTCTTTAGGGCTAGGTTTGGGGAGTTAAAGAAGGCCCTGGAAAATTAATACAGCTCTATTTTTCCTTGGAAATTTTAATTAAAAGGATTTTTGTTAGCATATATTAATTGTACGAGGTTTTTTTTTTTTTTTTTTTGTGTGTGTGTGTACGTGTCTTTTTGCCGGTCATGGGGCCTGAACTCTGGGCCTGGGCCCTGTCCCTCAGCTCTTCAGCTCAAGGCTAGTGCTCTACCACTCAAGCCAGAGTGACACTTCTGGCTTTTTCTGCTTATGTGGTGACGAGGAATCGAACCCAGGGATACAAGCGAGCACTCTATCACTGAGCCACCTTCCCAGCCCCATGTACGAGGGGTTTAATTTAATTGTGACATTTCCATACATGCAATGTCTATCACATTCACTTTCATCTCTTATTGTTCCTTCCTTAAAACAATTTCAACAAATGTCATTGTTCTAGAAAACATTTTTACTTTAAGCATATGTAATATTTTGCAAACCAAATATGAGTCTGTACCTCATGTATTCAACACATAGCAGAGCTGGATTTTCCCACATTAAAATATATCACGCTGGATTGCAGGTGTGACTCAAATGGTAGAGCACTAGCCATGAGCAAAGAAGATGAGTCAGAATTTGAGGTCCTGAGTTCAAGCCCTGGCAGAAAAAAACTGCCTAAATATTTTTAGACTGGAGGTGTGGCTCAAGGGATGGAGCACCAGCTGTGAGTGAAATACATCATGCCATTTAGACTGAGTGTGGTGGCACAATTGTACAAGTTTGTTGTTGCAGCAGTCACGGGGCTGTGGCAGGGCAGTACATGTGAGTTTCAAGGCTAGTGTGACCTACCTAGTGAGACCCTTTCTCAAAAAAAAGTATGTGTGGGGCTAGGAAGGTGGCTCAGTGGTAGAGTGCTTGCCTTGCGTGCATGAGGCCCTGGGTTCGATTCCTCAGCACCACATAAGCAAAAAGAAAAAAGCTGGAAGTGGTGCTGTGGCTCAAGTGGTAGAGAGCTAGTCTTGAGCTGAAGAGCTGAGGGACAGTGCCCAGGCCCAGAGTTCAGGCCCCACAACTGGACCAAAAAAAAAAAAAAGTATGTGTGTATGGTTATATATATGTATATAGTACCCAATATGTCATATAAAATATATCTCATATTAAAAATACTATAGCATGCTATTTAAAGACTTCTACTTTGGAAAAGTTTTCCTTTGATATTATGTAACCTAGACTGGCCTCAAACTAACAGTCCTGCTCAGAGGCCTCCTGAGTGTTAGTATTACAGGATTCTCTCTTTTTTTTTTTTTTTTTTGGCCTGAGTGCTGTTCCTGAGATCTTTGGGTCAAGGCTAGTACACTACCACTTTGAGCCATGGCTCCACTTCTAGTTTTCTGGTGGATAACTGAAGAGTTTCATGGAGCCGAGTGCTGGTGGCTCACGCTACTCAGAAGGCTGAGATCTGAGGATCATAGTTTGAAGCCAGCTCAGGCAGAAAGTTTGTGAGACTTATCTCCAATAAACTACTCAGAAAAGACCAGAAGTGGTTTTTTTTCATGGACTTCCATGCCCAGGCTGGCTTTGAACCATGATTCTCACATCTCAGTCTCCTGAGAAGCTAGGATTA
Organism: Dipodomys spectabilis; assembly: GCF_019054845.1. Taxonomy (NCBI): domain Eukaryota; kingdom Metazoa; phylum Chordata; class Mammalia; order Rodentia; family Heteromyidae; genus Dipodomys; species Dipodomys spectabilis. The sequence goes on along the minus strand of NW_024870966.1, from coordinate 5,158,109 downwards.
CAAGTGTGAGCCACCATTGCTTGGTTGGCTTATCAGTTCTTAATAAGAATTTTAACATTTAGTTATTAAAATTTGGTTAAGTTTGATAATGTGAATTAGAATGTATGATGAAACAAAGTATAAAAGTCCAATTGAGCCGGGCGCTGGTGGCTCATGCCTGTAATCCTAGCTATGCAGGAGACCCAATTCTGAGGATTGGGGTTTGAAACCAGCTCAGGCAGGAAAGTCTGTAAGATTCCAAATAAGCACCCCCCCCCCAAAAAAAAAAAAAAGCTGCAACTGGAGCTGTGGCTCAAGTGATAAAGTATTATTACCTTGAACAAACAAGCCCAAGGACAAGGACAGCACCCAAGCCCCAGGACTGGCACCAAAAAAAATTAAAAAACAAAACCACGCTATACTGCTTTGAAAGTTACTTCTTTTTTCCCCAAGATATTTGATAGTTGAGTTTGTAGCTGGATCAATTGTTATGCATTTTTTTCTAAAAGAGTGTAATATAACCCTAAGATTTTACTGTTGAACTGGGCACCAGTGGCTCATGCCTGTCATCCTAGCTACTTAGGAGACTGAGATCTGAGAATCGCAGTTCAAAGCCAGCCCAGGCAGGAAAGTCTGTGAGACTCTAATCTCCACTTAACTACCAGAAAACAGGAAGTGGCGCTGTGGCTCAAGTGGTAGAGTGCTCCCCTTGAGCTGAAGAGCTAAGGGACAGCACCCAGGCCCAGAGTTCAAGCCCCACGACAGACCAAAAAAAAAAAAAAAAATAGAAAAAAAAGATTTTACTGTTAAACACTTTAATCTGTACTTTCACAATGCTGGGTAACCATGAGTACCATTCATCTGAAGAACTTTTTACTCTTCTGTAAGTTCATGGTGTGGTACATCATAAGAACAGCACACATTGTAGCTCTTCCTTGTATACTGATAGAGGAAAAACCTCTTTCTGCAATTTGTTTTTGGTACTGTAGACCTTTGTTCATTTCAGTGTATTTGGGGTGAGTTGGAAAATTCCAACATGAAGTTCAGTCATTTAGAGTTTGAAAACATAGTTTTCAGAGTACAGAGTTAATAAGACTTACCATTACTGGGATTCAATCCCTAATAAGCATATTTTAATTTTTTTCCTAACAGGATTTGAACTTTTTGAAGAGCTGCCAACACCCACTTTCAGCTTTGGAGGTAGATCTGGAAACAGTGTAACATCATTAGTTTTACAAAAAACTTGAGACTTCCTTGGACAAATTCAGATATCTTTTTAAAAGAAGCGACACAACAAAATATCCTGTCACAGAAAATACAAGTTGAAATAAATGCTTAGTAAGTATGCAGGATATACATGTTGGAATACCTATAATGGAAAAAGAAATGACGTAAAAAAAATCATGAGCATGTGAATGACTGGCATTTAAAGACTGACCAAGATTAATTATGTATATTCTTTTGTATTTGAGATGCAGATATTTTTATTTTTAGCTTAGTATAATGTCCTGTAATTGCTGACCAGTTAAAAGCTTTAAAGTAGTAAACAAATTTACAAAAAGCATGTATTCTTAATTTTCGTGCCTTGATTAAAATTGAATAGTATGTGGCTGTTTATGAAGATTTGATCAAACTATTCCTGGGCCAGAATAATCAAAACAACTTTCTTAGTATTTTGCTGGACTGTGAAATGTAATAAGAAATAGTATTTTGAGTTGAGAGGTGGTTACTTTTAAAATGATTATTTGTGCATCAGAGGCTCAAAGGCTGGTATCTGAGAGTTGCAGTTTGGAGCCAGTCAAAGCAGACAAATCTGAGAGATGCTTGCCTACAATTAACCAGCTAAAAGTCAAAAGTGGATGTGTGGTAGAACAATAGTCGTGAGCAAAAAAGCTGAAGCTCTGGGTTTAAGCCAAACAAAAAACCCCACCTGGACAAAGTTCCCTAGTTTTCATGTGTATAATTAAACAAAATTAGGGAAGTTGATCAATTGATCAAGAAATATTGACTGTATTTTACAGTTGATGGTCTTCTACCCATAGGGTTAAATGGGCAGAAGGCGAAAAGAGAACTAAGGGATATTGTTATATGCTCGCTTGCCTTATGAGCTGTGTTAGCTTATTAAGTCATTCAATCCTTCTCATTGAGTACTTTTGTTTCTACGTATAAGAAAACTGAAACCGAGAGAAGTAAACTTATTTCTACAAGGTCAAAATATCCAGTGCTGTTTTTTCTAGCCTTGTCTGCCTCCCAGGTGCCGAATCTGTACTTTTATAGGACACTGGGGCAACTGAATCTACTATATAGTTAGTGGTCTTCAATTAGTGAAGTTAGGCACTTACTTCAGGGGCTCTGCAAGCTCTTGTTAGTGTTGATCACTAATGGCTTACAGTGCTAATCTGTATTAGTCAGGCAGCTGAGTCTAATGCTATCCTTCAGTGTATTTTCCCATCTCCCTGCTTATCTTCTACCAAGAACTGTAAGAGGGTGTTAGTTATATAAGCCCTCAAAGATACAAAGATGGATATTCTGGTTAGGGGCTCATGTAGCTGGAGAGAATATTTATATATTGCTTTGAAATATAAACTATATTTATACTTAGTGCTACTTTGTACTTGAAGTACTGTTTTGAGAGTATTTGTATTTTGATCATTATTCAAGTTTTTAAAAAGTTATGTAACTATTGATGGTTTTCAGCTTTGTGGGCTTACTAGATTACAAAACAAAATTTTGTTTATTTAGTGAGTGTCCTCCAGTACTGAATAAGTCTAGCATTACATTCCTTTTTTCTTTTCTGAGGGTGGTGTGGGTTGATTCTTTTAGATCAATCCTAACTGTTAAGGCTACCACTTGTCTTGTACAAGGCAGCTAAAGACATTTCTGTGCATTTTGAACAAAAATAACAAGTTTAGAAAATCTTTTTATTATTTTTTGCCGGGGCTTGAACTCAGGCTTCAGTGCTATTCCTGAGCTTCTTTTGCTCAAGGCTAGCACTCTACCACCTGAGGCACAGTGTGACATTTCTGGCTTTTTCCATTATGTAATACTGTGGAATCGAACCCAGGGCTTCATGCATGCTAGGTGATCATTCTACTAAGCCACATTCCCAGCCAAGAAAACCTTTTTTTTGTTGTTGTTGTTGGTCATGGGCCTGAACTATGGGCCTGGGTGCTGTCTCTCAGCTCTTCAGCTCAAGGCCATCACTCTACCACTTGAGCCACAGTGCCACTTCTAACTTTTTCTGCTTATATGGTGCTGAGGAATTGAACCCAGGGCCTCATGCATGCAAGGCAAGCGCTCTTACCACTGAGCCACCTTCCCAGCCCGAGAAAAACTTGTAATGTATAAAAAGTGAGGAATTGGGCTGGGAAGGTGGTTCAGGTGGTAGAGTGCTAGCATTGAGCAAAAGAAGCTCAGGGATAGTGCCCAGGCCCTGAGTTCATTCAAGCCCAGGACTGGCCAAAAAAAAGGGGAGGGGAGGAATTGCTTTAAAATGTAGACAGTTTAAATGCAAAAATTGTTAGTTTTATGAGACATAGGATTTATTTCTATTCTTTATTTACATAGTTTGTTTAGATTTTTAAAATTTTTTTTTGTCTTTTCTTTTTTAGTAGTGGAGATCAAACCCAGGACATTGCCCTTGTTAGGCAAATGCTTTGCCACTGAGCTACATCCCAGCCCTATTTACATAATTTAAACTCAGGGTCTCATATTTGAGACATGGTATCTTAAACTATAGAATCATATAATTTTATAATTTATTAAGGTAATCTGGTCTTTGCTGAATTTTTTCACATTTGGTATCAAATATAATAGTAGATAAATACTCTTGGAATTTTGAGTGAGCTGGGTGCAGGTGGCTCACTCCTGTAATCCTAGCTACTCAGGAGGCTGAGATCTGAGGATCATGGTTCAAAGCCAGCCCGGGCAGGAAAGTCCATGAGACTCTTATCTCCAATAAATCACTAGAAAACCGGAAGTGGCGCTGTGATTCAAGAGGTAGAGTGCTCACCTTGAGCTGATGAGCGCAGAGACAGCACCCAGGCGGAGTTCAAGCCCCAAGACCAACCAAAAAAAAAAGAATCATATAATTTTATAATTTATTAAGGCAATCTGGTCTTTGCTGAATTTTTTCACATTTGGTATCAAATATAATAGTAGATAAATACTCTTGCAATTTTGAGTGAGCTGGGTGCTGGTGCCTCACGCCTGTAATCCTAGCTACTTAGAAGGCTGATATCTGAGGATCACAGTTTGAAGCTAGTATGGGCAGGAAAGTCTATGAGATTCTCATCTCCAATAAAGGACTCAGAAAAGGCCAGAAATGGTGCTGTGGCTCAAGTGGTAGAGTGTTAGCTTTGAGCAGAAGTAGCTCAGGCACAATACTCAGACCCTGAGTGCAAGCCCTAGGACTGGCAAAAAAAAAATTTTTTTTTTTGAGTAGTTAGATATATATTATTTGATTTTCAAGTTTTTAAATATATTTAGTCACATGGGAATGGCCAGGGGCTCAACCACATCCCTAGCCCAATATGTTATCTTAAAGCATCAGTCTAATAAAATATGCTTTTTGTATGAGTATATTGGGGCATTGAGTTTGACAGAAAATTGGAGTGAGTTTTTGTTGAAAGAACACTACATGGGACGTGTTTCTTTTATTTTTATTCATTCTTTTTCTCTTTTGAAATATGGAGCTAGTAAAAGGGAATTGTCATTCTTCTTATAATTTTAATACTACTATGTTAGCTTCTTAAGGATTGAATTAACAACCAATGGAAGATCCAAAAATGTCTAACAAACTAATATTTTCAAAGAATAGCAGGCTGACAGAAACAAAAACAGGTCATTAAATGTCTCTAACTTAATGAAGTAAGCTATAAGTCCATCATTTCTGTTTAGTATTTCAAAAATCGTGCAAATATGTAACAGCATAATTACACAGTTACAAAAAGGAGTAGTGAGTTATGTAGGAACTGATGTTTTCTGTGGATAAGTAGTTGGAATTGTCATTTTATTTAATCAAAAGACATTTATTTTGAGGAAACTTGTTTGAAATGCAAACGAGATTTCTCTGTGGAGCCAGTGCAGAATTGTTCCTTTTCACCATGATGTTATTGCTGCATAACAGGCCACTTCTGTGTGTAGGAAGTGCGCCTGCAAGTCCAAAGGGAGTTGAGGCCTGATTGGGTGGGCTCTACCAATTAATAAATAGAAAGTGTTCAGAACATTTTGTTTTAAGCCAGGTGCACAGTTAAGAGTTACTTTTCGGGATTGCAATTTATGTATATGAGAGTCAAACCTGACACTGCTCTTGGCAGCTTGACTAAAGCCATTTTTAAAATATGTACAAACTGTCTTGCATTCTCCACCCCTAATTACAGCAGCAAAGAACTTGCCTTTCTTCATTTGTGATGGGCATGCAATCTTGTTTATTCTGAGCGAATAATATGCTTTGGCTTACTATTTTTTATATTCCTGTTACACTGTAATCGAGTACTGCGTGTTGACCTCAATTCCTATTCATCTAGGGTATAGTAGAAACCTTATTTTTTTTTTTAAGGATCCTACATTAGTAATTGAGTTTTTGTATAGCCTTGAAATAATTTTTCTTAAGCAAGTATACAAAGAAATTAAATATGTCTGCTTAATGTTATGACTGTGTTTTTTTAATTTTATTTTACAGATTGTTATTTGTATATGTGTGTGTCTGTCTCTCTGGGGCCTGCCTACATTAAGAAAATGTACAAATGGAACAATCAGTTTGTCTCCAAGAGAGGGAACTTTGATTTGATTTCCTGGTTTTGCCTCTCTGAGCTAGAGTCTCTATGCTGCAGAGAAAACCCTCTGCTTTGAAAGCAAGGGACCAAGTGTCTTGTGTTCCACAGTAGTAACCTCTTCAGCTAATTGTAGGCGGGCGTGGATGGGCTCTGAAAGCAGTCTTGTCCGGTATGTTTTACTGGAAAAGCTCTGCTGTGATCTAGAGTGTGATTGTGGCAAGTGAGGTGCATACTAAGTTTAAAGACAATTGCACAGTGGACAAAAATGAGAAAATTCTTTATCATTTCTTTTGGCTAGGCAGGAAACAGAGATGTCCTTAGATGGAGGGGGTGTGCAAGAGCATGTTTTATTAACACATTTAATGGAAGAAAATTAATGCTAATTTATTCTTCATACACACCATGCAATTTGTTAGAAAAGTGGAAGAATAGTTTGAAATTCTTTAGTCAATTGATGAATTCCTATGTTAGGAGCATAGAAATGAAACTCAACATTAAGCAGACAAATACCCAAGCCCACAGGCTACATAAATGCTGAATAAAACCAGCTCTACAATGGAACTCTGAAAAGCAACGGGTAAGAAGCCTAATGAATGATTGAATATGACCTTAGCAAAATCCCTGGAGTGTTGTTGAAAGATCATTCATTTCCAGCTTAGATGTCAAGATGGGCTCCCAGAATAAAAAGAGCTTGAGTTGGTACTGAGTTTTAAAACCTTTATAACACAGTGCATTAGACTGAGCATAAAAAGGGCTTCTCTAGCTGAATTTTGAGCTGTTAATATGTGGACCTATAGTTTAGGCTCAGGGAAACCAAATGAAAAAGAGGAATAATTTCTCAGACACGAATGTGTCAATATGCTACTTTTATGGAAGGGAACTTCATATACTGGGATGTATAGGCTGGCAGAATGTACGTTTCTCACCATTGTGAGAAAACTTATATCCAAGCCATCAATTGTGCCTTAACCTATTTGCAAATTACTTGGCCTAGCATATTAGAGGAAGCTATAAAAAAATCCAAATGCACATTTTTATAATTTTGAGAAGAAACACTTTTCTCATTTTCCTAAAGAGATGTTAAACTCTTTCATGTTATATTTTTCCTTTTTTTTTTTTGGTTGGTTGCAGGGCTTGAACTCAGCCTGGGCGCTGTCCCTCAAGTTCTTCGGCTCAATGCGAGCACTCTACCACTTGAGCCATAGTGCCACTTCCTCATGTTATATTTTTATTAACAAATGATGAGTGGTCTTTATTTTTTTATGCACGCCTGCTGGAAGCTTTCTAAGAAAAGAGAGTCTTGTCTCCATTTTCCCAATGACAAACATTTACACATGAGCCAGCAGTTAACATAATCTGGATAATATCAGTGTAATTTAGAAGGAAATAATAGAAATACTGTGGTTGACCAGCAGAATTATGAACTGTATTGCTCACCATTGATGTAGATAAAGCATAGTGTCAGGGATGGTAGCAGAATACAACCATCACTGTGTTTCTTAAGCTGTTGCCTGCTGAGTGCTTCACAGAGGAAGGACTGGGGAGGAAGAGGCTAAATATGGAGGAGTGTGGGTACTGCTGTTCACATTTGCCTCCTCACCCCTCTGCTAATATGAAAATGTCAGGCCTTTTGTTCCCATCTAATTTTAGTACATCCTGGTGAAAAAAAATGATAAGATGATTTCCAGCCATGGGACTTTGACGGGCGGGGTGCAGAGAGGAAGAGTAGAGGAAAGAGCAGTTTATATCCCATATCCGTCTGCCTTTCTCTGACAGCATCTAGCTCCTGCTGTTGATTTTGGTAATGAAATAAATTCAGATGCACTGAAGCAGTGATAATTAGGTTTTCCTTCCACGTCCTCAATTGAAGCCTAGTTGGAGACTTGAGTGGGGAGAATCATAATATATTTAATAAAGCATACAAGTCTGAATTGAAGAGCTGTGTGCAGGTTTGGAAGAAAAGCCTGAAGTTGTGAGTGGGAAAACTTACATGTTGTGTTATTTCTAACTAGAATGTTTGAAATCTATTTATGTTTCAGTGAAACAGTTTTTATATGTTGTTTTGAATGAGTAATATTGGTTGATTTTCTTTTTTTCTTTCGGTTGTGGAGCTTGAACTCTGGGCCTGGGCGCTGTCCCTGAGCTCTTCAGCTCAAAGCTAGTGCTCTTCCCCTGGAGCCACAAGCACCACTTCCTTTTTTTTTTTTTATTTTTTTAGAGGAGTGAAACAGTCAAGTTGGAGCTGCTTATCCTCAGCAGGCCTAGAAGGAAAACTGGTCTGTAAGGAGAGCCAGTGGGGTCAAATGGTAGATAATTTAGTCTGTTTAAGAGATTGGGTAGAGGGCTGGGAAAGTGGCTCAGTGGTAAAGCGCTTGCCTTGCATGCATGGGGCCCTGGGTTTGATTCCTCAGCACCACATAAACAAAAAGAAGAAAGCCGAAAGTGGTGCTGTGGCGCAAGTGGTAGAACGCTAGTCTTGAGCTGAAGAGCTGAGGGACAGCGCCCAGGCCCAGAGTTTAGGCCCCACAACTAGACCCCCCCAAAAAAAAACAACCAAAAAAGAGATAGGGTAGAATTCCATTTGGATTTCAATGCAAATTGTTTTGTTCTTATTTAATCAAGGAGTAATTAATTAGATTAAGCTAAAAGGGCAGCTCCAAGTACTTGATCTCATCTTGAGGTAACCTGTTTCCCAGAGATTTGTTCACTCAGGAAACTAGGTTTTCTATTTAAATTTCTGTATGATGAAGATGCTATATGTAAACAGATGAGATGTGCGTGCGTGTGCGTGTGTGTGTGTGTGTGTGTGTGTGTGTGTGTGTGTGTGTGTGTATGTGTGTGTGCCAATACTGAGGCTTGAACTCATGGCTTGGTAGCTGTACCTGAGCTTTTGTGCTCGAGGCTAGTTAGAGCACTACCACTTGAGCCACAGCTCTACTTCAGGCTTTTGGAGATAAGAGTTTCATGAAGGGCTGGGAAGGTAGCTCAGTGGTAGAGCGCCTGCCTTGCATGCATGAGGCCCTGGGTTCTATTCCTCAGCGCCACATGAGGAGAAAAGGCCGGAAGTGGCGCTGTGGCTCAAGTGGAAGAGTGCTAGCCTTGAGCTGAATTGCTGAGGGACATTGCCCAGGTCCAGAGTTCAGGCATCATGACCTGAAATTCCCTGCCCAGGTTGGCTTTGAACCATGAGCCTTAGATTTCAGTCCTCTGGAGTAGCTAGGATAAAGAGAGATTATTTTAAAGTCCATTTGACTAATGATTTATAACAAGTGAAATAGATTATTTTCTTCATTCCCTTCACTTTATAATTACAGATAATATGTAGTTTTTTTATTTTTTATTGTTTTTATTTTGTTATTTGCCAGTTCTAGGGCTTGAACTCAGGGCCTGGGTACTGTCCCAGCCTCGTTGTGCTCTACACTAGCCCTCTGCCACTTCCAGCCTTTTCTGTGTCTGTGGTATTGAGGAATTGAACCCAGGGCTTTATGAATGCGAGGCAAGCACACTACCACTGAGCCACCTTCCCAGCCTCTAACATGTAGTTTTAAAAGAACCATCAAGTGATCTGGGAGTGTAGTTTAGAGGTTGATTACTTGCCTGGTACGTATGAGGCACAGAATTTGATCCGCAGGCCTAGAAAAAGAAAAGAGAAGGCAAAAACTGGAGTTTAAGGACAAATACCAAAGACATGGTGTGTGTGTGTGTGTGTGTGTGTACGCACGTGTGTCAGTATACTGGTATACCAGTATACCAGTATACTGGGGCTTGAACTCAGTTTCAGCCACAGCCCTACTTCTGGCTTTTTGGTAATTTTAGGTCTAGACTTTGCTTGTGTGTGCTGGTTTCAAACCAGAATCCTCAGATTTTAGCTTTCTTTCTTTTTTTTTTTTGGGGGGTCCTGTTGTGGGGCCTGAACTCTGGGCCTGGGTGCTGTCCCTCAGCTCTTCAGCTCAAGGCTAGCTAGCACTCTACCACTTGAGCCACCGCGCCACTTCCGGCTTTTTTTTTTCTGCTTACGTGGTGCTGAGGAATTGAACCCAGGGCCTCATGCATGCAAGGCAAGCGCTCTACCACTGAGCCACCTTCCCAGCCCCAGATTTTTAGCTTTCTGAGTAGCTAGGATTCCACACTTGCATTTAAATTTTTTGTTTTTTTGTTTTGGTCAGTCGTGGGGCCTTTATTTTGGGCCTGAGTGCTGTTACTCAGCTCTTCAGCTCAAGGCTAATGCTCTACCATTTAAGCCACAGCTCCACTTCTGGCTTTTTCTGCTTATGTGGTGCTGAGGAATCGAACCCAGGGCCTCATGCATGCAAGGCAAGCACTCTACCACTGAGCTACCTTCCCAGACCCAATTTTTTTTTTTTTTTTTTTTTAATTAAGCCAGGCGCTGGTGGCTCAAGCCTATTATCCTAGCTACTCAGGAGGCTGAGATCTGAGGATTGTAGTTCATAGCCAGCTTGGGCAGGAAAATCCGTGAGACTCTTATCTCCAATTAACCACCAGAAAACTGGAAGTGGCGCTGTGGCTCAAGTGGTAGAGTGCTTGCCTTCAGATGAAGAGCTCAGGGCCAACGCCCAGGCCCAGAGTTCAAGCCCCAAGACAAATAAATAAATAAATAAATAAAATTATAGTTTTGGCTAGGTGCTGGTAGCTCATGCCTGAAATTCTAGTTACTAAAGAGGCTGAGAGGTTTGAAGCCAGCCTAGGTAAGAAAGTCAGTGAGACTCTTACCTTTATTTAACCACCAAAAAAAGCTAGAAGTGGTAGAGCACTAGCCTTGAACATAAAAAGCTCAGTGACATTGTCCAGGCCCTGAGTTCAAGTGCCAGGTCTGGCACAAAACAAAAGAATCCCAAACTTTGCAGGGCACCAGTGGTTCACGCCTATAATCCTAGCTACTCAGGAGGCTGAGATCTGAGGATCGAGGATCAAAGCCAGCCCGGGCAGGAAAGTCTGTGAGACTCTTATCTCCAATAAACCACTAGAAAACCGGAAGTGGCGCTGTGGCTCAAGCGGTAGAGCACTCACCTTGAGCTGAAGAGTGCAGGGACAGTGCCCAGGCCCAGAGTTCAAGCCCCATGACCGACCAAAACAAACAAACTTAGTTTTTTTTGGGAAAAAGTCATTTTCCTTTTTTGGATTTTAGTTTTCCTGTATAAATTAAGGGCATTGAATAGGTGATTTTATTTAAAAGTTTTTTTTTTCTTTTGCAGCTTAGGTTGTCATAATATACTTATTTAGATTAGGTGGGTAAAACTATATTTTTAACAGTTCTGGGGGCTAAAGTTCCAAAATGGTGCTAGCAAGTTATGCTTCATCCAGAAACTTTCCCCCTTAGCTTGTAGGTGGCTGCTCTTTCCCTGTGTGTTCACATGATCTCTTTGTGCTTGGTAGGGGACGAGGATCAGGACAGAGGAGGAAGGAAGGGAGTGGGAGAAGATAGAGGAGAGAGTGGAGAGAAGGGGAGGGACAAGAGTGTACAAACTCTCTTGGGGCCTCCTTTTATATAAGGGCACTAATTCCATATGGAAGACCTTTTTTTTTTTTAAATAAATTTTTTTTGGGTCCGGTTGTGGGCCCTGAACTCTGGGCCTGGGTGCTGTCCCTCAGCTCTTTAGCTCAAGGCTAGCACTCTACCACTTGAGCCACAGCGCCACTTCCGGCGTTTTTTCTTTTTGCTTATGTGGTGCTGAGGAATTGAACCCAGGGCCTCATGCATGCAAGGCAAGCACTCTACCACTGAGCCACCTTCCCAGCCCGGAAGACCTTTTTGATCCTTTTTTTTTTTTGGGGGGGGGGTCCGGTTATGGGGCCTGAACTCTGGGCCTGGGCGCTGTCCCTCAGCTCAAGGCTAACGTTCTACCGCTTGAGCCACAGCGCCACTTCCAGCTTTTTTCTTTTTGCTTATGTGGTGCTGAGGAATTGAACCCAGGGCCTCAGGCATGCAAGGCAAGCGCTCTACCACTGAGCCACCTTCCCAACCCCCCAGGAAGACCATTTTTTTTTGTCAGTCGTGGGGCTTGAACTCTGGGCCTGGGCGCTGTCCCTCAGCTCTTCAGCTCAAGGCGAGCGCTCTGCCACTTGAGCTATAGCGCCACTTCTGGTTTTCTGGTGGCTTATTGGAGATAGGAGTCTCACGGTCTTTCCTGCCCGGGCTGGCTTTGAACTGCGATCCTCAGATCTCAGCCTCCTGAGTAGCTAGGATTACAGGCGTGAGCCACCAGGGCCCAGCTCCCCGGAAGACCTTTTGTAAGCTCATCTGAGCTAATTACTTCACAAAGGCTCTCCTAAATACCATCACATTGAGAGCTATAGCTTATTATATAATTTTGGGAGGAAATCAACATTGAGTTCATAATCCCTGAAATCAATTTGAAATTTAATGAAAAAACCCTACAAAGTAGATTTCTAGTATAAATGGGGACATCACATACTCTATTTGCTAAACATCAGTTGTAACTTGATGTCTCCTCAACTAAGGTATGTGTATATGAAAAAAAGTGTGTACATGTAGTACAATATTAAAGGCAATCAGATGAGCGTCTTTCAATCTAAAGGAAACATTGTGAATGCTTTTTTTAAACTTTAGATTTGAATGATTAGCAATAATTAGTTCTGATATACATTGGATAATCCAATTTGTATTTATTTGACCATGAAGATGAGTTCTCCAATAAACTCAGAAATTTGTACCTTCTTGTTTATACATAAAAAGATTTAAGATTAAGACCGGTAAGGAAAATGCTGGTAACTGAAGCATCTCCCTGATGTGGTGGTTCTTCTTTGCCCAAACACAAACATGTACAGCTGCCACTCCTAATTGACCCAGTCCTACTCTTAAGCTGAGGGAGAGAACATGAAAGGACCTTGAAGTCATATGCTACCTGAGGTTGACCTTCCTGTAGATTATTTTGTATGGCTCATAATGATGTTACAAATATTCAAATGGCCCTTAGCAGCAAAAGGTTCTCTACCCCTGCTCTGAAGTCTAGAAATTGCTCGAATGTCATTTGTGGGTCTGCCTTTTTGTACCCTCTTCCTTGGTGGGCCATTACTGATTGTCTTGTAACTGCTTATCCTCCAATAAGACCCAAATAGGTGCAGGTTGCTTGCAAAGTACCCAAGTATTACAGATACTTGGTTCAGCTCTGTTTCCCTTGCATGCATTTCTTAGAAGCACCTTGCTAGTAGTGGAGAGAGAATCTGTGGTACAGACTCTACTTAATGGGGTTGTGAATATTAAGTGAGAAAATAAATGTCTTAAAGCAGTTTAACATGATTTCTAATGCCAAATATTCTTTCCTCCAAAAACCCTTTTTCCCCTTTGAGCTAATAGGTTGGCTTGTTCAGGATTTTACCCACAGTGCCACTAAATTAATGCATTCAATTCCACTGGAGAGTATTTAACAGATATACTGCTCAGGAGGTGAAGAAATTCTCAGGCAAATATACAGGGCAAATATATATGTTCTTTTCATATTGCTCCTACGAGTGGCTCTATATATTGGAATCAGAGACTTAATTTTTTTTTTTTTTGGTCGGTCGTGGGGCTTGAACTCTGGGCCTGGGTGCTGTCCTTCAGCTCTTCAGCTCAAGGCGAGCGCTCTACCACTTGAGCTACAGCGCCACTTCCGGTTTTCTGGTGGTTTATTGGAGATAGGAGTCTCACAGTCTCTCCTGCCCGGGCTGGCTTTGAACCTCGATCCTCAGATCTCAGCCTCCTGAGTAGCTAGGATTACAGGCGTGAGCCACCAGCGCCCGGCGTTCAGAGACTTAATTTTTTCCCGATTTTTTTTTTTTTTTTGCCTTGCTGGAACTTGAACTCAGGGTTTGGGTGCTGTTCTTGAGCTTTTATGCACAACGTTAGCACTTTATCACTTGAGCCACAGCTCCACTTCCAGCTTTTTGATGGTTGATTGGAAATAAGAATCTCATGGACCTTATTACTCAGACTGGCTTCCAACCTCTGTCCTCAGGTCTCAGTCTAGGATTACAGTGTGTGAGGAGCTAGGATTCAAGGTGTGAGCTTGAGCCACCAGTGCTCAGCTTCCTGCTGTTATTTTAAATCCAAAAGATTCAGTCTTCAGATTGAGCATTTAAGTTCTGTGAAGTCACAAACCATACCTAGTTTTCTTCTTACCTAATGAAAGTGAAATTTTCAGTTTTAGTGGAATAGGTAGGATAGAATAGTTGTAAGCATAGCATTGGAGATGAATTAAAAATAGCTTTTTTTTTCTTGAGGTAATGACTTATATGGCAGAAACTCAACAGAAAATTAAAGTCTGTGCTTGAAATTAAGTAATATGTGAATTCTTCTAAAGCATAACTCACTTAAAAAGCAGTTGAAATGGCTTTCATTTGAAGATGACAACAGACACATTTAATTTAGTCTGGGTGTACAACTGGAATCTTTTCTAGATTTAATTAAACATACAGCAATGTGAAAATGTTGGCACTTCGTTTTAGCTGTGGTTTTTGTGGAGGAGTCTTTAACTCCAAACTGTGTTATAGGTGACTACTGTGTTTGTGATAATGGAGTTCACTTCCCTAGAGATAGCACATCAGGCTGATGCTTTTGAACCTCAGTGTTAGAGTAATAAAATCGGTTTGATGAGTCTTCAAATGTTATTAACTGAATGTAGATAGTGAAAAGACTTTATTACGCGTTATTCTTTTGACCGTGCCTAAATCTTTCAAGATTTTCATGTATTTTGTGCAACAAGAGTAGCTGCTACTAACTCTGAAAAAAAAAACAACAAACAAGGTGATACCCAACTGAAAGAAGTTTTTACTGTCACACTGTCCTTTTTAGCTCACTTTGCCCAGAGCTCTTCTACCCACTGACTTGCAAGTGTGACATTTGCTGTTCTCGGCACCTGCCAACTTGGAAGCCAGGGTTTTTGCTCAGGACGCAAGCTTACAACCCACACTCTGATGCACAATGCCATCCCAGCTGGCATGCTTTCCTACCTCAGTGGTGCTAGACATTCAGTTACATGAGCTGATTTCAATAGTCATTCCTCTCAAGCTGCTTCCAACTTTTATGTTAAGGGAGTGAGATTGGTATCATTAAATTCACTACTTGCTGTGGTTATTTTTCAGTGGAAAAAATTGTCTGATTCTCTGATCAAAAGTAATTTTTCTTCAAGAACCAAGTACTTCTTTAAAAAGATTAAAATGCCATCTATGTGTCCTTATATATTCATAATTCTTGCCAAAGCTACAACTAATTTTCATCAGTGGATAAAAAGAATAGACAGGAAAAAACAGAATTAGTGTTTCTAAGCATGTTAGTTGTCATTTGACATAAATGTGGGAAACATTACAGAACTTACTTTTCCTGCATATGAAAATTGCCCCCATGTTAGCTTCAGCTTTTTGGTGTCTAGCTCTAGCCAGAAGCCTTCCATATTTTTCCAAAGAAGTATATTCTGCCTACTTGCTTTCTGTAGCCAATCTCTTTGAAACACTTCAGGTGGATTTGGTGATGTCTGTCTTCTCATACTCTATTATGAGCAATTTTAAAAGGTTTTGCTGGAAAAAAAGGTCTTTTCAGATGTAGAGAGAACAGTGTGAAATGTGAATGACTGGCTTTTTAATACCACAGTTGTGACAAAGAGGCAATGGCTTTTAGAAGCTGAATAAAGGGGTTAATACACATGCATCTGCATACTGCTGTTGGGCCCAGTGTATTAACACATTTGACATTTGTTTAGTTCACTTTGTTGGCCTGAAAAAAGTAGCACGTCATTCTCTCAACCCAGTTTATAATTCGTAAGTGGTGCACTCTTAACAGCCATAGGTACAGAGAGCATTGGATGGAAGAAAGTGAACTACATTTACTGGCTTTGCTCAAACTTCCAGAGTAGCTCTTTGTTATTCACATTTAATCTGTCTCCAAAGGCATAAAAAAATAGGCACTGTCTCAGACACTCCTTGGTACATATCAAAACTCAACCTTTACCCTTCTCTGCATAAATGTGCTTAGGTGAATACTTTTATTAGCTTGTTGATACAAGTTATAGTTGGTTACACCCTTTCTTAAAAAAAACACACCCTTATTGTCTCCTGTTGTTTAAGAGATTCATGCTTGGCATAGGGAGGTCTAACAGTGGATACTCAGTTTAAACCTCCCAGGCAGTGTTGAATGGATCCACGAGGCATACCATGCACACAAGCAGTCGTTGGGGTGGGGGTGGGGGGGAAGCCAAGAGAGCCCGTATTGCTATGCTTTCTCCTAGGCCTCATGTTGGTCTTGCAGTAAGAGTATGTAAGTAATCCTTATATTTCTGGGGTGTCCCATGGCCTAATCAGGTTAGTGTTTGTCAAAGATAATGAAAAAGTTACAAGTGATCATTTCTAGATTTGTTGATTTATTCCTAAATTGGCCTAGGAATTTGAGTTTAGGTGTCTGGTTGTGCTCTAAATCTGGTTCTGATTTGGTTGATTGCTTAGGATTGAACAAAGGTGGACAGTTTAGTTTCCCTCCCCTTCCCCCAGTTGTTGCTTTTACCTAGTTTGAATTCAGAGTGTTGACTGGGTTTATATCTACTTTTCTAAATTGAGCAAAACTTTAATAAAACCACCTTTTGGGGAGTTTTTTTTTTTAAAATAAAAAGCCAGTCTTGCATCATGTAGGAAGGGCCTCCAGTGTGGAAGACTTGGTGGCCCAGGCCTTACGGTATGGATTTTTAGCCTTCCAAGGTTCAAAAGTAGAAAATGAGGATCTATTCAGTGGCTAGCACAGCTCCTTAAGTAGGAATTTTAGTTCTAGACACTGTCAAGAAAGCCTCAAAACCAGAAAAACAGGCTGCTTTGGATTGGAAAGGAGGTGTTAGAGCTAAGGAGCTGCCCATAACCCCCATCTTTGGAATTTGGTGAGACTAAAATCGTCCTGGAAGCAACAAGAATAATGGTTGCAGTAATTGTTTCCAGGCTTAGGACCCCTGCATCTTGTTTTTTAAGTTGACCTGTAAGGTGACCCGATGAACTAGTAATTGCAGAAATAAACTGAGTGTTTGCCAGCAGGAGTCACTCTAGGCCTCCTAATAAAAAGTTAGTAAATTAAACTATATCCTTGAAGCTCTCAAGAGGCTGAGGTTATAGATGCTGTGATATGATGGCTTTAGGGAAATGCTGGGACTTTTTTGTTAAATGTAATGGCTTTCTCAGGTTTCCCCCTGCGCTGCGCCTTCCCCTTTTGTTCTTTCTTCTAAAATTGGCCCCTAATAGTGTGCATGTATGAAATAGGGTCTCCATATGCAGCCCAGCTGGCCTCATGATCCTCCTGCCTCAGCCTCAAGACAGCTGGGATTATAGGCATGCCCGAACACACTGGCTTCCTTAATGTGTTTGTTAAATGTGATGTATATGAATGGAAGGATATCAATATCTTAGTATTCTGGATATTAGCCCATTTTGGCTTCCTCAGAATGAACTGATTATATCTACATCATTCTTTTTTTTTAATCAATAGACTCAAGGTGTTTCTACTGATGGATGTCCAATCCTGATCTTGCAGCAGCAATCTCTAGAGTGAGCAGGAGTTAGTGTGAAATGAGATGTTAGCCGTGCTTTTCTGAAAAGAATGGGTCTAGTGTGATGACAAACTGAAATATTTCAGCACTAGCCATGAAATATAATAGTTTCCCAAGCACACACAAACTGAACAAGTTAATTGTTCATTGATGTTTGATACAGGGATTGAAACATTGGATTAAAACCAATTAAATGTTCCTAGAAGCAACAGAAAAAAGTTTCCTGATTTATGAATGGGACCATTCAAATGGCGCAGACACAATCCATGTCAAGTAATGAGGTGTTTTGTTTTTTAGGCAAAGCAGAACACAAAACAGGCATGGAGCGTTCTTTTTTAAAACCTTTGAAAACAAAAAAAGTCTCCTTTGGATAGAAGATCAATAAAGCCGGGTGCATCAGCGGGGGGGGGGGGGAAAGGGGGGGGGCCGCGGGGAAGGCGGTCCCCTCCCCCAGGTGAGCCGCCCGCCGCTGCGCCCGCGCCTCCACCGGGCCGCATTCCTGAACTTGGGTCAACTTCCTCGGCCACCGCGGGAAGCGCGCTCGGCCCCTGCTTAGCAACGCGAGCCGCCCTCCGCCGGGTCCGCGGGTCTGGACGTGGCGTCGGCGGCGCACATTCCTTTATTCCGAGGTCGCCCCGCGTTAGGAAACTGGCGCCCCCTTCTCCCCGAGTGACCCCGCGGCCGCCGCCAGGTCCTCGCCGCGGCGCCCCGCACGCCGGGAACGCGGGTTTCGGCGAAACCTCCGCCCGGAAACCCGGAAGCGGGGCTGTGCACCCACGCGGCCCGGGCGGGGGGCGGGGGCGGCCCGGAGGGTCTTGGCCTGGGGGTCGGGGCGGGGAGCGGGGCGGGGGTGGGAGCCTGCAGCCGCGGCGGCTCAGGCCCGGGGCCCCTTCCCGCGTGCAGGGGCCCTGCCGGCGCGAGCTCGGAGCGGAGCGCGGCTCGGCCGCAGGACGCCCTGGGCCCCGCCGGCGGCGCGCCGCGCCCCCTCCCCGCCCCTCGGCGGCTGCGCGCTCCGCTCCCTCGGCCGCCGCCGCCGCCGCCGCGTCCGCCGCCGCTGCCGCCGCCGCCGCGCGGCTCCTGCACGCCGCCGCCGAGCGCCCGGGCCCCGACGCCGCGCAGCCGGCTGACTTCACGCAGTCGCGGTCGGGCGGCCCCGCGGCGGCGGCGGACGCGGGCGGCCCGGCGGGGCCGGTTAAAGGGACGAGTTGCGAACAGTTCAGGAAGTGACAAGTCGATTTCCTCCTCGCCCGAGCCGCTCGGTACAAAGCGCTCGGCGCCGGCCGGAGAGCGCGCGCGCGGCGGACGACTCGGCGAGCGCCGGCGGTGACGGCGCGGGGCCCGCGCCCGGAGCGCCCCGCCGCGCACAGTAAGCGACCCGGGGCCCCGCCGAGGTCTCCGCGAGGGCGCCGGGCGCCAGCTGCGGGGAGCCGGGCTCGCCTCCCACCCCGATCGCTGGTTCCCCCCTTCTTCCCCCTCCTCGTTTCGCGTTCGCGTGGGGTCGGGTGCTTTCGGCCGGCCGGAGTCGCCCGAAGCCGGCGTGAGACTTGTCAGTGCGCGCCGGGGCGGGGGACCCTCCCGCCCTCCGCTGCGGGGAGTCTGCGCCCCCCCCCCCCCCCGGGCCAGGCCGACCGGAGACCGCTGCGTCCCGGAGTCCCCGCGCAGCGTCCCAACTTGAGCTGTTCGTGGCAGCGGCGGAGGCGCCGAGCCCCGGGAGCCGGCCGGCCCCGCGAGCCCCTAAGTTCCGCACCGTTTGCAGACAACTCTTTTGTTCGAGGAAGTTTGAACCCACTACCCCCGGGATGCGGGCGCGCCGCGGCGACCCCCACGGGCGCGGGAGGGGGTGAGGGGCGCCCGGGCCCGGGAGGGGGCGGCCGCGGGCCGGGCCTGCGGGAGGGGGGCCGCCGCGCCGGCGCGGCTCCTGCACATGGCGAGGCGGCCAGGAGGGCCGTCCGGCACTGGCACCCCGGCCCGCTCGCGTTTTTTTTTTTTTTTTTTTTTTTTTTTACCGGTCTTGGACTTGCAACCCCCTGGGGGTCGGATTCCCGCTCGCGGGTGGAGGGGGGTGTCTCTCGGTAGGGCGGGGGCGAGCGGGGCGAGGACACCCCGAATCCAGGGAGAGTGTGGTTTGCGTTCCCATGCCCCCCCCCCCCCCCCCCCCCGCCCCGCATTCGCCTCTTCCCCTCTCGGACTTGGGAAACAATGCTCGAGGTGCGGGTGGGCGCCGGAGCCGCGGCGCGCGGCGCGGGCTGGCACGCCGGGGCCCCTCGCCACCCGACCCCCGGTGCCAGACGCCCTCCCTCTGACCGCCGGGGTTCATTAACACGTACTGTACTTAGTACCGCGGCGAACAAAGAAAGGCTCTTCGCAGCCTTTGATGAATGGGATTCTGCCTCCTATAGGCCACACTCCGAGTCTTCGCATGGTGCAATCCGGACTCGGAGGTGTTGGGCCAAGGGGCCCCCTGTGGCCGGTGGCATTCGGGTCCCGGCCCCTACGCTCGCCCGCCCTTGCACGGGCTGGTTGCAAAGGGAGCCAGGCTGACGGTTGGTTCCACGGGAACGAATGTTTGTTGAGTTGTTGGATGGTGGAGGGGGGAAAGGGACTGTTTTCTGTTGACTATGCTACGCGAGTTGGAATGGCATTGTTTATTGGCCCGGGAAGCCAGGCGAAGCGGCTTGTGCCGCTTCAAGATATTAGCAGACTTCCAAATGACATGCGAGCATATGCGCTCCCAGCAGCCCCCACCGGCTGCAGGGGGGATCCTTCCTCGCTCCAGATCCTGGGCGCCAGATTTAGAAGAGGCCACCTGGTTCGAGGGCTTGGGAGAGGACTGGAGGCAGCCCACCCATGAAACTTACTCTGCCTGCCCTGGGGCCAGGTTTTAGTTTCATTTTAATTGATCCACTTAAACAGAAATTGATCTCAGTTACGGTTTGGGGACTGAATTGCAGGTCTGGAAGTTTCTCTTTTCCTCCTCAGCTGTGTACTGGATAGGTAGAAAGGGCCCCCAGCTATGGGTGATAGGACCCTGTTATTGGGAGAAAGATGGGTCCGGCGTTCTGGATGGGTGGCTGTGCCTACCTGGGCTGGCACAGGCTCTGTGGACTGTCACCTGTGCTGGGGCATGGTGAGGGAATGGTGGGTCTTGCTTTCAGGTTCCTGTTCCAGGCTAGACCACGTAGGGGAACACCTGTGTTTTTCTCTCAACTATTCATTCAGAGAGCAAGGTAATTTTAAGATCAGGCCAAACAATTTTTGCCCCACGACTTCCTGTCTCCCCCACACACCCCAAGGTATGTGATTTCGATGTGTGACCGTTTTAACATCAGGATGAGGTATTACATAAAAGCTTGCAGAAGTGGACCAACACGTTCCAGCCCTGGCAGATGTAGTAGGACCTTTCACTGTTCTGATTAATCTTGTTTCGAATCACTCTATCCTTTCTGTGTTCACACTAGGGTAGTTGGTTCATTGTATCCTTTTAGAAGTTTTGAAACTCCTTTGGAAGAGTTCTAAGATTTTTGTTGTCTTCATGTGACTGCACTTAGCTGTTGGTGTACAGGGAATCCTGGTATTATTTCCTGGGCTCTTGGTCTTTCTCTTGGCTACCCCAACTATCCTCTGGACTTCCCCTCTCCATCGTGCTGTGGAAGCCTAGTGGGCTGGATGTCCTTTAAGTGGGTCTGGTGAGCAGGCGCCTGACCCATGAAGGAAGCACAGGAAAGGCCAGCCTGCTCTCCTCCCTTTCAGGCGGCTGGAGAGGGTGAGCCTTGCCTAAATACGGGAGCTGGCAGCAGGGAGCGCTGCAGAGCTCTTAAAAAAAAAAAAGCATGTTCTTGTCACCTCTCCCCCCCCCCCCCCACTTCATCCTTGCACACTGCCCGGTGGGCTCACCTTCCCATTGTTCAGGTGAAGTTTTATCCTGGCATTGACTTTCTGGAGTTAAATCAAGCACTGAATGGAAACTTTCTTGTTCTTTCCAGTAGGAAAAAAAAAAAGACTGAAATAAGCAAATACTCAGGTCAGCACAGCCCCCATCATTACCACCAGCATGCCCCCCTTGTGATGTGTAATAAACCTGCAGGCATAATTTGTTATGGAATATGCCGATAATACAAGCTTCAGTTTTAGATGGAAACCAGATGTAGGGGACTTTCTAATTGATTCAGCAACTTGGGGGGTGCAGGGTGGTGGGAGGGAGAACTTTAATAGATGAGCAAACCTCAAAGGTGGTTTGCTTTGGTTTTAAGTTATGAGGAGAACCCCAGTCTCCACTGTTCCTGAGCTTTTGGCCGCTGAGCTTCTGCTTTGCCCCAGCTGTCCTTTCTGTCAGACTCCTCCTCTCTTGAAAGAACAGGTTTGTTGCCAGTGTAGAGCACATGGCTGGGTCCGGCTGGGCTCAGTGCAGCTTGGCTCTGTGGGCTCACTCCTCCTCGCCTTGTCCAGCTGCTGCCCTGGCCTCCACCCCAAGGCAGGGCCTGGTGGAGAGGAGCTGCTTACAGTTGCTTAATAAATACACTTTTTCAAAAACCATTGATTCCCCTCCTCTGATTCATCTCTATTTCTTTCCTGCTTCCCTCGTGACATTGAGAAGCTTCTTTCTCTACCACAGTGACACCCTTGTCACTTTCCAGGTTGTGGACAGCACTAGAATGGCGGACCCTTTAACAGCAGTTAATTTGCATGCTGGGATGCTGGGATATGAGTTTTGGAAACAGACCTAGAGGCTTAGATATGCTGATGTGCTCTGAGACTTGCTTAGAAAATTTCTGTTGGTTAATGACCATACTACTGAAAAGTATGTTCAAAGGCAGTTTACCATTTCCTAGGGTTCTTCTGATGGTAAAGTTAATTTTCCCTGCATAACAACATTGTTTTAAGGTAACTTCTTTGATGCTTAATCCAGATCTCTTGTGTATCTGGTTTTGGGGTCAGGGTTTGGGCTTTGTGCGGTTTGGGTTGTGGTTTTGGTGATGTCTGTCTTCACTTTAAGGAACCTGGGTCATCAGGGGCCTGGAGTCTTGTCTAAGAAAGTTCTCTGAAGTTCTAAGCCATGGTTGCTGTGGTGGCTTGGGATGTGAGGGTTCTTTGGGGTGGGGGTGGGGATGGGGCTTGGCTGCCTGGTTGGAGGGGGGTAAGGGGGTGTGGCTGAGAGCTGAGAGCAAGAATATGTTATGGGCTTTCTTCTCTCCCCCCCCCCCCCACCTCCAGAAGGGAATGGAGATGCTTGAGCTTTTCTGAAAAATTGATATGTCCTTGGCTTTTTTTGGAGGGGGGAGGGGTGTTGGTAAATGCAGGTTGACTAAGAGGGGAAATACTGATGGGTGGATCTGAAAGCAGCCTCTGAATGAGAAAATAAAAACACGTTTGAAGGGCTCTGGAAGATTTTGCATTTCAAAGGGTCTACCGCGTAGACTTTCACATCACGTCAGGGGTTACAGAGAAGTGTGACAGGCACCCCGCTTCTTTAACCCTTCTCCCTCTGCCTGCCATGGGGCTGCTGGGGAAGCCCCTCTGTCTGTCTGCCTTTTGCATGGGGGATGGGGGCGGTTTGTCCAGAGCCTCCAGGAGGGAACATGGAAACCAGAATACCTCAGAGGCATCTTCTAGCCTCGGGAGGAAAGGACTTTTTCCACGGTACCCTCTCAGGAGGGCAAAAGCAAATCAATTCAGTAAACAGCCCATTTGACCCCAGAAGGCAGCCAGTGGCAGGCTAACTCCTGACTCCTCCGCTTGTACACAAAGAAACACACTGTGTCCGCCCCCCTCCCCCCCACTGGTGTGGTGTGGTTCCCAAGGGTGCAGCCCAGTGTGTGCAGGCTGTTCCAAACTGCCTAGCAGCACCCGGCTTTGCATGCACTCGAATTCTCCACGCTAGCTGAAGTAACAGTGGGAGACGCTGAGACTCAGAGAGGCCAGGTATCTGGTCCAAGGTTGCACAGCTGGAAGGCAGAGGGGAGAGTAGCACTTTCTGGGTCTGTCTGGCCCTAGAGCCTGCCTGCTTTCCATACACTAGCCTCTTGATCTGTTCGAGTGTGGGAAGATAGAGGCACTAGGTTCTGTTTTATCTCAAAGCATAAATTTTGTTTAGTCTTGTTAACACTGCAGGGAAACTTAGAAATTTTTAACGGCCTTTTCTCCCTGCCTCTCCCTTTCCTGTGGGTTTTTTTTTTTTTTTTGAGTGATTCAATTCTGCGTCTTCTGCAGGACCAAATGGAGTCTCTTAACTGAGGAGACTGAGATGTTTTGCTTCATCCTTACAAAAGACAGATTCACAAGAAAATATAATTATTCCCAGTGACCTTCTGGGGAGAAACAGGAACTAAACCTGGCAGCTTGCTAGAAGCATCTCCATTTATTCAGGTTCTATTTTTCATTCACGAGATTGTTGAGAGGGTTCTCAGCATTGTGTGTGTGTGTGTGTGTGTGTGTGTGTGTGTGTGTGTGTGTGTACATTTGTAATCTTGTTGTCTGAAAGTAAATTATGTTGGGTGCTTGCCACCTCAGGTTTGTGCAATATCACATTCTGTTTACATGCTCAGAGTGATCAAATAGCTAAACACAATTGTACAGCTTTTAGTGGGGGAAAACTTGGTGCCCCTCAGCCAGGGCTGGGCAGAGGCCCTATATTCTGTCTCAGAAAGCTAGTGGTTTGCAGGGCTTTCCTGTAGCGGGAGCCAGGCTGCCCTTCGAGGCCTGCCTGCCCCTCTCTTCTTTCCTTTCTATCCCTAAAGAGTTTCTGGGGGAGAACTGGCTTTCTGGAAGATAGATAAGTGGATCTTAATCCTGGCTACACGTTAACATTACCTGGAGAGGTTTAACAATAATTCTGTCACCCAGGGTTATCTAAGACCATTATTACATCACAAGCTCAGAACAGGGAGGGCCAGCACTGGTACTTTCAATGTTCCTGAGTTGATTCTTTTATCCATACAGGACTGAGGGCTGAGGGCCGAACAGCCCCCATAGTACCTCGCTTTCCTTGGCAGGGGATTAGGGCCTTTCTATGTAGGAGTGGAATTTTCCATTGTTGCCATCTTGACTGAAGGAGGACCTGAAAGGTACCCGGTCCTGGGCGGGATGCCTGCTGTGACGTCATCTAGACGTCCTGTGTTTTTCTGCTGGGCCAGAGCATGGGCACCCGCACTGCCGTCTGCTCAGCATGGCCTTGAGCCACCTTCTCTGCCATTGGAGAGGGCAGGTGCTGCCCAGGCTGTGTTTCTAGGGGCATGGGGGGTACTCATGCAGCTACCTCCTCTGCACCAGCTTGTCTGTTCCCTTCTCCCCATGGCTCTCCTGGTGAGAGGAGGGGGAGGAGGAAGGTGTGGTTTGGGTTCAGGACCCATCTTGGTGAGTCTTCCCACATGACCAGACTTTTTCATTGGGGTTTGCAAATGAGCATCAAACTCTGGCCACCTGGCTGAACTCGCCGCTCAGAACCGTCCTCCCACAAACATGCTTGAGATTACATTTCACAGAGTTGGCCAGGGCCCTGCTGATATTAAAGCCCCAGAGCAGAGATCCGACTCCCAAGGGATGATAGGACTCAATCAAGGCTACGTGCCAGTGCTCAGAGGGGTGGCCTGCATCTCCTGAGTCCCTGCATACTGCATTCTCTACTTGGTCCTGGTTCTGTCTGCAGGTCAGTCTGCTCCCCTAGCAGGAGAACTGATTCATCTTGTAGTCTTTTAGCCGAGGGACACACGCTCAGTCATTCTTGACCTTCCTGCCTTGCCCTGCTCTGCCCCTCCCCCTCCCCTCCCCTCCCCTCCCCTCCTCTGTCTGTCAGTCTTTTTGTAGTGCTGGGATTTGAACAAAAACCCTTATGATTGCCCTGGGTCTTTTTTGCCCTGGTTCTGCCCTGTACTGTAATTCTGCATGATGAAAAGGATGTGCCACTACACTCAGTTTTTGTGTTTAGATGGGGTCTCTAACTTTTTGCCTGGGTTGGCCTCAAGCCATATAGACTTATTTTGTTGCTGAAGGCATTGCTACTCGGAGGAATCAACTGTCCTGCCTAGGGAGAGTGTTGTTGGTACTTGACCTTGCCCCATATCCTTCCCACCACACTCTGCACAAAGGCCGCAGGCTTTCTGCTGCAAGTGATAAATGCCATCCCATGGTTGCTGTCTGATGACAGCTGCCTGGGGGCCATGCTGCCACCTCCAGAGGGGCTTGGGTAGCCGTGTGGCAGGCCTATTGGGTAGGACTTTGATCTCCTTGAGTCCTGGAGCCCTGCACGAAAGAGGGGGCTTGTATGGGTTCTCGGTGCTGCATTTTCCCTGTCTAACTCCCCGCATAGAGGCCACCCTCCTAGGCTGCCCCCTGACCGAAGCATCAGGTGCTTTGCCTGACAAAGCCCAGCCCCAGAGGCCTGGCTGCGGCTGGAATTCCCCTTGCTCTGGCATTCAAGTTGGCCAGGGGCCTGGGAGTGGAGGGTGTTTCATCTACTGCCCTGGAGCAGTTTCTCTGCATGTTTGGAGGTGGAAAGATGATGTCCTCTGCAGCCAGCTACCTCTGTGCCCAGGCGAGGAGAAGGGGCCTGTCTCCTGGGAAGCAGCGGCAGCAGATTCTGTGGTTCGAAGTCTAGAGAGGGCAGAATGCGGGGGAGATCCCCTCTGCTGTGGCACCTGGGGCTGGGTCCTGGGAAATACCCTCCTGCAAGATCTGTCTTGTGGTCTGGTGATGACTGGGGTGGGGGAGGGATCACACTGCCTACTTGTACCTTGCTGGGCCATTTCCAGTGTCCTTAGGACAGTCAGGTGAGAGAGCCTGTGTAATAAGCCCCCCCTCCCCCCGCCCACAAGACAAGGTACCATGTGTGTGGGGGAATATGAGAAAATAGATGCCCAGCAGGCAGAGGTTTTTGCCATGAAGTCCAGGGCAGGCTGCATGCTAGCAGCCTTCTCACAGGTGCCTGGAGAACTGATTGTATCATGGAAGAATTTGGACTGGAAGAGGGGGTAAAACCCAGGTCTGGATCATTTCTAGTAAAGACTGCACTTGCCCAAGCATGAGAATCTCTGGGTTCAAATCCCAGGCCTTTTGTTTGCTTACCTGGTATCTTTGAGCAAGCAGCTGTCCTCATCTTGCTCATCTGGAACCTGACCAAGCTGATAACACTCAACCCATGTGTCCAGGGCTCTGGGTGACCCCGGGTGGGGCCATTTAGAGCCCAGTGGACATGAGTGGCATGCTGTCAATAGGTGAAAGACACAGGATAGAGCAGAGGGAACTGACACTTGGGCTGAGCTCAGCTGGACGGGTCAGAAGGGAAAGGCAGGCTCTGCACACTCAGCATTCCCTTTCTTAGAGGGCCTCCATTTTCTCAGGAGGAAGGGATGACAGTACGTGTGAGAATTTAGTTTGCAGCCTATCCTTTCACAATAGTTAAGACTGATGAAATCTCTTAAGCTTTCTCTTCAGGAAACAAAATCTCTGTTTACCAAAAGAGATTTAGTCTGGTTCATAGAAAATTAAATACATGTATAGGTTAAGATGTGGTCTCAGAATCTGGCTCTGCCCTGCCCAACAGCATTAGTGAATGAATTCTGTGGAACCCTCATGTGGACTGAGGCTGAGGGGTCGGTCCATTTTCTACCTGATAGACTTTCTTCAGTCTTCCTAGCTGATGGCTTTCATTCGCCCTTTCTCAAGTGGGGTGTGTGTGTGGGGGGCTCTGACAACTGCCAGTGGTCAGCGTCCGCTTAGTGCCGTGGAGCAGTTACAGCTGGAACAATCCCCCAGTTCCAACTAGGGTGTGATTCTAGACACTTCCAGTCCCCCCCACCCCCACCCCTGTGTGACCATAGTTTATCTAAGGAGCAAGGAACCCTTGACCTAACGACTAGGGGAGGGACTTTCCCGTGCTCCATGGGCCCATCTGTTCACCACCGTCCATCCTGACACCTCTGTCCCCTGTGTCTTGTGAGTGTTATACCATGAGCCCCCAGCTCACCATCCCATGGGACAGACAGAGTGGACAGACTTGACAGGTGCGGTTTCCTTCTGGGCCGTGGGGCGCTGGGGTGCAGACCCCTTGGCATGGAAAGACCCACTTCATTTGTTGGATTCATTTTTTGGCAGGCGGCAGCCCACTAGAGGACCTTCGTCCACTCTTCAAGGACCCCAAGGTGGTTGTGCTTGGCTAGTCTTGACACACACCGTGGTGAAGCTGTGTGACTGAGGGCTGATTCGAGAGGCAGCAGAGGCACTTGGCCTACCTGTGGTCTCCAGGGCATGCCTGAACTCATTGGAACTCACTGGTCAAGCCAGGTGTCTCTTCTGACCCTCATCAGGTGCATCACTGTTTCTGTGGAGGGCAGAGAACATGTCTTCCATGGTGGAAGTCTCCAGGCCCAGTTCATTTCATCAGTGTCTAGTACATATCTACTATGTGTCAGTCCATTAGGCCCTGAGAACTCACACATAAGTAAACTGAATCCCTGTTTTACAGGACTCAGGCTTGCATTATGACTCATCACACCGTAGTTTTTACGAAGGTATTACGAAGTACTGGACACAGAGCAGTAAATGTAGTAGAGACACTGGCACAAAGTCTAGGAAAGTATATAAGATGAAAAGAAGAAGGCAGGAAGGCTTTCTGGAGGAGTTGACATCTGACCTGAGTCTTAAGATTGAGGGAGTGAGCAGAAATGGAGAGCAGTGTATTCAAAAGCACAGGAGGTATTCAGCCCCTCTGGCTACTTATGAGAGGAGTATAGATAGGAGAGATAAACTGATCAAGGTCAGGGGGCCAGTCCAGCACAGGGTGGAGGAGTCAGGACTTTACTCTGAAGGGCCGGGAGGGAAAGTAGTGGACTTGTGCAGTGGTGTGCTGATGCCAGCGGGACTGAAGGCCTGGCATTAGGGAGTGGCAGTGCAGAGCAGGGTAGGTGCAGACAAGTTAGAGGCCACTGTGTGATCTGGGAGAGGTATGAGATATGCCAGCAGCACGACCAGAGTGACGGGGTCCCGTATGTTTTAGTCAGTTATAGTTTGGTGGGGCACCTGGGCTTTCCAGGCACTTTGCGCATCTGCGCCTGCGCTGGGGTTAAGGAAGTCAACACACACACAGCATTTGGGCCTGGCATGAGTTGAAGCAGTCTGATTCATTGTCAGATTACTTTTTTTTTTCCTCTTGTAAGTGGGGGAAAACCCACATCTAACCATGTTGGTGTGATTGGAAAGGGCCTTGGGCGCCCCTTGGGCTCTGTTGCAGCGTGTTCTTGAACGTGGGGGCGTTGCTGACACAGGCGCTGGGTCACCTGACTGCTGGCGGCCAGCACCCAGGAGCCTTGGCGCCCTCAGATGCCAGTTCAGATTCCAGGCCCAGTTAACTGTGTGGCATGTGACTCGAGCCGGGAGGAGAAGGAAGGAAAGTATGGACCTGAGAGGAGGCAGGCCTGCAGCCAGCAGCCTCTCTTGGCTTTCCGGGGTGTCTTTCCAAGCCCGTAGCTTTTGCTCATCAGCATTGACTTCCGAGGAGGGAAATACGTAAGTAAACTGCAAATGGTCTCAAGTTGGGTGTAGTGAGTCTCCCTTGTCTGCAGAGCTCCCCAGGATGCTAGAATGCCTTTACCTAGCAGAAAGAAAAGGAAAAGACAGATTGGGCCTGGCTGAGCTGGAACTGGCCAAAAGGTGAGCTACAACCGGTAGTGAAAGGGTGACATGGGCAGAAATAGGAGCTGAGACTGTGGGTCAGACGCCCAGGCTGCCGAGTGTGTGGTAGGCCACAGATGAATGGGTTGTAACTTGCCTTGGGTGGGGGTGTGGGGGGGAAACACACACACTTTCGAAAAGTTTATTTTATTTTATTTTAAATAGCACGTGTGAGGTTTGGGCATGTCCTTGTGGGTTGCAGAACAGACTTCAGGAAATCACTGGTATGTGACATGTCGGGGGACAGCAAAGCCCCCTTCCTTCTGCATAAAGCATAGCCAGCAGGTGCCTGTTCTCTTCCCTTCCTGCTCAGCCCTGACCTGGTGTACAGAGGCTGGCCTGGCCCTTCCTCTGCACTTGGGAGCTGATCCTGTCCAGTTTCCAGGGTGGGGTCTGGGGAAGTCCAGCTCAGCAGGCAGTGAGTGACATGGCCAGGCTTCAGGGGCGTGTGGAGACAGAGGGCCTAGCACTCAGCCTCAGTTTGGGGCCAGGAAGAGAGCTGGAGTGCAGGTATTACTCCCTGGGAGACTGTGGCCTGTCTCCTATTTGGCTTTTCAGGTTTTGGCCTAGCCCCCTTGCTGTGACGTCACCATGGAGGAGAAGAGGGCAGTTCCCGTGTGTCCTCTTCTCGGGTCTGACCTTGGCAGACCTGACTGAGCAGAGGCAAGAGGAGACCTGGGTTTTTTTCTGCCTGACTGGGAGCTGGGGCTCAGTGCTGAGCAGAGTAAGGGGTAAGCCCTCCGTTCAGGGTGGAGCTGGCTGCTCATGTAGAATAGAAACCCACAAAAGCGTCTGTCTGTGGCCCCAGCACCAAAAGGCGGAGGCAGTGGTTTCCAGCTTGGAGGTAATTCAAGTTAAGTGAATCCAGACAGTTCTGGAGGGTGCCATCCTGTATGAGGGTTGTCCCCTTGGGGAGGGTTCTCTGGCTGCTGGTGACATGGAATCCAGACAAGAACTTGGGAACATGGTATCCTACAGATCTTAAGAAGTTGTTGGCCAGTGTTTGTATTTTTTTTTTTTTTTTGCCAGTGCTGGGGCTTGAACTCAAGGCCTGGGCATTGTCCCTGAGCTGCTTTTGCTCAAGGCTAGCACTTGACCACTTGAGCCACAGCACCACGTCCAGCTTTTTCTGTTTATGTGGTACTGAGGAATTGAACCCAGGGCCTCATGCATGCTAGGCAAGCACTCTACCACTTAAGCTACATTCCCAGCCCTGTCTACCTAATCTTTCTTTTTGTTGTTGTTGTTGGTCATGGGGCTTGAACTTTGGGCTTAGGCATTGTCCCTGAGCTCTTCGGGTCAAGGCAAGTGCTCTACCACTTGAGTCACAGTGTCACTTCTGGTTTTCTGGTAGGTAGTTGGAGATAAGAGTCTCATGGACTTTCCTTACCCAGGCTGGCTTTGAACCATGATCCTCAGAACTCAGACTCCTTAGTAGCTAGGATTACAGGTGTGAGCCACTGGTGCCCAGCTGACCTAATGTTTCTTTCTTTTTTTTTTTTTAAATTTTTTTGGGTCCGGTCATGGGGTCTGAACTCTTGGCCTGGGTGCTGTCCCTCAGCTCTTCAGCTCAAGGCTAGCACTCTACCACTTGAGCCACAGCGCCACTTCCGGCTTTTTCTTTTTGCTTATGTGGTGCTGAGGAATCGAACCTAGGGCCTCAAGCATACAAGGCAAGCGCTCTTTCACTGAGCTACCTTCCCAGCCCCCTAATGTTTCTTTCTTACTTTCTTTCTTTGTCTTTTTTTTTTTTGTTGTTGTTGGTCGTGGGGCCTGAACTCTGGGCCTGGGTGCTGTCCCTCAGCTCTTCAGCTCAAGGCTATTGCTCTACCACTTGAGCCACAGAGCCACTTCAGCTTTTTCTGCTTGTATGGTGCTGAGGAATCGAACCCAGGGCCTCATGCATGGAAGAAAAGCACTCTACCACTGAGCCACCTTCCCAGCCCCTGACCTAATGTTTCTCAATGGCCTCTCCTCTCATCCTTCTCCCTACCCCTCCTACCCTCATGCTAGCACTCTACCACTTTGAGCCACAGCACCACTTCCGTTTTTCTGGTAGTTCATTAGAGATCAGTCATTATAGACTTTCCTGCCCAGGCTGGCTTTGAACCGCGATCCTTAGATCTCAGCCTCATGTGTATGTAGGATTATGGGCATGAGCCACAGGGACCTGGCTTTAATGCCTTCTTTTACTGAAGGAATCCTTTGTGCTACAGGGCAGCGCAAGTGAGTACAGACAGTTGGGCACAGTTGGGTAATGCTGCTGTGGAAAAAGCTGAGAAGAGGAGAGAGCAGGACATGGAAACAGGGACTTGGAGCTCTAGGCCTGCTTCCCCTAGTTCTGCCTCTGTTTGCAGTTGATTGCCCCTTCACGTCTCCGAGCTGAGTTCTCCTCAGCTATACACTGGGAATAATAGTGTCTGCTTTGTAGCAGAGGAGCAGCGCATAGGACAGTACAAGTCATTCCACATTCATTGATTCCACAAAGGCTTTTCTTTTTGCAGTACTGGAAATTGAACCCAGGACTCTTGTACTTGCTAAGCAAGCGCTCCACCCCAGTGCTCACATATACTTTTTGACTGCTCCTGTGTGCTGGTACTGCACTAAGTGTGTTACATACAGTCTTGTCATTTCATTCTTATAGCCGTACTATGAAGCGAATAGTACTGCTGCTCCTTTTTTGTGTGTATATGGTGGTAGGACTGGAAATCAGGGCCTTGTACATGTCTAGCCACAACTCTGCCGAAAGACTCTGCTCTGCCAGCCCTTATTAAGGTTTAGTAAGCAAGGTCACTGAGCAGGGGGACTGGTCTGTACTCTGTCAGGCATTGCCAAACTACAGCCTGAGGACCAAATCTGGACCACAATTTGCTTTTATAAGTTAATGTTGGAACACACAGCATCTCTGGCTGCCTTACTGCTGTGCCAGCAGATACCTCATAGATGGTATTTACTACCTGGCCCTTTACAGGAAAAAAATGTCCTGACCCTTCCTCTAGGAGGTAACTCTGCGCTCTAGACTGTGCTGTTCAGTATGGTCACCTGGAGCGGTTTATGTTTAAACTAGTAAGTTCAGAGGAAAGTAGAAATTCAGTTCTCCAGGGCTGGGAATGTGGCTTAGTGTAGAGTGCTTGCCTAGCATGCATGAAGCCCTGGGTTCCATTCCTCAGTACCACATACACAGAAAAAGCCAGAAGTGGTGGAGTGCTAGCCTTGGGCAAAAGAAGCTCAGGGGCAGTGCCTAGGCCCTGAGTTTAAGCCCCAGGACTGGCATAAAAAAAAGAAAAGGAAAAAAAAAAGAAATTCAGTTGTCCAGGGGCCCAGCTTCCTCTGTGGCACAGGTGGGACAGTGCAGAGACAGACCTTGTCTTCATGGAAGCGTGTGCCACTGGGCCATTGTCTCCCAGTGTGCCGGGAATCCAAAGGCGAGAGACACAAAAGTAAGGAGGAGGCCTGAATGCAGAAGATCCCCAGAGCTTCCCAGCTAATGACACAGAATTGGGAACTATACATTGCCTCTGAGGTGACAGAAACTTTCGTCCGTCAGGACCCAGGGAACCTGAGTCCCCTCCCCTCATCCTCTCTGTGGCCCACTAACAAGCCCCAGTCCTGCCACCTGTGACCCTTGCTCCTCCCTCATAGCTCCAGCTTCCTGTCCTCTGCACCTCCGCCACACCAGCCCCACCGTGTTAAATGCTATGCCTTGCAGAAGTCTACAGAAATTCCCTTTCCCATGTCCCCTGTTCAGGTTGGGCTCGCTGCTGGGCCATCTGGACCCAACGGGTCCTATCACGTTCCTGCTGTGCTGGGACGGGGAGATTTTGGATCTGTCTCCGTGGCCATGTTTTCTGTGGGCAGCAGACAAGGAACCAACTGCTCTATGCCTTCAAAGGTGTGGCTCCTGAGTCCTGTAAGGAAGGAAGATGAGTTCCAGGCCCCTCAGCTGGCTGATGGCACCTGTCTTTCTCATTAAGCTGCTGTTAGCAGCATACACCAGTGCTGTGAGGACCTGGGAGCACGGCTGAACGGTGGCTGTTGTCTTAGGTGGCCCCAAATGTGCCCCACTAGGAACCTGGGAAGCTGCGGAGTGAGAGTCATTTTGAGGAAGTGTAAAAGCAAATATGGAGAGCATGCATTCCAGTCACTGGAGCCAGTGCTACCTGCACACCTGTGCATGCCAATGGACTGAGTGTGGCCAGAGCTGCTGGCTGCTTGCTATGGGGCGGGTTGTGGTCCGGTCTGGCTGCCAGGGTGTCTCAGAGTTAGGCTGTGTTGTTAGGAGGCCACTGTGCATGAATTAACTCCTCCAAGAAGATGGCCAGTCCCTTTATAGGAGCATAAAACATTTATAAAATGCAAGAATAGATGCTGGGAGGACTTTGCAGGACCTTAGGTCATAGTGAAAACAGGCACCAGCCAGATAGGCCTGGTGAAGTCAGTCCTACCAGTTTGGTGGAAGAAGTGCCCGGTCAGGAGGAAGGAGGAAATTGGAGTTAGAGGACAGTACATGGGACCATTTGGTCTTTGTGCTTTAGGAGAGGAAATGGTACTGGTGGTCCCTGAGAGGCCAAACTCGGGAGTGTTGTCCCGCTTGCATCCTTTTGCAGTGGAGGGTGAGGTGGTGGCAGATCAGGCTGTTCCTGGAATACTCACTGCTACCTCTGTACTCAGAGGCTAATTGTGCCCCCCTCCCCCCAACTAATAAGTATACAATGGAAATTGTCTGGCTTTTCACTTGGAGAGTTGCCATTTATTGAGCACTTACTAGTACCAACCAAACTTGGTATATATTTTCTCATCAAATTGCCTTACAACGGTTTTGGGGTCATTACCCTTGCATTTCAAGGAAGGAACTGCACTTGAGTTATGTCCCTGAGAGTGGGGGCCATGGTGGTCTGGGGCCTGGTGTGGAACCAAAGCTCTCCTCTCCTATCAGCCATTCACCAAATGGCTTTTGGAAGAGAAATCCTTTGCTCTTCTGGCTGGCCTCCCCATCACATTTTTATTGTGGCCTGTGGGCAGAGAAGTAGGCTTCTCTCTGTGGGGTGAATTTAAGAAAGCCAACTGCCTCGAACTTTCCCTTTGAGTGTGTTGTTATGGTACAAGAAGTCTTCATTTGTCTTGGGCTGTTTTGAAATAAAAGGCACGAAACTCCCTTCTTGTTTCTGTATCTTGCACGGAAGTTATCAAAACAGAATCCTCTGTTCTGTGCCGAAGTGGAAGGAGGGAGCAGCTGCTCTGCTCACCGAGACCAGGCCAGAGCCAGATGCCTGGAGAGGGGTCAGGGAGCCAGGGTTGGCTGTCCCGGCTACTTGTCTGCTGAGTTTAGTTGCATTCATTTGAAATATTTGGTGTCAAACTCTTCTTTCCCCATCCCATCTTGTCGGAGGTGCCGGTGGAATCTCCCCTCCCCCCATGTTATGTCACAATGTCACAGCTCAGGACAAATGTCTGCAGTCTGTTGGGGGACTAGTGTCCCTTAGGATGGAGAGCCTCCTATATCTGCTTCAACATATGTGGAGCTTGAGCTCTCTATCACTTCTAGGCAGTGTTAACTCACAGTCAGGAGCTGTTCAGGTAGGCAAACACGCCTGAGGACTGCCGAGACAAAGCAAGGCCTTGACTCTCAACCAAGATGAAAACTTGTGCTATTTGGGTGTTCTCAGAACTCTCAGTAGTTCACATTATGTAGACCAGAGTTTGTACACTGGTGGCTCTGGGGACCAGTTGTAGTCCCAGATATTATTTGTTTGGTCCAATGATGCTTTACCAATGATTGGATTTCTTGACAAAGTTTAAGGGTTGGTATGAAGAAGTCTAGCTTTTGTTTGTTTGTTTGTTTTAACAAAACAGACTCTTTTTTTTTTTTGGTGCCATATACTCAGGTGCCAGGACTAGAAATCAGGGCCTAAGCTTACTAAGCTGGTGCTCAAACACATGAGAGTTTCTAGCCCACCTTTTTGTTGGGTAATTAGATGGGGTCTCACAGACCTGATTGGGCTGGCTTTGAATCATGATCCTCCAGGTCTTACTCTCTTGACAAGCTAAGATTATAGGCATGAGCCACCAGTGCCTGGCTAAGCTACATACAACACATACCACACACACACACACACACACACACACACACACACACACACACACACACACACACACACACACACACACACACACACACACACACACACACCGGGCGCCGGTGCACCCCCCCACACCCCACCCCCCGCCCGCCGGTGGCTCACGCCTGTAATCCTAGCTACTTCCTTTGAATCATGATCCTCCAGGTCTTACTCTCTTGACAAGCTAAGATTATAGGCATGAACCACCAGTGCCTGGCTAAGCTACACACAACACATACACAGACACACACACACACACACACACACACACACACACACACACACACACATACACAGACACGCGCGCACACACACACACACAAAACCCTGGGCGCCGGTGGCTCACACCTGTAATCCTAGCTACTTCCTAGCTACTTAGAAAGCTAAGATCTGAGTATTGCAGTCCAAAGCCAACTTGGTCAGGAAAGTCTGTGAGACTCTATTTCCAATTAACCGCCAGAAAACCGGAAGTGGCTCAAATGGTAGAGCACTAGCCTTGAGCTGAAGAGGTTAGCGACAGCACCCAGGCCCAGAGTTCAAGCCCTATGACTGACAAAAAAAAAAAAAAAATAGAGTATGTGTTATATATACATATGTGTGTATGTATACACACACACACACACACATATATATACATACATATATATACATATATATTTATAATATACATACACACACATATATATTTATTTTTGTCAGTCATGGGGCTTGAACTCAGGGCCTGGGTGCTGTCACTGAGCTTTATTGCCCAAGGCTAGCACTCTACCACTTTGAACTGCAGTTCCACTTCCAGCTTTTTAGTGGCTAATTGGAGATAAGAGTCTCAGGGATTTTCTTGTCCAGGCTGGCTTTGAACTGAGAACCTCAGATCTCAGCCTCCTGAGTAGCTAGGATTGTAGACATGAGTCACCAGTCCCCAGCTAAGCAAGATTTTTGAAATTCAGTGGTTTAATGTGGCCAAAGCTGTCCACCATGGGCTGGGCATGATCGTGCCATTACAGCTTCTCATTTATATTCCCAATCTGAGCTCTCAGGACTGGTCAAGCTGTTCAGAGAACAGATTCAACATTTTCTTGTCTCCACTTAGTTTGGTGCAAGAAGAGCCAGGGTGAATGGCAAAAGTGCTCAAAATAATACTCCTGCTAGTTCTTGTACTCACAAGGAAACTCAGGCACGCGCTAGCTCAGAGAAGTCAAAGTGCTCCCTCAGTAACTCTAATGGAATGTTCAGACGTGTTCCTTAAGACTCCAGCCAGTCAGTCCAGCTCCTTTCTGGCCCCAGCTTTGTTCCAGGTTGGGCTGTGAGGCCAGGTGACTCCAGGGTTCTTTCTCTCTCCCCCAAAGTCACTCAGTGCTTTATCCATTTTAATCTTGGTCTGAAAGTCCCTCTCTCCATGAATTTTAACAGATGTTGCAGGATTCTCATGTGAAAATAAAAGATAAAATCTTTCAAATTTTCTGGACAGTCTTACAGCCATGAATTGGTAAATAACTTTGCTGATGCTCAAGAACAAATTGTTCAGGGTAAATTAAAGCACTTCTCTGAGTTTTTTTGTTTTTTTGTTGGTCGTGGGGCTTGAACTCTGTGCCTGGGCACTATCCCTCAGCTCTTTAGCTGAAGGCTAGCACTCTACCACTTGAGCCACAGCATCTCTTCCGGTTTTCTGAGTGGTTTATTAGAGATGAGCATCTCATGGAGTTTCCTGCCCAAGCTGGCTTTTAACTGCCATCCTCAGATCTCAGCCTCCTGAGTAGCTAGGATCACAGGTGTGAGCCTCCAGCGCCTGCTCTTTTTTTTTTTTTTTGTCAGTTGTGGGGCCTGAACTCTGGGCCTGGGTGCTGTCCCTCAGCTCTTCAGCTCAAGGCTAGCGCTTTACTACTTAAGCCACAGCGCCACTTCTGGCTTTTTCTGCTTATGTGGTGCTGAGGAATTGAACCCAGGGCCTCATATATGCAAGGCAAGCGCTCTACCACTGAGCCACCCAGCTCCACAGCTCTACTCCTTTGGTGGTTACTTGTAGATAGGAATCTCACAGACTTTCCTCCCTGGGCTTGCTTTGAACCATCATCGTTAGATCTCAACCTTTCTGAGTAGCTAGGATTACAGGTGTGAGCCACTGTAGTTCCGGGCTAGGAATCACATTTTTTTCTTTTCAGATACTGGTAGATATGCTAGTAGCAAGTGCCACTTTAATTCGTCATTTCTGCTTGTGTTTTCTTCTTCCTGAGGGAAATACTCTCTCTACAAGCTGTTTTATTCTTTCTCTATAAGCTGTTTGTGTGTGTGTGTGTGTGTGTGTGTGTGTGTGTTACTAGGATTTGAACTCAGGGCTTTATGTCTTGCTTACGCCACTCCTTGAGCTATGCCTCCAGGAAAGGCCTTTTTCTGTTCCTTTTTTTGGGGGGAGGGACAGCCTCTGAACTTGTTTGCTTGGCTTGGCTGACACTCTGCCATTTGAGCTGCCTCCAATCCAGCGTGTGTGTGTGTGTGTGTGTGTGTGTGTGTGTGTGTGTGAGAGAGAGAGAGAGAGAGAGAGAGAGAGAGAGAGAGAGAGAGAGAGAGAGGCAGAGCGAGAGAGTGTGTAATGGGGCTTAAACTCAAGGCCTATGTGCAGTCCCTGAGCTTTTGTGCTCTGGGCTAGTGTTCTACTACTTTGAGCCACAGTGCCATTTCTGACTTTTTAGTAGTTAACTGGAGATATGGAGTCTCATGGACTTTCCTGCCCAGGCTAACTTCGAACTGTAATCCTTAGACCTCAGCCTTCTCAGAAATGGACCACAGACACCCAGCTTCAGTCAAGCCTTCTGGTGGTTAGTTTGAAGGTGGAGTCTCACAGCTTTTCTGTCCAGGCTGACTTTGAACCTTTTTTCCTTAGATAGCAACCTCCTGAGTAGTTAGGTTTTACAGGCATGAGCCGCCAGAGCTCTAGCTGTTTTGAGGTAGAGTCTTGGTTTATTCCTAGGCATGCCTGAACATGGAACTTCATGCTTTGGAACTTCATGCTGTGCTTCCTGTCATAGCTGGGATGACACAGGAGCAGCACCACAACTGCCCTTTTTGCCTGGACTTTTTGCCTGGACTGGCTTGAACTGTGATCCTCCTAATCTTTGCCTCCCAAGTAGCTGGGATTACAGGAGTGAGCCACTGACACCTGGCCCTACAAACATTCTTTTCTTCTGATTGTCACCTTTCTTATATCACATGGTAACCTTTGGACTTGTTAGTGTCATTCTAGATGTTTTGCTGATTTTGAGCCATGTGGACCATGAGTCACATTGCCTGAGAGCCCTTCCTGCAGCAGAAACACGGTATCCTTACCTGCTTCTCATCCTGCACCTTCAAGATGGCCCAGCCTCTGATTCTGCTAGGCTGAGGCTCTGGAAAAGAGGCTTAGAGGCCCTGATGATGCCAGTGTTCATCTTGAGTGCACTTTTGGAGACTGTTGGGAACTCCTTAAGGAGGAGGATTAGACCATTTTAGGCTCACCTTGGGCCTTGTCTAGAGGCCCCCATGGCTTTTGTACTGGTTTCCTCTTTACATTGCTTTCCCACTTGCTAGGATCCTGGTTTTTGCAGTGTCAGGACTGGCGGCTGCACCATGACAGGTTGTTTAAAAAATTATTTTTTGTTTAACACTAAAATGAGAATACATTAGCCAGATGCCAGGGGCTCACGCCTGTAATCCTAGCTACTCAGGAGGCTGAGATCTGAGGATCACGGTTCAAAGCCAGCCCGGGCAGGAAAGTCCGTGAGATTCCTGTCTCCAATAAGCTACTAGAAAACCAGAAATAGTGCTATAGAGCACTTGCCTAGAGCTGAAGAGTGCAGAGACAGCACCCAGGCCCAGAGTTCAAGCTCCATGACCAACAAAAAGAGAGAGAGAGAGAGAGAGAATACATAGAATACATTAGCTATATAAGGTGACTCAGAAGTCCTAGGTGGGGACTGGAGGTCCTGGGTGCTGCCTTGTCCAGTGACCACACTTTGGTCCCACATTGAAGAAGCAGGTGCTAAACATATGTTTTTGCCCATGAGGCATGTGGCTGAGCCCGGTCTGTGGAGCACTCGGCTGCCCATTTTGACCTTCTCTTTGATTGCCACACTGAGTAAGGTTCATTTAGAGCTTGGTGTCTTACTTTCTTGGAAGCTTGACCTAGGTGCCCAGAAATGTGTTGTCTTCTAGTCAGCCATTTTCATGAAAGCAGTTTGTCCTCAGACTCCCATTCTGCTAGTTGGAGATGTGTTATTTCCCACCTGCATCTAGTTCTTTCTCTCACCGCCACCACTGACCATCCCTGCCTCTCTCCTCTCCTGATCTGGTCCCCAGATGTCCTTAGGAGAGGTCAGAGTTTTTTGTTTTTGTTTTGGTCCGTTCGTGGGGCCTGAACTCTGGGCCTGGACGCTGTCCCTCAGCTCTTTAGCTCAAGGCTAGCGCTCTACCACTTGAGCCACAGCGCCACTTCTGGTTTTTTTCTTTTTTGCTTATGTGGTGCTGAGGAATCGAACCCAGGGCCTCATGCATGCAAGGCAAGCGCTCTACCACTGAGCCACCTTCCCAGCCCGAGAGGTCAGAGTTTTGAGCCTTGATTTCCCATGTAGATTTACTTCAGTTGTTGTCACCAAAGGAAAACCAAGGCTGGGCCGAGTGGACAGAACTGTGACTACTCTGGGGTCCCCTTGCTTTCTGAGGTGATCCCCAGACTAGCTATTGACTGCTGTCAGCCCCAGGTGTGGTTCCCTTGGACTCCAGAGTATATACTATTACGTTTATACGTCCCCACGTATAGTAGGGCCCAAGGTGCCAACAGTGCTCTGAATCAACTGCCTCATCCCTTCTCTTACCTGGCAACAGGGGGCCTGGCCTAGCCTTCTGGAGGTGAAGGAGACCTTGTGATGGCTGGGGAAACTGAGGCCCAGAGCCAGGAAGTGATGTGCCTTGGGGTCTATGCTGGACCTCAGGTGGGGTAGTGGTGGTTAGCTACTTGCACGAATGGTTCCCTCTCACTTTCGGTCATTAGTTTTCTGGATTGAGTGTGAAATCACTGCTGGCCCTTGTCCTTGGCTTGACATGAACTAGCGGTCGCCATCTTTGCCTAGCTTTGTAGCTTCCTTTCAGTTTTGTTGTGTAAAGGGAGTGTTTCCCCCGCTCTTCACAACCAGGAGACATTACGTCAGTCCTGGTTTGAGCTGGGTATCCCTGCTGTTGCTCTGACCCCTGCCTGTGGCACCAGTGCCCCCCTCCCCCTGCCACTAGTCCCGGCACACTGTGGCACACTGGCCTTTGTGTTTTCATAGCCGTGACAGCATGTGGGGCACACGTGCCCTGCACATGCCTCCACCACATGTTTGTAACTGTGGAGTCCGAGATGGTCACGACTTTCTCAGAGCGGGCCCCGGGCGGCCACTCCCCTCCCCAAGGGACAGCACAATGACTGTATTGTCTGTCAGCATGCAGGGGCAGCTGCCTGGCTCAGGCTGGGGCTCTGCGAGCACTTGGAGGTAGACATAGCCACTCCGCAGCTTCGTTCCTGTCTTGTGCCATTTTAGGAAAGGGAGAGGTTGGGGCACTGTCAGGGCCCCCTGGGTGCCACCTGACTTGGTTCAGCCTGTGCCCTTCATAGCTCAGCTCACTTATCTGGCGTCTTACAGGCCAGGCCTGGCAGCTACGGTGGGATTGGAGCGAGTGGTAGGCAGGTAGGAGGCCATCCTCTGTGGCAGACCCCTTTCTTCTGGGCCTGTGTGAAGTGCTGGTATTGGCCAGACTCTCTGTGTTTGGGCATCATGGGGTCTTTCCCCACTAGAACTAGGAGTGAGCCCTCAACTCCTAACTCCTCCACAGCTTGCTGGAGGTACGTAGTAGCTTCCTTCTAGAATCCTCTGACCCCAGCTCTGGATGTTAATACTCATAGCATCTCTTCCAGGAAGTCCCAGTGCCTTGTAATAGCCCTGTCTGAACACTCAGTGTTAGTGTGAACGTGACTCTTCCCTCCTTCCCTCCCTCCCTTGGTGCCTGGCACAGCCAGCGCAGTGAGGGTTGCGTTTGGGGCAGGACTATGATACCTGGAGGAAGTGAGGATGGAAGAAACACAGCAAGGAGTGTACCAAGGAGCTACCTGTTTAATTCAAGTGCACAAGAAAACCCTTATTGCAAACGTCTGTTCTAAAGAGCATACAGCATCACATGTACATTGGATTTTTCTGGGACATCTCTACCTTTGGCCATCATCTTCACTCGCTGTGGGGTACCCTTGGGCAGTGGCCAGGGCTGTGTAGGCTAGTCCTGAACACTGCTTGTGACAGACTACAAATGTGTTTTTTTTTGCACGGGCCAGTACCTACATGTGGCACAAAAAGGAATTCTTGAAGAAGTCTCTTCTTTTATCTATGTTCCTGCCCCCTCCCCCATTCCCAGAAGCTTCTGCGTTGTTAGTACAACAAGCACCTAGTTTTTCCCAATACTCAACACTTTGGGTCTTCTCCTTTGCTCTTGGCGCTGTTCTGGAAGGCCAATTATGTTTGGGGCTCATCTTGAGGTTGATTTGTTTCTCTTTGTGGAAGTTGGAAGCCATCTTATTCCTTAGCTGCCTTTCATCATGGCTCCTCTGCAATAGGGGGCCCAAGCCCCAGTGTGGGTTCTCAGAGTGAGGCTCACCCAGGGGTGTGGTGGCTATTGCTATACATACCTGTGTGGACTCTGACCCTTGGGCCACACCCAGCATCAGGCCTGGGCAGCCTGGCTAAGCAGCCTGCAGTATGGCTTTGCCAGCCCGACCTATAGGGCTCTGGTGTAGGCAGGGAGACACTGCGGGCCACTTGCGAGGCCAGTCAGTGTTCTGTTAGCTTGTTAAAATAAGTGGAGCGAGCATGGGTCTGCCAGATAGGCAAGGTAAGTGAGGGAGGGGAATAGGAAGGCCTTGCATACACTTGCAAGTTTCTGTGCAAGCTGAGTTATGTGGCACTATTTGATTTATTTGTTTTTCTTTCTTTTTAGTTTACAGGGGGGTTGCAGTGCCCAGATCACACAGCATACCCACAGTGCATCTTGATCGGTGTCCCCCTTCCATCGTTCTCGCCCAGCTTTCCCAACCCTGCATGCTCTTTTTGTTTTGTTTTGTTTTGGGTGTTTTTCTGGTGTCAGTCCTAGGGCTTGAACTCAAGGCCTGGGTATTCTTCCTGAGCTTTTGTGCTCATGGCTAACACTCTACCACTTGAGTCCCAGCTCCACTTCTAGCTTTTTTGTAGTTACTTGGAGGTAAGAGTCTCACAGACTGTTGCTTGGGTTGGCTTTGAACTGCAATACTCAGATCTCAGTCTCCTGAGTAGCTAGGATTGTAGGCATGGGCCACCAGGAATCTGAGCCTGCATTTTTAAACATGCATGCTTCCTCATGCTTTATTTTGCTCCTACGTCAGTCATTCATTGTTTTTGTCTCCTTGGGAGAGGGAACTGTGGCTTTGGAATGTTTGTGTCTTCTACCTGCCATGATCTGAGCAGGCACCGTCCTCAGTAAGCATAGCTGAGTGGATGGAAGTGGAGGAATGAGTGTGCTGCTGGTTCAGTGAATGAGCTTTCTTTTTTATTTTTATTTTTGTTTTTGGTGTTGGTCCTGGGGCTTGAATTCAGGGCCTGGGTACTGTCCCTGAGCTTCTTTTGTCAAGGTTAGCGCTCTACTGCTCTTAGCTTTTTTGGGGGGGGGAATGGGGGTGGCGGGGGTGGTTTATTGGGGATAAGAGTCTCACAGACTTTCCTACCTGAGCTGGCTTTGAACTATGATCCTCAGATCTTAGCCTCCTGATTAGCTAGGATTACAGGCATGTGCCACTGGCTGAATGAACTTTCTAAGAGCAAGGAAGTCTGCACTCAAACCCCATTCAGATGATGCCACTAGGGGTTGATGAGGATAATATCACAGTTACAGCAGCAGCTGGCCTGCTGGTCAGTTTATCAGGCACTTTGAAGTTGTGGGAAAAACTATCATTTTTGTTCTTCTGGGACATAGGCTGTT
Organism: Dipodomys spectabilis; assembly: GCF_019054845.1. NCBI lineage: Eukaryota > Metazoa > Chordata > Mammalia > Rodentia > Heteromyidae > Dipodomys > Dipodomys spectabilis. The sequence goes on along the minus strand of NW_024870966.1, from coordinate 5,115,032 downwards.
TCTGAAGAAGATGATGTACTCATCTTTGGGGACTGGGTTAACTCCCAAGGTCCTTATGAAACTTACCCATGGCCAGACAGAGACTGGCCTCTGAGGCTGGAAGAGTGCACATGGCTTCCCAGGGTACCTTGCTTCCAAGACCAGTGACTCTGATTGGCTGGCTTTTTCTTTACCCTCCATCTACCACCGCCACTCCCAGGATTATGACCTTGCTTTATAGGAAGTCTGGCTGTCATACCCAGAGTGCTTAGAAGGAAGTGGAAAATACATTGCCAGTGAGGTTCATTTCCCTCCTGCCCTTCTTCCCTGATGAAAACAAAGCAGCTCAGGACTCTGTGAATAGTTACCCCCCAAATTTCATACATGAATTCTGTGGCCTACTGAAAGTAATTTAGTGCTGAATGACTAGATTTAGCTTGGAATTAAGACTTAGTTAACTCCTTAGCTGAGTCTCTTCTGAAGAGCCATGATACTGGTGTTGTTTTGGTCTTCCAGGTAGCTCCTCCACACATAGAGCCCCCTCCTCTGTGGTACAGTAGCTGATGATGGGACTCGTGTTCCTGGAGTCCATCCTGCCTCTCCTGGGGACCAGATCGGGGCCTTAGGCAGTTGACCTGAGAGGTGCTGTGAGCTTGGCCAAACTTGTCCTAAAACAGACATGTGTGGCAACTCTTCAACATTTTTTTTTTTTTTTTTGGGTCTGGTTGTGGGGCCTGAACTCTGGGCCTGGGCTCTGTCCCTCAGCTCTTCAGCTCAAGGCTAGTGCTCTACCACTTGAGCCATAGCACCACTTCTGGCTTTTTTATTTTCTGCTTATGTGGTGCTGAGGAATCGAACCCAGGGCTTTATGCATGCAAGGCAAGCGCTCTACCACTGAGCCGCCTTCCCAGGCCTCTTCAACATTCTTTTAGCAGATGACAGTGTTCTTGAATGTGAATGTGTGGTCAAGCTTGCAGTGTTGGAGGGTAGAGGGAGGAAAACAGAAGGCTTCAAGTTTGGTTGATTAGCCTGTCTAATTAGCCTCTGTAGGACAGATTGGGAGATATGACTCCGTCAGACCTGGAGTTGGGAGTTCTGAAGTGGGAGCTGAGAGCGAGATGTGACTTCTAAGTGGGTGACAGGTGGAGACCTGGTGGCCCTTCTGTTTGTAATGGTTCCTATGGAGCTGGTTGGTTCCCTCCCACACCACCTCCAGTGTTCCACTTCATACTGGACAGGTGTGGGAAGGGGGCATTAGTCCCCAGACCTCTCTGATAAGAAGAGACCATTTTTTCCTTTTTCCCCTGATACCAGCTGTGTCCGGAGCCATCTGTGGTTCAGATCACCCTCCCTCCAGCAGGTGCTGTGGTTCTGGAGCACTGGGAGGAAGGCAGTATGTCTTGGACAACATGAGTCCTCCTGCAGGAGAGAGCCTGTCCCAGTGGAGGGACCCCACAAGTCATACACATACCTAAAAGAAGAAAAGATGGGGTCTCTGGGAGGTGGGCAATAAAGGTGTCACAATGGGTCAAGGGCTAAATTCTTGGCCACCTGAGGAACTTCTTGAGTTCAGAATAGAGCTGGCTTTACTGAAAGATGCCAAGATACTCCTATGTGCTTATGGACCTAGCTTGGAAAATGCATTTGTATATATTCCCTCCTCAGTTCATGGACTGATGAGGTGGGACTGGCCCTGCTGTACTGCCTTACCCCTATCCCTTCCCTGAGAAGATCCAGAAGGTCTCCTTCTCCGGCCCAGAAAGTCACATCCAAGCCACTGTGGCAGCAAGTGAGAATCTGGCCTTTGCTGTGATCTGGCTTCCTGAGGCTTTGAACACGGCAGGCCAGCTTTGAGCTTTGAGTAGCACACAGCCTACTATAGTAGTTGTTCTAGGACAGGTCTGGGGTTCCTCTGTGCATAGGAGGGACACTTGAGGTGCCAAGAGGCATAATGACCTAGTTAAAGCCATATGACAGGTATGTGGTTGCACTTGGACGCTCACATCTCCCCTCTGGCAGCTGAGAAAGGGAAGTGAGTGGAGGGTGGGTGCCGCTGGTCAGTGCATTGACTGCGAGAACACACGCGCCTGAGATTCATTCTGTTCGTAGGCAATGCAGCCTCTTGTTTGGGCTTCTCCGTTTTTAGTTTTGTTTTCAATATTCCCAAATCTCATCTCTTACTTTTAAGTCAAGGGCTGGTTAAGTTTGCTACATTTGTAAGTAGGTCTGGCTGAAGGAAGAGGTCATGGTTGTCTTAGGCTAAGTGGCTTAGGGACTCAGTAGATTATCTCCGGGGCCTCTTGCTGCCCTCTCACATACTCTGGTTCTCTGCTCACCCTTTCCCTCACCCCGCTTCTGAGGAGAAGGCAGCATCTAGCTTCACATCCTCAGTAAGTATTAGCTCACCCATCTCCCGTCCCCCATTTCCTTCCTTTTGAGTTTGTTCAGCAAATTCTCATCTGCAGCAAGGTCTTCTTTTCCAGTGTGTGGTGGACTAAAGACATGAATGGTGGCAGGAATTATTGAGTGCTTATAGGAAACTTGTCTTACATGAACTGTGGCAGGAATTACTGAGTGCTGATAGGAAACTTGTCTTTTGATTGTTTCTCATTGGCAGATGGGCCCTTGACAAGCCAGGCATCCAGTTGGTCTCAGTTTTAAGAACAACATAGGTTGTCTTGTCCCCATCTCTGATAATGTCATTCCTTTACCTCCCCTCAAAAGGCAGAAAAGCAGGGCTGGGAAGGTGGCTCAGTGGTAGAGCGCTTGCCTTGCATGCCTGAGGCCCTGGGTTTGATTCCTCAGCACCACATAAGCAAAAAGAAAAAAGCCGGAAGTGGCGCTGTGGCTCAAGTGGTAGAGTGCTAGTAGCCTTGAGCTGAAGAGCTGAGGGAGAGTACCCAGGGCCAGAGTTCAGGCCCCGCGACCGGACACCCACCCCCCCCCCAAAAAAAAAAAAAAAAAGCAGAAAAGCCCTGCCCCACGGGTAGAGAGCCTTTGGAAAGCCCTGGAGAACACAGTCCCAGATTGCTTTAGCAGCTCATTTTACTGTTGTGTTTTGTTGTCTGCCCCCATTAAGACACACCCATTAGGGACTCTGAGCCCTGTTTTTCATCCGAGGGCACAGATGAGATTCCTCTCTAATCATGTATAGTGCTGGTAGTCTTCCTCCAAATGTGGGCCTCTCGTGGCCTTTCACTATCTGCAGAAAACTAGGCCAAGGAACATATGCGCATCAGTTATAGAAGGAAGCACCTGCAAATACTTGCTGCCTTATTCTGGAGCAAGGGACAGGGAGGGGCGAGTGTATTCTCTAAAGACTGCATGTGCTTTATTCTTGCAGCAAGCAACTCTCTCTCAGTTAAGTACTTATTCTGCTAAGAATCATACTTATCTAGGGGTTTCTGTACTTCTAGACACATTTTTCTAGTGCCCTAACCTTACAGGACACGACTTCCTGGGGTTCATTGTACTTGAGGTCAGCAGAAGGATTGTGTCTTATATGTGACAATGGAAGTAAATGAGCTTAGCACAGTTAGCAGCTTGCCCAGGGTCATGCAGCTCAGCCAGGACTGGCTGGAAGTGCAGCGTCCAGAGTGGAGGCCATCACTCTCTCCAGTTTTGCTTCTGCCTGAGCAGATAGTCACTATGAGTTCCTGCTAGGGCCAGGCTCAGTGCCCAGGCTAGAGGCATACTGAAGCACATTCTCACCTAGGCTGCACAGGGGAGATGGGTTGGGATGGGTGTTTGAATGTAAGTTCTGGAAGGCTGATGTCTGGCCTGGCACTGCTCGGGATGAGCTGTATTCCAGAGGTGGTGCATTGCAAACTGAGATTCTCACAAAGCACATCATGGTTCCAGGAATAGAAAAGTCTAGTGCCTGAGACAGAGCCTTTGGAGTTCTGCTGACTTAGGTTGAATCTTTGTGGCTTGTTCACAACTGGGTGACTTTGGTCTTGGCTTCAGTTTCCTTCCCTGGAAAATAGAGTAAGCACAGTGCCCTTCTGTAGGGATACTGTGAAGATGCAGTAAATCCAGGGCCTGGCACATTTCCTGTGCTGATCCCTTCTGAGGGGAAAGGTTGGCTTGTGTGTGTGTGTGTGTGTGTGTGTGTGTGTGTGTGTGTGTGTGTGTGTGTGCATGTGTGTGTGCGTGTGTGTTCCCTCAAGGCAGGTGCTCTAGTACTTGAGCCACACCTCTAGGCAGGTTAATTGGAGATAAGCATGCGTGGACTTTTTTTTGCCCAAGCTGGTTTTGAAACTTGATCCTCAGATTTCAGCCTCCTGAGTAGCTAGGATTGAACGGGTGAGCCACTGGCATCTGGTTCTGAAAGTTAGACTCTTTGTCACTGTATTTCTGCAAGTAGAGACCAAGAACTAGGAAAATGTGGGCTGGGAAGGTGGTTCAGAGGTAGAGTTCTTGCCTTGTGTGTATGAGGCCCTGGGTTTGATTCCTCAGCACCACATAAGCAGAAAAAGCTGGAAGTGGCGCTGTGGCTCAAGTGGTAGAGTGCTAGCCTTGAGCTGAAGAGCTGAGGAATAGCCCCCAGGCCCAGAGTTCAGGACCCACGACCGACTAAAAAAAAAAAAAAAGCTAGGAAGTGTGTGTGTGTGTGTGTGTGTGACACAGAGAGAGAGAGTGCTTTTTCCTCTAAATGCTGCCTCTATTATAGAGTCATCCATAAGACCATGACATTTGGTATTGTGTCCTTAATGTTAGTTATTGAGTAAAGAGCTTCACTTGTCTCTGTTTTTCTGTCTTTTATCAATGGCTTTTCAGTAGTTCCCAGGACCCAGGGATGAGGGAGTTGGTTGACATGTCCACGGTAGTGGGAGACACATTCTCAGAACCGGTTCCAGTGTCAGGTCAGAGTGGGAAAGTAGAGCTCTGGATCAGTGCCTAAGTGGTTTTTCACTGTTACCCTTCAGACACACATGGCTTCCTTACACAAGGGAAGGACATCTCCAGGCCTGCAGGGTGGGAAGGGTTTGATTTGTCACAGAATCTGGCAGAAGACAACGTTTCCCGTGGAGAGTTGCACTTCCCCGAATGTTCATAAATTTGCTTGTAGGTCCTGCATGCAGATGAGTGTGGCATGGAAGTTTAAAAGTGCATAGAGCCTTCTTGACAGCCTTGTGGGCTGGCCACTCCCTTTCCACTTCCTCTGCCTGACGGGACGGAGGAGGAAATGCAAGCTCTGACAGCAGGGACTTGCTACCAGAAAAATCACTCAGTATCCAAGTTCGTGTGTAGGTTTTGGTCAGAGTCTTGTTTTTAAGGTATTAAAATATTTCTATAAAACTGACATAACAAGTGGTACAGACAGGATAAAGGCATCGACGGAAGGAAGGCTTGGTTGTCCCAACCATTTCCAGTGCAGTCAGTTTTCTTTTACAGGGAGAGATCTTCCGAATGCACCATGGAAGCCTTCTGCAGATGCTTCTGGAAGTATAGCATTTGCAGAACTTCCTTATGGTGTTCACACTCGTAGCACCCATTCCTCCTCTGACATGGAAGGCCCAGTGGAGCTCTTCCCCTTCTCCAGAAGCCCAGAGCTGCAGACCACAAGGTAATTTCACAGCCCTGTTCGTGGTGTGCAAACTGTGAAGGCTCACTGAAGATTGCAGAACGAAAAAAGCAAGAGCATTTCATGTTTAGGAAGGGCTGGTGAGAGAGAGCAGAGCTGTCCCTGTGTGGTCAGGAGCATCCTGAGGAGGCAGGCGTGCATGTCGTACCAGCCCTGCCATGCTAGATAGGATGCTGGCAAATGGTTTAATTTTTTGGAGTCTCAGTCTTCCCATCTAGGAAGTGGGCTACTCACAGAAGGTGAGAGTTAAGAAAGCCCAGCCTGAGGTTGATGCTCTGGGAGATGAGGTTGGAGGGCTGTATCTGGACGTGCAGCTGAGGAAGGCCCCGTGAGCTGGTGGTGAGCTGTGTGGGGTGCTGCGGCGCTGACCCCTGGGGCTCTTGGGCTGTAGGCCTTGCTTTGGGTATAGTGCTGAGGAGCTTGAGTCGTTCTTTTGTTGTTTGACAGCATCCTGCTATGTAGCCCAGGCTGTGTTTGTGCTTGCGTTCCTCCTGCCTTAGCCTCCTGAGGGCTACGTTTACAGACATGTACCAACACACCCAGCTTATAGCCGTTCTTGTGAGAAGAGCCCTTGGGGGTGCGTAGGCGCCTCTGCCACCACGTTGGCACCCAGGGAGCAGGGGAGAGTCTGCAGGTGATCGCTGTGTCCCCATGTTTGTTGAGGTGTCGACTAAGGGGCGACTTTCCCAGATGCTGGGTAGCCAGGTGGTGCCAGGTGGTGTCTGGAGTCCTAGTGGAGGCCTTTATCAACACTGCCCAGGGAGTCACAGCAGAGGTGAGCGCTGAGCATTGCCAATGGAGGATTTGAGTCCAGAGTAAGGAACTGCACTGGCGATGCTGGGACCATGTCCAAAGGCAAGGCTTGCTGCCCACAATTGTACTTCATGCAGAGGGGACTGGAAGCCACCAACATCTGTGTCCTTCCCTGGCTTCCCTGTGGCAAACTTTCTTTCTTTCTTTCTTTCTTTCTTTCTTTCTTTCTTTCTTTCTTTCTTTCTTTCTTTCTTTCTTTCTTTCTTTCTTTCTTTCTTTCTTTCTTTCTTTCTTTCTTTCTCTTCCTTTCTCTCTTTCTTTCTCTTCCTTTCTCTTCTCTCTCCTCCCCGCCCCCCCCCCCCCCCCCTTTGTCGGTGGTGGGCCTGGGTGCTGTTCCTCAGCTCTTCAGCTCAAGATTAGCGTTCTACCATTTGAGCTACAGTGCCACTTCTGGTTTTTTCTGCTTTTGTGATGCTGAGGAATCAAACCCAGGGCCTCATGCATGCAAGGCAAGCACTCTACCACCGAGCCACCTTCCCAGCCCCAACTCTTTCATTTTCTTACATTACAATCACAGTGCCCAGGGCAAAAATGTTACTGTTCCTACTTGACAGATGAGGACACCAAAGCAGATAACTTCAGTGAAGGCCATGGCTGCCAAACCCCATAGCTTCTGCTCCTTTTCCATGCTGTCTTCCCAGTGCAGGTGGCGGGAATTTGATTTTTTGTTTTGTTACGTTTTCTTTTGTCTCCAGTGCCATTTACTCTTTTGGTTATTTAGTTCTATGGGTTTTGACAAATGCACACATCAAATGGGGTTTATTTAATTTTTTTTTAACGTTGAGACCACTTTACATTCATGTAGCTATGAGAAATAGTACAGAGAAATCTGGGGTATTATGTTTTACAACTGTAGTGACGACATCAGAAGCAGGAAATGAACAAACAGGGGAACAGTCAAGCTTCAGACCATTCTAACCACACCCCATCCCAAACCAGAACAACCTCTGTTTTCCGATTCTGTTACTCTGTCATTTCAAGAATACAATGCACACAGAATCGTACAACCGTTCGCCTTTGAGTTGGTTTCTTTTCTACTCAGCAGAATTGTTTGGAGAGTGTTTTCCCCCGAGTCCTGGTGTATATTAGAGTTCATTCCTTTTATGGCTGAGCAGTGTTCTTTAGAACAGGAGCCAGGGTGCATTTAACCATTCACTCAGTGAAGAACATCTGGGTTTTCCTGGTTTGGGTTGTTACAGATAAAGCAATTGTGTGAAGGTCTTTTGTGTGAACCTATGTACGTGTTCATTTCTCTGGGATAAATGCTCAGGAATGTGAAGGCTGGACCACGTGGTAGTTGTCCGAGTGGGTGTTTGAGGGTGCATTTGGGATGGAGAAGTGGGCACTGATGGGAAGCACAGGCCTGGGGCCTGTCTCACCAGGGTTGAAGATCCTAGACTCTGGTGAATTGCTGTGCATATGGCTATAAAATGAGAACTGTCAGACCTGCCTTAGCTGCTTAGTTGATTTTCTACTACTATAACAGAACAACAGGCTGGGTGATTTTATAAAGAAGAGAGGTTTATTTAGCTTCTGGTTCTGGACTTTGAGGACATGGTGGCAGCAACAGGCAAGCTCTGGAGAAGGCCACACAGCAGATGAGCACATGGTGGGACAGAAGGCTGGAGTGGTTGGGTGTGTTGGCCAGGCTTGTGAGACGGAGAGCAGTATCCTGTGAGGTCTCATTCCCCCCACCTAACCCCACACTCTCAGGGCCCTACCACCTGTGAACAGCCCGCACTGGGGACCAGGCTTCCCACACCGGAACCCTTGGGAGACAAGCCACACCCAAACCACAGCAGTGCTCAGTGATAGAAGCCATCCTTTTCGTGTAGGCGCAGAGAGAACCCAGTAGGCAAGGCAGGGTCCGTACCCAACCAGTGTCCTTTGGGTTTCCCCCCAGTTACTGGCCCTTTCAGGACCACACCTAGTTCTTCTCTGAGAAGATGCTGGCCTGGTTATTAGATTTATCTGTGTCGCTGGGTGGGTACCTGCACTCCTCAGTGAAGCTGGTCCAGACCTCTGCCGTGGATCCCAGGGAAATCCAGGCTCTGCTGGTCTGAGAATGTGAGGATTCAGATGTGGCTGTGATTTACCCAGTTCCAGACTTGTGTATTGGGTGCTTCTTCTGTGCAAGGCACTGTGCTTGGTGGTGTAAAGGTGCAGAAAAAGTTGATTGAAGCGGCCTCAGAACTCCAGTGTCTGTTCTGTTGCCCCCACGTCCTCCGTGCAGCCGCCTCCCAGTGAATGCTGTTCCCCGCTGTCAAGTTGGGATTTTTTAAAAAGTCCACACGCAGTTCCCTCGCACAGCTACACTGTCGTTTAACCACCCAGGTTGTCCCCGCTCTAGCGGCGGTGCCATACGCCTTGGGCCCCGTGCCTCCAGCACCCCCTTCCTCTGCCCTCAGTGTGAGTAGTGCCTACTTCACAGCCTTCTTGCCAGTTCCCCGAGAGAGCACGACTGCTGGGTGCCACACCTCCCCCTTCCTCTGGGGCCCGTGATCACCGCTGGCTTCCAGGTACCCAGGAGCTCGGGGTGCTGTTGTGCGTGTCTGTTACCCCTCATGCCGCTTCGGCAGCCTTTTGCAGAGGCTGCTGTGGAGATGGAGCTGGCGTGAGCCTGGAGGCCCCATCACTCCTTCAGCCCGGCTTCCGGCTTTGTGCAGCGCTGTGACTGGAGGGGCTGATGTGTTTCCATGGCAACAGACTTCCACAGCATCACTCTTACCGGCCTCCTACTGTTTCACCAGAGGGAAGGGCCATCATACAGCCAGACCTTTTTGATGGAATTTAAACAAATTGGAGAGGAAGACTGACTGGGTGTCCATTGCTGAGGAAAGGATCTGGGCTCCCCCTCGCCCCCCCCCAACAGCAGTAGCCACTGTTGACAGCACTTCTCAGAGGAGAGGCACCAAGCAGAAGGTGTGGTTTCTGCTTCCTAGGCTACTACAACCTGATGAGGCAGGCAGTATCGTCTCTATTTACTGAGAGGAGCTGAGGCACAGAGATAAAGCACTTGGCAACGTTTGAGGGGACAGTGTATTTCAAGAGGAACTCAGGTGTGCTTGACTGTAGCTCTGAGCTTGAAACTACGGAACCTGTCTGCCTCCTTAGAGAAGGGAGGGGAGGAGGCGTTACTTCTCAGACATGGTGCCAGTGGCTGGCTGCCCTAGAACTGAGTTGAGGCTTACACCCAGAAAGACCATGGTTTCTATGCCTCCCTTGCTAAGATGGCACAAAGGAAGGGCCCTTTTGAGGGCTGAGTCCAAGCTCCCCTCCTGGCCTGCCCCTGACCAGGGCCTGCGACTTGTCCAGTCCCTGGAAGAGTGGACTGAGTTGACCACACTTAGTTAGCACGTGCCGGTTGTAGGTTGATGAGCTGTTAAGACCTGTCAGGTGTCGGTGTCTTGGTGTTACTGGGGACTCTGGCCCCCCTGTGCCTCCCTTCCCCAACAGTCAGGTTTTGGAAATGGATTGATTTCCCTCCTCCCCTTCCCTGAGTTTGCACTTTGGGTGAACCTTGTTTTCGAAGAACAGTAGAAGGTAATTTTCTTGTGCTTGCCAGCTGGCCTGTAATTGAGCAATTTCAATAACACCCACTGTAAAGTCTAATCGAAGTAAACAGGAAAATATGATTTACAATCTGGATGGCAAGTAAATACCAGGGTGTAATTAATTTTTACACAGAACAGAAGATTCTAAAGCATTTTCCAACGCTGAACTGTTTGTTTTTAATTTCAGATTAGGGGCTACCTTTCTATTTGTTTATTGCCATTACTGGTATAATTTTTGTTTTCTGATGGTGCTCTTTGGATCTCTTGTATTATGTGCATTTGGAGGTTTAACCACAGAAGGGTGGGGAGAAGAGGGATGGAGTATCGGAGTAATTATAAGGCATGATCTTTTAAACCTCTGCTGAAGCCTGCTCCCTTTTTTGCCTCTGCTTAGTGGGAAATGGTGGTTGGTCAGGCGGACTGTTGAGCAGCTGTGCACAACAGCAATGCTGAGGGTCCAGTCACTGCTGGAAGGTTACTGGGGAAGAGACCTCCAGTGTTGAAAATAGGTTGATGTCAAATGTGGCACGGCCTCTAGGTAGACATCTCTGATTCTTCCGTTGCCTCTTCCCCTCTGCTTCCCATTACTGAGGAGTGAACTCAGCCTGTGCTTGCTTGGTCTATTTGCTTTATCACTTGAGCCATGCCTCCAGCCCAGCTTTCTGCTGATTACAATAGAGAGTAAGCCTCACAGACCTCTGTCCTGGTCACCTTGTGAATGACTAGCATTTACAGGTGGAGCCTCTGGTGCCCAGCTTCCAGTCACTTTTTTTTTTTTTAATAAAACAATAAACACCTTTATTACATGAGCTAAGGATGTAAGGATGGTAGAAAACTTTATTTGCCTTTCGGGCCTCCACTCACTTTTGTTCCTATGTGGAGAAGGAGAACCTGCGCGTGTCCTGACTGGGCCCCTGTCAGCTGCCAGTGGCTATGGAGGGCTGACCGTTTGGGTTTGGACATGGGATGGGGTGAGGTGTGTTTTTACCCTCAGCCTATGTGAACTTGTCCCGGTGTGTGTTCAAAGTACACTGAAAGTTAGGTTGGTGGTAAGATGTCATACATCTTGAGCATGCTAGATTGCTAGCTACCCAAACTCAGGACCTTTCGGGGGTCACATGAGCGGACCCCTGTGTACTGTTGTACCCGTTGGCTTTGGGGTGCTCCAAGGCTGGGGGGGAGGGGTTGCTCTTAGAGGGTTATCTGAGCCTCGGTGGCCTCCCAGAATGTACCTCCTTTAGTTCCCAGTGGGTCCCTGGTTCCACTCTCTTCTTCCCTGGTCCTGAACTTGTTGCCTGTCTTTTGTCTTACCAGGTAGTTGACCACACTTGGCCATTTCCCAGAAGAGCCTCATCCTGAGAGTGAGTGACTGATGGGGAGCTGTTTCTACTGACAACATTCCCTGGGGGTGCCCAGGTGTCACCACGGCCCAGGGCTGCCCTCCTGAAGATGGCTCGTGCCTACCCTGGGATGCAGCCCAGTGCCTGAGGTCCTTACCATGGTGATGATCCTAAGGAGAAGCCTCGCCAACCAGGGAGCCGACTCCATAGCATGTAGGACCTTCAGCCCTGAACTGGTGAGCCCCTAGCAGCTTTCATCCCTTTGACCTTCTTCGAGGCCTGGTGTACAGGTGGGCTGTGGACAGGGCATCCACCTTGAGATCAGAGTGCCCAAGAGTGGAGCTCTGGGAGATGATCCAATCTGGGTCATGGTGCATGGGAGCATGAGCCCTGGACATTTACTCACAAGAGGAGAGCCGGGGAGAAAGGCGGCTGCGTGCTAGATAATGCCAAGTGTGCTTCAGCTGCCCTGCTGGGCTCTGCTCCACATTCCTTTTGCCTCCACCCAGCAAGGGGCGGCAGTTTCCACAAGTGGGTAAGGCTGGAGTGAGGGCCAGGATAGCAAAGATAGCCTCCAAAGAGAAGTGCAGAGAGAGGCGAGAGTTGCGGTAGTTAGAATGTGAAGAGTGAGAGATGAGGGAGAAAGAAGGCGCAGCCTGCTGGCAGGTGGTGGGCCATGGTGGCCGCTACCCTGGGGCCACCCTCCGATCAAGTCGTGGTGAGGATGGGGCAGGGAGGCAGCTATGTTTAATACCATGAGCAAAACCACCTCCAACCCAGCCCTCTTCCCAACCCCAGCTATCCAAAGTGAGCTTCCCCTGCAGGGAGCAGCGGTTGCCTTGGCCACACTCTTAGGACCTGCCAGATGGGCTTACCTGCAGGAGTCTGCATCTTCCCTGGTTATCACTGGGCTAGCCCAGGGTCTGTTATCCAGCCTCACAAGGCACTCTTCGTGGCCACTTAGGAGAAGCCACACGCGGCCCCTCCAGGGTCTCGTGTTAGTGAGGACCACACTGATAGACTGCTGAGGTCTGACCCTTGTAAGAGCTTGGGAAAGCTACCAAGGCCTTTACATTCCACACACCTGCACCTAGTACCTAGGCCTGCTGGGAGAGGGCTGGAGGAGTTCAGGAACCAGCATGACTCCGAGCTGGCTTTGCCTTTCTCTGCCTGGAATGATTTGCATTTAGTGACCCTTCAAGACCCCATTAGCACTAAGTCACAGCCGAAGCCCAGTAAAATCCATTGCATCTGAGAAGGCTGGCTGGGCTGGAGCATGTCAGGGCAGAGCTCACAGAACAGGGCACTAGATGTGGTCTCAGATGCATAAAAGTGGCTCAGAAACCATTCGTGCATGCTCCTCACTTTACAAAAGTGTATTGGAGACCACAACAGGGCACTCCCTCTGGTCCCTCCTTGCCCAGCAACCCTACCTCCTGGCTTGTGTACAGGCCTCTTCTTCCAGGTTGGAATCTGGACCCTGGTCTCTGTGGCTCCTCCCTGTATGTATCTGAGCATTACAGGGGCCGAGTGGAGAGCAGGTGCCCAGTAGAGAGCAGGCACCAAGGTGTCTGATTGATGGCAACTTTGGTCATTAACAAGGGGAGCTGACGTGGCCAGCCAGGTCTTCTGCCACCGCTACTTCCTTTCCATTTTGTGTGCAGTGTTTATCTGCAATGTGGTCTCTTCTCACCACCTCCACTGCCTCCATCCTGCTGGCTTTCACATAGAAATGGCAATGGGTTCCCTGCTTTTGCTTCCCCCAGAAGCCAGAGGGGAATACAGCGAGATCTGTCTACTTGCTCAGAACCTTCCACTACTACTTCTTTTTTTTGGTGGGTTGTGGGGGCTGAACTCTGGGCCTGGATGCTGTGCTTCAGTTCTTCAGCTCAAGGCTAGCACTCTACCACTTGAGCCACAGCGCCACTTCCAGCTTTTTCTGCTGATGTGGTGCTGAGGAATCGAACTCAGGGCCTCATGCATGCAAGGCAAGCACTCTACCACCACTGAGCCACCTTCCCACCCCTCCTTCCACTAGCTTCTTACCTTGTGCCAAATAAACATGAAAGCCATCGCTAGGAAGCACCGAGACTCATGTACCTTGTCTACCATGGCCTCTTGCTGTTCTTCCTGCTCCCTCTGTTCAAGCACACTGCTGCAGGGCTTTTGCATTTCTTCTACAGCCCAGCACACTCTCCCCTTAACAGAACTGTCTTCTTCCTTCCTTTTTTTTTTTCTTCCCTCTCTGGTCCAAAATTGAATCTTGTTCCCTCCACCCACTGCCTCACCCTCTACCTCCTCCATATATACCTTCTTTCTCTTTCATCTCTTCTCTCTCATAGGCTCTTAACACTGATTTACCAGTTGACCTGTTGGTCTTGAGAATTGAATGACTCCCCCACGCTAGGCTGGGAGTTTCGTGAAAGCACAGCATTTGCTTTCACTTGTTGCCAAAAGCCTGGAACCTGGGCCTAGTGCCTCATAGGTGCTCAGTAAGATCTGTAGCGTCACTGAGTACACAGGTGCCACCGTCCAGTGGCTTCTGAGTATGTCATTGTGTAGGTACCTCCCTGACTGCCACTCAGTTCACAGCTGGGAGGTGGGCAGACATGAGTTGAATCTCTCTGGGTGGGGTGTGTGTGTGTGTGTGTGTGTGTGTGTGTGTGTGTGTGTGTGTGTGTGTGTGTGTGTGTGTGTGTGTGTGTGTGTGTGTGTGTGTGTGTGTGTGTGTGTGTGTGTGTGTGTGTGTGTGTGTGTGTGTGTGTGGCTGGTGACTTTCTTTTCCTGGGGAAATAGGAAGAACACATGTGGAGTAGCTCTAGCCAGGAGTAACCTCAGGGCGAGGGACCAGTAGAGTGCCGGAGGGAGGCGCCCTGCCTGGGACCAGCTGTGCTCAGCTGGCTCAGCACTGTGGGGCTGCTGTGCTCTCCCGCACAGGGTGAGACTGGCTGCTTCCCAGGCACAGGGGCCTGAGGTCAGCTGAGCTGCTCTTGCAGAGACATGGTCTGAGTTCCTGCCAGGGGGAGCATGACCTCAGCCCTAGCCAGGGAGAGAAGCCTTGTCTTCTTAGGAAAGAGGAGAAGCAGAAGCTGGGAGAGCTTGGGCTCCTGGGAGGGAATCTGCTGCCTGTAATCTCCCCTGTAAGGCCAGGCTCTCTGCTCTCTCCTACACTCCCTCCCCTTGTGGAAGAGTGTCCTCCTTTCTGCCTTTTGTCGTTGGCCAATCGGGACCCAAAACCACCTGGTATGGTGGGTGGGCCATCTGTCTCCTCCTTCCCTGACTCCAGATGGCAGGTCGGCTGGGCCGGCCCCTTTGGAGTGGACCTTCTTGTCTGTGGACTGTTGACAAGCCACACAGGGACTACCAGCTGCATTCTGGGCCGGACCTAGCACTGCTTGCATGGGGCAAATGGAAACCCAGTGTGGGAGTATCATGGGAGGGTTCTGAGTTCAGGGCCTCCCCCTATCCCAACAACCATCTCTTTCCCTCAGCCAGACAGGAGACTGCGGCTCCAAGAGCTCAGGCGGGGCACACAGAGTACAGACTGGAGGTCTAGCGGACTGCTCCACCCAGCACCTTCCCACCAGGCCCAGCCCCAGCTCTGGAGGCTTGGCCATCTCAGTGCTCCTCCTTACTCAGGGAGAGTTCTGTGAATGACCCAAGAAAGGCCTCAGATCACAGTCCTGGGAGGATCTCTGTGAGGCAGAACCTGGGGCGTAAGGCTGCCCGATGCTGAGCAGCAGCAGAGAATGCTGTTGGGGTCAGTCATGGCGCACCCTGGTAACATTGGCTTCACATTGACAACAGGAAAGACAGAAAGCAGTTTCTCTTACTTCTAGTCAGATCAAGAAGAAAGCAGAAGTGAGGGTTGCGATTAGGATGTAATTAGCAATATAATTCTGGAGAGGCCAAGAATGGCGTAAGTCAGGTCACTTTGGGATTCCCTAGGACTAAGGCCTCCCTCACCCCTGGCCACTCCTACTCCTAGGAGAGAAGATCTCCTGGTATGTGGGCCTGCTGGACGAGGAGAGCCCAAAGCTGCTGCACTAGGGCCTGTGAGACTCGAGATGGCCTCTGTCCCAGGAGTGCCTGCAATGGCTCCTTTATTCTCCTTTTTAAGAAACTAAATGCTGCTGACAACATAACTGACCCTACCTACTCTCAAGGAAGGGGTAGGAAAAAGTAAAAGAATTGACAGGCATCCATTCTCTAGGCGTAGAGGCCTGTCTGCTTGGGAGCAATGGCTAGAGGGTACAGGCTGTGTCTGTAGCTCTGGCTAGCTTGTTCACATGGCAGCCATGATGGTGTGAGCTTCCCTTCCCCACTCTGCCTGGTTGCTTTCCTCTGCCGAGCGAGCTCTTCCTTTTCATGTTCTAACATTAGCTGCTGCTTCTGGAAGGCAGCCCAGACATTTGACCCTGGAGCCCTGCGCTCCCCCAGCTTCTTCCCATGCGCCCACGCATAAGCCAGTGGCCCATTCTCTCGTTTCCAGAGTGACCACCCCTCTTGGCCAGGCCTGGCCTTCTGTCAGTCCTCTCTGGATCAGAGGGGGCTGACAACAGGTTGCTCCCAGGCAGAGGGTGGTGCGTGGCTCCTGGCTGTCTGACTTGCCCCAGCAACCCCCAGTTGTTTCCACAAAGGCTGATCAGATAGGTAGAGGAGGCTCTTCCTCCTGCACTTGTCAGATTGGTATGCCAGGGTGAAGGTGCTTGTCCACTCTGAAGAGTCGTGGCTATGTGAGGCCTTGTGCCCAGCCACTTCACATGCCTGCACGGGCTGAGTTGGCAGGTCTGTTTCACAGCTCCATCCCTGGAAGGCCACAGGCTGGCTGGAGTTAGAACTATACAGAGTCCAAGGAGTGCTGATGTGTTTTACACTGGATAGGAAGACATCCCAGGGCTCCTCAGGCGGAGGTACCCCGAAGCCAGGGCTGCCAGATCCACCAGCATCCTTCACCGCTGCCCCCAAGGGTGCTGTTTCCTGCTTGGGTCTGGGTCTCCTTCCTTTCTCAATTGACATCTTACTGCTTCTCAGGCATGGGTGCCTGTTGCCCCCAAAAGGTGGAGAACCCTTTGTTCTGCTATGGGCCACTTGAGTGTTTATAACATTTGTGGATCATATGCAATTATCAATATAGGCACACAGTGTGTGTGTCTGCAGTCTCGATGTCTTGGGCAGCTTCAGGGCTGAAAGTTCCACCAGGGCGCTGCTGTCCTTGGTGTGTGGGGGCCCTGCTGTGGTGGAGGGTCAGAAGAATTAGAAATGGAAAGACAGCTGCAGGAATGGGACACACTGATGGGAATGTTATCTCGTTCTTGGTAGACTGGGACTAGAAAGATTCTGTCAGCTTGGAGTCAGCAGGAGGTCCTGGGTGCTACTTTGTTCTTGTGAAGTGGGTTCTGGGAAAACCCTGCCAATGGTCAGGAGAAGCTTGGACCTCATACTCTGGGAAAACGTTGTAAACAAGATGTTCTGGCCTGGTCATAGTCAGCTTCACTGCACAGATGGCTCAGAAAGCAAGAGAGGGCCTCAATCTCACCTTGAGTTCTGGCATGAAACTGTCCAACATTCCTCGTTGTAAGCAACAAGGACTACCTCTGGCCAACTCGCAGAGAGCTTTGGGCCCAGAAAAGAATGGGTTGATCATGCCCAGGAAGGGCTAGAGCCTGGGAGGTCCTGGAAAGCAGGTGCTCAGAGCAGGCCGAAGGCTTTCTTTGGTGGATTGGCTCTGAACCCCTGGCCCACAGCCTCGGTCATGTGGTGAGTGGAACATAAAGGGAACCCCGCTGATGGGCAGAAGGTGACTCTGCTTCCTGCTTTTGTGTGTAAAGCCCAAACCCTCTTCTGTGGCTCCTGCTTGCAAGTGGAGCACAGGTTACACCAGCTGTCCTGATTTCTGCTTGCTGGCCCTGGTGTGGACTTCAGAGAGGACACAGCCCAGTGCCTTCCCTATCTGGCCCACACAGGGTGAGGGGGTTGAACTTTACCTGTATGTACTATCTTGAATACCAGGAGCTTGTCTCCTATGGCAGGCCAGGCACCTGGCAGAGGACAAGCCCCGTTTCTCCCTCTGAACACTTCCCCTAGAAAAAGGGGCCTGCCTGGTTTCTCAGGCTGTGCAGTTGGCTGTGTGGGTGACATGGTCCCATTGGCAAGCTCCTGTGTATTTGTCACCTGCTCTCTATTGGGTGACTGCGGTGTGGTTTTCAACTGTGCATCTTGCAGTGTTAACCATACTGGCTGGAAGGAAGGCAGTTGCTGCTGTCTTTTACTCTTCCTAGATATTCCCATGGGTGGCTGCTTGGAATCTAAGAGACTAAGCTGTTGGATAGTATAAGGATTGTTTTAAACCAAGGAGATGCCCAGTGCCTTCTGGTCCATTGGGTATTCCCAGAAAGATAGCCCTGACTTGCATTCCTACTCAGCACATTGTTTTTCAGCCCTATTCTCCCTGTGTAATGATTTGTCTGTGTGACTATGATCTCCACAAAGTGGAGGTCCTCCGTCACCTCTGTGTCTCCATGCTGGTCAAAACGGACCCTTAATAGCCCCATCGGATAAATGCACTGCCGACCAAGTACAAAGGTTCTCAGATGGGGCAGACAGGGATGGGGTGAGGGAGCTGGTGCCAGGCGCTTGCCACCCTCTTATCTGGGCGGGCCAGGTGTTCCTAGTCAGTCCCACCCACCTTCCAGGACTTAAAAGAGCCAGGGCCTGGGCTCCTACCCACTTCTCAGCCCTGAAGACTGGCCTGTTCCTGTCATGGGGTAGGGCGGGAGTGCTTTTCAAGCCGCAGTCTTGTGTGGTAGGCTGCTTTGTCTGGGGTTGAGATCGCTTACCGTCTCATGCTCAGCCTTAATACGGCCTACCTATGAACAGCTGCCATTCCTATTTACCAAGCAGGAGGATGCTAAATGAGAGACTGAGCAGGTGGTCTCTGGAATGCTTGAGGCAGACCTTCCTGGGTTCCTGAGTGCCTCCCTCCTCACAAGCTGGCAGAACAGGCCCCTTGACCTGGATACCAGCTTGCACAAGGAACCCCCAGAATATTCCACACCCAGCTTGCTCTGTAGCCATGGGGCAAGTGCCTAGGTCCTGGGCTCTTGTAGGCTTGCTTGGCCTGGTTTTCAGGCAGTGGCCATGGTGTTCAGATGAGGCTCAGGTGGGCTGAAGGGAAGATGGAGAATGCTGACAGTGGAAAGGGAAGCTGTGTGGCAGTATGGCGCTCAGACCGGAAGCCATAGCTCTCAGATTGAGACTCAGTGGAACCAGTGAACTTTTGCTTCAGTTCAGAGGGGATGAGTGGAGCAGCTGTGGAGGCCAGGCCAGTGCTTCCAGATGGAAAAGTGCTGTCCTGCATCTCCCAGCCAGGGATTGGCAGTGGGAGAGGACCCCCTGCCCTTCGCTGCTCAGCCTCTCCCCAGTTTGTCCAACTGTTCCCAGCACCATCTCCTGTGCTCACCCCCCCCACCTGAGTGGAGAAAGCCTCTCATGGCAGAAGCCACAGGCTTTCTGTGTGTTCTTCAACCCCTTTCATCTAACAGGTCCATAACTCTCTGGAGACTTGAAAAAAAGAATCCAGGCCTGATCCTGCACAGATAGTGTCTCTTGGGATATTTTCTTCTCCCTTCCCCAACCCACACTGGCAAAGGGCAATTCCTCCTTAATTGTGACTTTAACAAGAGATGAGTGCAGAGTCATGTGCAAACGTGCTTCTGATGACTTGAAGAGTGAATAGCTTTTCTGGTTGTTTTCAGCACACGCCAAAGAAGATGAGTCAAGGACCTACCCTTTTCTCTTGTGGAATTATGGGTGAGTAGCCGTGCTGCGTGGGTCGTTCTCCTCTAGTCCTTCCAGCCAGGTGAGAAGCCCGGAGCAAACCTGTCTGCACCCAGGTTTCAGAAGAGCACCCGACTCTTACGTGTGTTCTGTTTTGGTCCCCAGCAGTTCCCAAGTGGACCAGGGGGCTGGTGGGACAGGTGAATGAAAGGACAGAAAAATGCCATGTCCTGCTCTTAACCTTGAGCCTTCTGTCTGATTATTAAAATGTTTCGTGATGATTTTTTAATTCAGAATGTGCACCGTAAGTATAGGAAATTTTAAAAAGTCTCTTATAGCTTCAATTCCCAGTGACACCTACCGCTGAAAATCCCGTGTATATTTGTTTTTTGCATTGAACATATGATTATATAAACTGCATTTGTTGGCTTTTTCACTTGGTAGTTCCCACAGCATGACAGTGATTCATTCCCCATGCATGCTAATCGTCTGTAGTACCAACTTGTGCAGCTTATCAAAATGTCTTGAAGGGTGGAACTTTTGTCGTCATTGGGTTGATTGTTGAATTTGTTGTTATAGTTAACAGTAATTTTCAGTGTCTGAGTCTTTGTCTCTTGGACTGTTGCTTCAGATTGTTCCCAGGAGGGGAACAGAGAGGTCAGAGGCCCTCGACCGTATTAAGGGTCTTGGTTCGTATTGCTGATATGCCTCCTAGAAAGGTGCCTGCATCCCGTTTCTGTACTTGGGACAATTGCTCTTTCTTTTGGGGCAGTAATAAGCGTGCTGCTGATGTGGATTTCTTGGTAGTCATGATACGGTACAGGGTCTCCTTCAGCTGTCTAAGTCTCTTTAGGATGTCCTGCCACATGGGTTTTGACATCTGCAAAGAGTCAGAGACAGGCTTTTAGACAATTGGGTTTTCAGATTCAGTCTTTGTGGGGCTTGTGACATCATCCTTGCCTTCTTTTCTTTGCCCTTTCACTGTGTGTCCAGTGGCTTCTTTTCCTTCTTTAAAAAAAATTTTTTTTTATTGTGAAGATACTGCACAGAGAGGTTACAATTACATGAGTAAGGTAATGAGTACATTTCCTGTCGAGCATTGTTACCTCCTCCTTTGTTTTTCCCCACCTGCCCAACTCCTCCCTCCCCTGTTTTCCTTCTTTTGAGGTTCTTCTTGTAGATGAGACCACAGGTGTGGAGGGCACTGGGTCTGTGTTGGGCACTGTGCTGGCGGGCACAGCTGTGTTGGGCTCCTTGTTCGCAGCTTCAGGGTCAGGCAGGTACTCGTTCTTGTAGGGGAAACTGAGGCCCAATAAACTGACACTCTCCCTAAGGTACCTTGGGAGGCAGAATTGGCTCAGATGGGGAGAAGATCTTTTGCTTCCTTCACAAGTCTTCTCTGATATTATGGCCACCATTTTCTTCCAGGCAGAGGAAGTGAAGGGAGAAGATTGCTGGGCCTTGCTTTCCCTAAAATGTGACACCTGTTTCCATGTAATTAATTGTATGCCTCCTTGATGGTTCGGAGCATCACAACCCCCATCCCCCCTGCACAAGGCCTAGAAACCTGCTGGCTGCTCTGAACACTGGGACGGTGTAGAGCTGAGCTACCTTCCTTAGCATGCTGAGAAAGAGGAGGAGCTCTGTGCACACCCACCCCACCCCAGATTGCAGTTCCAGCAGAGCAGACCAGGAGCCGGGCATGAGGATGGTGGCCTGGATGTCCAGGCTGCTCCTCCATTGTGCTTCCCTGGTGTTTCTACTGTGTGAGCTGCAATAAGGCAGACCATCGAGGGCCTGTGATGGCAGCGTTGGGGCTCCTATAATCTAATCATGCTGAGTTGCTAACTTTCCTGGGCCTCACTTTCTTCCTCAGCAGAATGGCCATTGTGCCGGCACCCACCTTGTCGGCTCTTGAGGACTGTACAACCTGTTGTGAACAGAGCTCTCTAGTTCACACAGTTAAAAGGCACTTCAGCCCCTGCTGGGGAACTCACTCCCCATCATGCACCTTAGGAAAAGGGAGTATAGGTGAGTCTTCCCCTGTGCAGGCTGTGGCCTTGGGGAGGGAGACATGTAGCCACAAGCTCAGTTTGCCCAGGATGGTCTGACTGAGACTGCGAGACCCAGCATCCTGCTTCCTACCAGCAAGGCCCAGGGCATCCGGGAGGTACTGAGCACATCTCCAGACTCTGGTTTACAGAGTGGCCCTTTTGGAAGTCTTCTCTCCCTGTCCCAGTACCTCCCACTAACTCTTCTCTTCCACAGGCCCTGTCGGTCAGGGCTGAGGCCCTGCCAGCCAGGGGACCAGGTGGTGACTCAGTGGCATGTTTGGGCCCTGCTCCGCCTCTCTCCCCCACATGCCTCATCTTTTTGCAGCCCAGTCTCCTCAGTTCAGGAGAACCCTTTCCTATGTGACAGCATGTGTTACCCAGCTACTTCAGGGACTTGTTTTAGAAACAGTAACTGTGAATCTAGTGCCAGGTGCTGAGCACAGGGCAGAGTGAATGGGACCCTGGCCTCCCCACAAGTAGCTTTCTGCCTGGTGGGGAAAATGACAAGGAATTCCCTGTGGCCTGGGCCATCTGCCAAGATGGAGATAGCTGAAAGGACACGTTTCCCATCTTCTGTGCTTGTCATCTCCTCTAACAAAGCATAGGTGTTGTGAGGACACAGAGGTGCAGTACCCCATAGGTTTCTCTTGCCTCCATCCCTTCTGTACACCTGCTCAGGCAGGAGTGGCAGCTGTCAGAGGCCTCTCTGAGTTCAGTGGAGTTGATGCAGGATCACATTACCGCCCCAGCCCATTGAGTGTGTGAATGGAGGTTTCATGGCCTCACCTTGCACTGCTGACACAAACTGGGAGTGCACCCCAGGCAGTGAGATTTCATCTTGGGTGTGCCTCCCTTTCAATAGCAGGGAAGAGAACACCCCAAGGGGCCGGCCAGACTTTTCAAGAGAGTTTTGGGCCCTTCCAGCACTGGACAATGCTGAGCAGAGATAAAGTGCCAAATTATTATAATCACCAGCCCCCAGCCTGTCTCCTGCAGATAAAGGGCTCAGTGCTGGCCTTGATCAGTGGAATTCTCCCATGAGAGCTGGGGGCAGTTGGCCCTGTGGCTCAGGGTTTTTCCCTCCTAACTCCAGGCAAGGGTCCTAGCTGGAAGCCAGCATGAGTTCATGTTTCATAAATGTCCCGAAGAAAATCCTGGCAAGTGTCTTAGAGGTGGGAGTACAGGGGTGAGTTCTGCTGCTGCTGTGTGGAACACCAGCCTTCCAGTTGGCAGAACCTCCTCTGCACCCACTTAGATAAAATGGGCTCATTACAATATAATCCAGGGCTCCCAACATTTTTTAAAAAGTATGCTTTGCAGTTGATTGAAGTGGGGTCCCAGGCTCCTTTTCTATCCTTGACCCCCACACCCTGGTTTGGAAACTTGATCCAATGAAGTGTTTTTGTACTTTTCCAATTTTGAGGAGAGAACAAAGCGAGGGTGAAATGTGGCTGGGAGAAAGTGGGCAGAGGAGAGCCCAGCCCAGGGCCCTCATTAGGGCTCCAGCCTGGCCTTGTCGCTGCTCCTTCTATCGGAGGCCACCCCTGCCTTTCAGTTTCCTTTCTCATCTCCCAGGTCACCCCCAGCCCACCTTCTCTGCTCAAGCAGAATTTCCGCAGCAAGCAGCTGTCTGGGGAAGAGCCATCTATGAGTGAGAATTGTGTTCTTGTCACAGGAAGCAAGGGTCAGGTGGCAGCTCTGTGGTACAGCCCATCCTCTGGTCAGCTAGCCAGGCAGGGCTCCACCCCCTGTTCCTGGTGTGACTCCCCGTGGGCCAGGAAGGGGCTACACGCAAAGCCTAACATGGAAGTAGTCCCTGATGCTCTGCCACTTACTCTGGGAGGTGCTGGTGCAGGGTCATTCGGGTACCAGTTTGGTCTTCCTTGTTGTAGCAGGGCAAGTGGGGTGAGAACAGGCTTCATTCACCATCCTCGGTTAATTGCAGTCATTTAATGAGTTCTGTGTCATGGGGACAATGGATACCACACATTCCATTTTCCCCACCGTTCAGGCAGAGAGAAGACCTGGAAATCACTTAAAGCTGCAAGAAAGCAAGGGCCATACCAATTATTTCAAAAAGGCCACTAGGAAAAGTCTTGTAAATACTAGTCCATGGACAGAGAACAAAACAATTCATATGCTAAAAAAAAAATCGCATGGAAACCCATAATTACTTTAGGAGTTATGGTAATAAATTATTTATTAATGTAAATTATTTCACAGGCAAAGAACATAGAGGAAACTTGAGCGGAAGGATTATACATTATGTATAAAAAGGAATTGTAAAAACATTATAGCAGCCCACCTTATGCCACTCTAGTTCAGGTTTGTCAGCATTTTAATTATAAACCCTTACGCTCAGGGTTTAATTACTTGGCTGTTAAAGTCTCTCTGCACATAAAAGGGTTGTTCTCCGGGGCCCTCTCGGGGTAGATTTCCATAGAGAAACCAGGTGGCTGTATTAAGCTGTGGGAGATTGAGAGATTTCACTTGGAGATTCTGGTAGCTTTTGGTCTTTTAACTTGGCCACTGTCACCAGAAATGTCTGTGGTCACACCTTGTGTGAAGAAGCTGGCATTCGTGGCCTAAATAAATGTTTTCCATGTCTTAGAAAAATGAATCGAATGAATGAAGCAGAATGACAGTGAGCACTAAGAAAATCAGACTGTACAGGCCATTTTGTTCTCAGCCCTGCTGTCTGCCAACGATGGCCATTCTGAACCACACTCATTTGGCCCAAGGTGTCTCTCCTAGAGGAACCTGCTTATTAACTTGCTAGCCTGAGATTGGTTGCATTACAAACAATTGTAGCTGTATATACTTGTATGAGCATGTGTAGGATTTAAGACCATATGGTCTTAAATCGACATTATTGTGGTCATATGTGATTTTTATATTGCTAAGATATAGTACAAGATTTGTCAGCATAGAGTGCTTTCAGTCACTCACTGGTTTCAGGAGCAGTGTTCAGAATGGAAGCAGGAATGGAATTGTCAGTGACAGGTGGAAGGAAGGGAGCCTGCTGGACCACTTCTCCTGGAGGCGGGGCCGACCTGGGCAGGCACGGGCTGTGAAGGTGCCAGAGGACAGGAATGCCCACTGTACACAGTCTTTGGTATGCCTTTCATTGAAAGACAGTCAAGCTAGGAGACAGCCTGGCCCAACTCCAAAGCATGGCAGTGGGCTTACAGGTTAGGTTTAAGTCAGGGCTGTCCCTCTTGCTGATTGAATATTCATAGGGAACATGGGAACTGCCTCCAAGCGCTCTTTCTGGACAACCCATGATTATGTTAGACACAATTGCATTTTTCCTCTTCAGCAAAAAGCCCAGAAGTTAATGACCAGTTAATAGGCATCTATTGCCAATTTCCTGAAGAACTGCCCCTACTGCCAGTCTCTAGGCTGGTCATCCAGCCTTGCTATGTGCAGGATTTTAGAGGACTGCCCACTCACACACTCCAGACACACCCACTCCAGGAAGGAATCTGAGAAGATGGACCAACCTGACCTTCCCTCCCTTCACAGCTTTTGCTGCCATAGCAAATACTAGCTTTTCTCTCCCTCCTCTACATTTGTCAGTGCTCCTTGGGTGGGGGAGGTAGGGGAATCAGAGGTTAAAGCTAAAAGGGCTGTCACTGTTCACTTTGTAGAGATGGGAGAAACTGAGGTCTGTGCTCTTTTGTTAGTTTTAAACCTTGGCAATCCCACCAGGCCTCTCTTTTTTTAAAAGCAAAGACTTCTCAGAAGTGGTGGCAGCTGTCCTGGGCCATCTCCTCCCTGCTGGTGAGGAGAGGGCCCTGTTGGCCACTTGCCACCAGCTTTGTCCGTGTCCCACAGACTGCCTCAGACCCGGCCTTATGAAGCGTCATCTCCAGCCAGCCAAACCCCTTGTCCCTTGGAGGCTGTGTGAGGAACTTGTTGGCTTGTGTCACTCTCTAAACCACATACAGTCACAATTTTGTCATCCTTTGCAGCTGGAGGCAAGCGCCAGAGGCTGAGGCCTAGGCAGGGAGGCCGAAGGTTCTGACACAGCTCTGAGTTGTCTCAAGAGGAGCCTGTGGGCTTTGAGCTCCATTAAAGAACAAATGAGGACCGGGAAGGTGACTTAGTGGTAGAGTGCTTGCCTAGCATGCCTGAAGCCCTGGGTTTGATTACTGTACTACATACATAGAAAAAGCCAGAAGTGGCACTGTGGCTCAAGTGGTAGAGTGGTAGCCTTGAACAAAAGAAGCTCAGGGGGACAGTGCCCAGGCCCTGAGTTCAAGCCCCAGGACTAGCCAAAAAAAAAGTACAGATGACACCATTGTGGGGAACTTGTCAAGAAGAATTTAGCAAAGATCTTCCTGTAAGAGTTGAGCAAAACTACTTCCAAAAGATACCTCCGTTCTCTGAGTTTCCCATAGGAAAAGATAGGGTTGGTGAGCTTCCACCCAAAGCAAGCAGCCTTGAGGCCAAGATAGCACACCCATGGCCCGGGGCAGGGGAGAGGAACTCACTGTCAGCACCGTCAGACGTGAGAAACGCTGGAGTTGAGTCAGTTTGGCTTGCTCCCTGGGTGACAAGACTGTTGAAGCTTGTGTCTTTGGACACAAGAAACGTACCCTATTCCAGAAACTGCACTCTATGATTCTACCACTTTAAGAGAGCCTCTGAAACAGTGCTGAAATCTCCATGGACATGAAACTCTTCCATCTTTTGAACATAAGAAGGTTTCCAGTCCCCCAAGAATCTAGGCCTCTGGAGATTTCCCCCAAGTCTAAGGACAGAAATGGAAACAAGAACACTTGAGGTCAAACGCTATTCGTGTTCCTCTGCTTGTTTTTCTTTCTTCGAGCTCTGTGCACACAGTGGCCTCGTTCTCTCCTTAGTCAGAGGATGGCAGGACCAGGTTTTGTAAGTGAATGTGAGGAACTGAGTCTTTACCTATACACACCCGGTATTTAGTCACGGCTTTGGAAGAGGCCCTGACTCCTTTGTAAGGAGTTCCTTTGTAAGGGAGTTGGGGTTCACTCTTCCATTGGTAGGCAGTGTGTTAAGTTGCACACCATGGACTTGCTCCTGGGTAAGCTTGAGACTTGTGATGGTAGGTGTGGCATGTCATGGAGAAGCTTTGGATGCTCCCAAAAGTTGAAGCAACTGGGATGACCTAGAGTGTGCCTGTGCTCAGGTGCCAGCAAGCTGTACTGTGGTCAGGGCTAGGGGGAAGACTTCTGTTCAGAAGTAGATACCCTCAAACGTCTCTGCCAGTGGCTCTCATCAAGGCCGGCTGTGCCCCTGAGAAGGAAGCCCCTCCATGGCCTGTGAAACCCTGACTAATAAGGACTCAAAAGGCCAAGTGAGCCTTCTCCATTGTCCACTTTTTTTTTGGCCAGTCCTGGGGCTTGAACTCAGGGTCTGGGCATTGTCCCTGAACTTCTGTGCTCAAAGCTAGCACTCTACCACTTGAGTCACAGTGCCACTTCTGGCCTTTACTTTTTTTTTTTTTGCGGGGGTGGGGGGGGAGGATCCAGTCGTGGGGCCTCAACTCTGGGCCTGGGCGCTGTCTCTCAGCTCTTCAGCTCAAGGCTAGTGCTCTACCACTTGAGCCACAGCGCCACTTCCAGCTTTTTTTTTTTTTCTTATGTGGTGCTGAGGAATCGAACCCAGGGCCTCAGGCATGCAAGGCAAGCGCTCTACCACTGAACCACCTTCCCAGCCTCTACTTCTGGCCTTTTCTGTTTACGTGGCACTGAGGAATTGAACCCAGGGTTTCATGCATGCCAGACATGCATGAAGCACTCTACAGCTGAGCCACATTCCCAGGCCGTCTACTTTTTTTTTTTTTACTTTATTGTAAAGATGCTGTACAGAGGGGTTACAGTTACATGAATAAGGTAATGAGTACATTTCTTTTTTTTTTTTTTTTTTTTGGGTCCAGTCGTGGGGCCTGAACTCTGGGCCTAGGTGCTGTCCCTCAGCTCTTCAGCTCAAGGCTAGCACTCTACCACTTGAGCCACAGCGCCACTTCCGGCTTTTTTCTTATGTGGTGCTGAGGAATCGAACCCAGAGCCTCGAGCATGCAAGGCAAGTGCTCTACCACTGAGCCACCTTCCCAGCCCCTACATTTCTTGTCAAACATTGTTACCCCCTCCTTTGTTTTTCTCCTACTATCCCTTCCCTCTCCCACCTCCCCCACTCCTCTCCCCCCCTTTTTGTTGGTCACGGGGATAAGAGTCTCACAGAGGGTCTGGGAAGGTGGCTCAGTGGTAGAGCGCTTGCCTTGCATGCATGAGGCCCTGGGTTTGATTCCTCAGCACCACATAAGCAAAAAAGAAAAAAGCCGGAAGTGGTGCTGTGGTTCAAGTGGTAGAGCGTTAGCCTTGACCTGAAGAGCTGAGAGACAGCGCCCAGGCCCCATGACTGGACCAAAAAATAAATAAATAAAAGAGTCTCACAGACTTTCCTTCCGGGGCTGGCTTTGAACCACAATCCTCAGATCTCAGTCTCCTGAGTAGGATTACAGGCGTGAGCCACCGGCGCCCAGCTCCTGTCTGCTACTTACAATTGGCTAATGTCAAAGCACAACAGTCTCCTTACCCTCCGCAGCCAATTCTCAGTGATGTTTTATATTCATATCTGTAGAGACCAGAATCGTTGTCTCACTAGAAGCTTCTCAATGTGGGTGGGCATTCTGGGCAAACTGTCATTCTGACAGGCCCTGTACAGCCTGTGGCCCACAGCCGTGATGCTCGGCCCCTTTGGGACCTGGAGTGTTGATTAAAATGCTGATTCCTGCTCCCAAGAAGTTCTTATTATTTACGAGATCAGAGTCAGGGCCACAGACAGGGCCAAGGACTCGGCTTTTGAGTACCCTGTCCCCTGTGGTCCTGCAGGTAGTCCAGAAATCTCATTTTGGGAAATCCTAGTGCAGCAAGTACGGATCTCCTTTCTAGCCTGAGTGTACAAGAGTGGTACCCAGTGCTGAAGACCAAACCTCAAAAGCAGGCACGTTTCCAGTACTGCCACATTGCACTTATCATGGTGATGGTTAGAATTTCTGAGAGCCTGTTGCAAGCCCTCCACTGCTCTGCTGTTTTCTTCTCTCAGCGGTTCTGAGAGCATAAGGAGCCTGCAGAGCTGAATTGGAACCCAGGGACACGCCCTTTCTACCACGTCAAGTGACCGGGCTCATGGACTCCCCAGGGCCATGGCCTTTGTCACTTTTGGAAGAGTTATAGTTGTTTGTGCAGAAGTGATATTGAATGGCGGGGTGGGGGCTCCTGGTATCCTCTTCCCAGAGCCCTTCCAAGGCCTTTGTGCAGTGTGACGTTGGGCCCTAACTCGTGGGGCAGTTTGCCACTAAAAATTAGCTTCTATTCCTGTTGCTTTTGTCTGGTGACCTGACCCAACAAATTGCTTTCTGTTCCCTGCATGAAGCGGGGAAGCACAAGGGCTAAACATAGCGCTGATTGTTTTTACTTTCTTATATTGTACTTCTGAGTGATAAAGATAGGAACAATCGCAATTTTTATCTGCACTGCAGACAGGACCAGTGGCCACCTGGCTGGTGTTGATACACAGTAGCTTGTGCTTTGCATTCTCAAAGTGTGTCAGACATAACTCTGCCAACCAGGAGTAAACTACTTGCTTCAAATGCGGCATTCTATGGCCTGGATGGTTCAGGGAGTTCAAGCTACAAGCTGCCTGGCTAAAGAGGGGTCACCTGTGCCAAGGACGAATGGCAAGTAAGGACAAATGAACACCACAGCCCAGTTGGCAACCTGTGCTAGTATTTTAGTGTCTGCTCCCTCTCTGCTGTGTGCTGAGTTCCGTGTTGGAGTATGCTCCAGAGCCATGGCCTAGTGGAAGTAGATGTGTAAGCGATAATTAAGGGTCAGTTAACATATGCACCACGTGATTGCAAGCCTTGAACTTGCATTTTTTCTGCCTCAGCATCACAAATGCTGAGACTACAGGCATGTGCCACCATGTTTGACTTGAATTAGGGGTTTTCAAGGGTGGTTTTGGTTCTTTGTGATTCTTGCCTGATTTCTGGTCATAGGAAGTTGGGTGCCTGAGTGTGGCTGGGGTAATAGTAGGGGGATGGACCTAGGTGCCAGTTTATATCTTTTCCAAGAGGCAGAGGGCAACAGTTGACAAGGGTTTCAAACACGTCCCTAGAGACAGGAGGAAGGTGTGACTGGAGCAGAACACAGAGTGGAGGAAGCGGCACTGAGATTCCGGATGGCCGCAGAAAGGAGGGAGCTGCCAGACAAGGAAGACGAGGTGTTTGTGTCCTTCTGGCTCCCAGTTCCTCTTCTCTTAACTTCCCCGCAGAGCGGGAGAATTCCAGGCTAGCGAAACAGCAGTGGGACAGCAAGTCGTCTCCTGTGAGGATGGAGCCACCTCTTCTAGTGTCATTGGTTTCTTGGCCCTGGCTGAGACCCGTCTGCTCCGTGCCACAGACTCCAGCCAAGGCTTTTGGGCCTTGCTGCACTGCGGTGGGGGTATCGCTGGTTTCTCCCTCAGTCCAGCACATTACTGGTCCTGTGGTGCCTTTGTGCCTTGTCCCAAAAGGGAAGCTGCCGGCTGGCTACTTCCTGCAAAGCCAAGGAGGCAACCCAAAGGAGGATGAGGGCTAGACCCGGGCCTCGCCTGGCTCACTTCCTCAGCTCAGTCATTGCTCAGCCCTGTGGCTCCGTGGTCACAGACCTCCCCGCTTTGCCAGTTCATCTGTCCTCATGGAAAATGAAAAGACTAGAAAAATAAGAACAGGAAGATACAATGAGCCAGCTACCTGCCAGTCCACAGTGACATGGTTTCTTCACATGTAACAGTACATGTGCTACTAACGAGGAATCACACACTTCTTTCCATAGTAGCACTCCACAGTACTGAATGGTATTGAATTTGCTGCTTCACATGTCCTGTTATTTCTTGACAATTTACTCAACCGGTCTCCTACTCAGGGATAGGGATGGTTCGGCTGTTACTTTTACCATCTTGACAAATACCATCATACATAAATGGCCACTCTTAGGTAGGTTTCCTTCTTCTCTACCAGACAGTCATGGCTTGTTCCATGTCAGTTTGTATCTCTTCTAGCACTGCTTTATTGTTGTCGTTAGCTGTGCTCTGACTTGCTGATAATGTCAAGTAGTTTAGAAGATGGTGACTACTCACAGGGGATGCTTCCCAATGAACACAACTCACAAAAAGATCCTTTTTTTGTCTTTTTTTTTTTTTTTTTTGGCCAGTCCTGGGACTAGAGCTTCTTTTGCTCAAGGCTAAAGCTCTACCACTTGAGTCACAGCACCACTTCTGGCTTTTTCTATGCATGTGGTACTAAGGAATGGAACCCAGGGATTCATGCATGTTAGGCAAGCACTCTACCACTAAGCCACATTCCCAGCTCTCCTTTTTTGTAATGTTTATCTTTGCAAAGAACTTATCAAATACAGGAATATGTGTCTAGAAGGGACAGGTTAGGGCCAGGAAAATTCTGGGATGAGGAAAATTGGGTATTTTGTTCTTAACTGGCCTTCGTGGGCTTACAGATAATACTTCCTGCATTTGAAGCCTTTTAGGCTATGTCCCCTGTGCCCCCTGGTTAGGGTTCCAGTTCCTCAGCTTGTCCCTTGTCCTCAGCAGGGTACTCAAGAGATAGGAGCTTCATTTTCTTCACTGATCTGGCTCCCCGCCCCTCCCCCGCCCCACAGTCTGCATTTTTAACCGCCTCAGCAGCTGGTGGTTATGATGTAGTCCAGAGCAGGTCACTTGGTGGCCTTTGAGAAGTGGCCCCTACCATGGAGCCGGCTACCTCTTCCTTCCTGACTGGAGTATATGGCACAGCTTTCTGACCTGTAGCACTTGTTTCCTGATTCTAAAGCCCGTCCCAGACTCCCCTGTGGTTCCCTTTAGCACTATAGGATATTAAAGAGAGAATGGCCTTGGGCCCAGACCAGGCTGGTTTCATTGTGGTTATGTTAGCTGTACAGCCCTGGACCAGTTACTCAACTCCCTCTAAGTCTCAGTCTCCCCTCTGGGCCATGATGGTCCTGCACGTAGGGTACTGTATGGATTGCGGGACCCAGAGAATGCTCAGTGAGAGAGCTCAGTGAGGTGTTTAAAGACTTGCTAAATATCATTTCAGGTTTACTGCTGTCCTCCTCCTAACTTCCCAACCCAAGCCACTTCTATGCATACAACTTAGGAATATGTACAGGTCAGAAAATATAGCATGCTAACATGTTGATTCTTGAGAGCGTTCTGTGATTATTTACTTTTGCACTGTAACTTAAATATAAGAGCTCTGCCAAGTTTATCTCTGCATCTCCTAAAATTCCCAGAATGGTATCTGATTCCATAGCAGAGAATCAACAAATAGTTCTTGAATATTTTAGTAAGCTAAAAGTTCAAGGGCAAATTCAGCATTTCATAGTGGGGGTCGCTTATTTATTTGTGCATTCAAGTTCAGACCTGAATGTGTAAGTATTGTACCCTTAAGTCTGCAGCCCAAGACTTGTTCTTATGGATTTTAATTATTTTAAATATCCTCAGTTTTAGCAAGAAGTCAAATGAAACTAGGTATGGTGGCACATGCCTATAATCCTCACTACTCAGGAGGTGGAGATTTGGAGGATTACTTTTGAGGCCCTCCTGAAGCAAAAAGCTAGACCTCATTGCAACCAACAAGCTAAGTATAGTGGTATGCATCTATGACCCCAGCTACTGGGAGACATAGATAGGAGAAATGCAGTTGGAGATGGGTACTGGACAAAGAAAGACTTTGCCACACACACACACACACACACACACACACACTCTCTCTCTCTCTCTCTCTCTCTCTCTCTCTCTCTCTCTCACACACACTCACACCCAAGAAACCAAAAAAACTGTAAGTGTTCAAATCCTAGTACTATACCAGGAAAACAAAGCGAAACAGGTGAACACAAAGTACTGTAATTAGCAACTGTTGCTCATATTGTCGAACATTTTGGTGGAGGGGACATATGTCCATGAATATGCAATTTGTGTTATCAGCAAATGTTTTAAAGGTGGTGTTGAGATGTAGTACCTGCCCCATTTTGACCATGGTCATCTGATGTGTCAGAAGCTCACCTGTGTATGGTCTGCTGGCACTGAGTCCTGTCCACAAAGCATCAGGGAACTGAGCCAAGGACATAGCAAATGTGTGGCTGTCTGCCACTTGCAGGGAAGATGTGAGAGAGATTTTGGGTGGAAAATGTTGCTCTGTGTTTTTCCAGGAGGCATTACTGTCTGTTGGGAAGAAAACCAAATCAGAAATGACAGGGATGTATGCGAATCCCCAGCCTCACTCTGCTTCAAGCTCAGCTTGTTGGAAGTCACTCACTTCCATTCTCCACGCCTCAGTTTCCCTTCTGTGAAATGGGATTGAACTGGGTAGTTTTTAGCCTTTTGAACTCCAAAGATTCCTTGTGGCTCGTAGGCTGTTGGTGTAGAAGTAGAGGACTGTTGAGAGGGCCTCTAAAGTCTAATTTCCTATTTGTTATTTATCCGCCAGAAAATGACAGATGGCGAGAGCTGGACAGGAAATGTCCTCTTCAGATTGACCAGCCGAGCACCAGCATCTGGGAATGCCTGCCTGAAAAGTGTCAGGACAGCTCCCTGTGGCACCGGGAGGCAGTGACTGCTTGTGCAGTGACCAGCCTGATCAAAGACCTCAGCATCAGCGACCACAATGGGAATCCCTCGGCACCCCCCAGCAAGCGCCAGTGCCGGTCACTGTCCTTCTCCGATGAGATGTCCAGCTGCCGGACGTCTTGGCGGCCCTTGGGGTCCAAAGTCTGGACTCCTGTGGAGAAGAGACGGTGCTACAGCGGGGGCAGCGTCCAGCGCTACTCCAGTGGTGCCAGCACCATGCAGAGGAGCTCCAGCTTCAGCCTCCCTGCCCGGGCCAACGGGCTCTCCTCGCCGTGCCACCAGGCTGGGCTGCACCGCTTTGGGGGACCGTCCTGCCAAGGGCCACTGGGCTCAGCCCCCTGTGGCCAGGGGGGTGACAACTGGATCCCGGAACCGCACCCTGTGGGAGGGGGCCGGCTGGACCTGCAGCGGTCCCTCTCCTGCACGCACGAGCAGTTTTCCTTCGCAGAATACTGTCCACCCTCAGCCAACAGCACACCTGCCTCAACGCCGGAGCCTGCGAGACGCTCCAGTGGGCTCGCCCGTAGCCGTTCCCAGCCATGTGTCCTTAATGATAAGAAGGTCGGCGTGAAACGGCGGCGCCCCGACGAAGTCCAGGAGCAGAGGCCTTCCCTAGACCTTGCCAAGATGGCACAGGTAAGCATCCAGTGGTCTGGAGGGTGTGCTGGGGTCTCTGTTGTTCCTGGTCCATTCAGCTAAGTATATGGTGTTCATTCCAGAAGCTCCCAGGAGTGGCTTCATTTCCTTGTTTTAAGAATCCTATTCAAGGCTGACCACATGGTCAAGTGCTTGTCTAGCATGTTTGAGGTTCTAAGCTCGAACCCCAGTACTAACAAAGTTTCTAGAATCCTGTTTAAAGAAAAATGATTTCAAGGGTTTTCTGTTTTTTTTTGCTGGTCCTGGGGCTTGAATTCTGGGTCTGGGCGCTGTTCCTGAGCCTCTTTTTGCTCAAGGGTAGTGCTCCTACCACTTTAGCCTCAGCTTTATTGCCTTTTTCTGTGATTAATTGGTGATCAGAGTTGCAGACGTTCCTGCCACGGCTGGATTTGAACCTTAATCCTCAGATTTCAGTGTCCTGAGTAGCTAGGATTACAAGCATGAGCCATTGGCACCCCAGCCTCAAATTGCTGTATCAAAAACATCTGTTTCACTGGGCGCCAGTGGCTCACACCTGTAATCCTAGCTACTCAGGAGGCTGAGATCTGAGGATCCGGGTTCAAAGCCAGCCTGGGCAGGGGAGTCCGTGAGACTCTTCAATAAACCACCAGAAAAACCAGAAGTGGTGCTGTGGCTCAAGTGGAAGGAATGGTAGCCTTGAGCTGAAGAGCTCAGGGATAGCACCCAGGCCCAGAGTTCAAGCCCCATGACCAACCTTAAAAAAAAAAATCTAGCTGGGCACCGGTGGCTCACACCTGTAATCCTAGCTACTCAGGAGGCTGAGATCTGAGGATGGCGGTTCAAAACCATCCCGGGCAGGAAAGCCCGTGAGACTCTTAACTCCAATAAATCACTAGAAAACCGGAAGTGGGTGCTGTGGCTCAAGCGGTAGAGTGCGCTTGCCTTGAGCTGAAGAGTGCAGGGACAGCGCCCAAGCCCAGAGTTCAAGCCCCACGACTGACCAAAAAAAAAAAGTGTTTCTCTATTGAAAACATGTTTTTTTCCCTGTGAAGCGTAGTGTTGGTGGTACTGGACAGACAGATGGGAGAGGCAGGCATGGATGGGCAGTGACCAAACACTGATGGGCTCTTCACCGGAGGCCTTTCTTCAGGACCCACTGTGCGCCCATTTTGAGACACTGACAGTCACAGTCACTTGGGTTGTGCTCATCCATAGGTCAGGGCCACAGGCACTAACTAATGTTAAGAGAGCATGTTGGAGAGAGAAGCTTATTCATTGATTATACTGTTGAAAATGTTAAACCACCAAACAGCTGTGATCAGTACCCTCTGTGACTGCCAGTGTTCACCACAAGAAGAGCCTCTGGCACATGCCTGTGTCCTGTGGACTTCATCCTCTGTCTTGGAGCCCTGCCTAGGGCCAGCACTGATGTTAGGTATTGGTCTACAAGAGATAAACGCCATCATCAGGACAGTCTCTGAGTCTGAGGACTGGCTACATTTGATTCTTGCCAGGGAGGCCCAAGGATACGAATGTGGTGGTGAGGCCCAGGGTGTAGGGCTGCTCTGGTGACATCAGAGTGGGTGGGTGGGCCTTGTGCCCATCTGGGAGTCTCTCAGTTACTTAGTGATGTAGTACACCCATGATTTTTCTAGTCTTTGGGGATAGACATTGGTTGTTGCTTGGTTTGGGGAGATGGATACCTGCTTGCTGGTCAGGGGTGGTCTCAGAAGGATTGGCTGTGTTCTTCAGACCATGGGCACGTCCTGGGCAGGCAGGCTCATGCTGTCTGCTCTGCTGCAGATGGGCACAGCTATCACCCTTCAAGGCCACAGCCTGTTGTCTTAGCTAGGCCTCTTCCTGCATGGGAATGGAAACTATTTCTGTCCATGGAGCTTTCTCCTGTCTCTGTAGTTCCCCTTTCAGCATAGGGGGTCCCCTGTAAATGAGGAGGCACAGGTGTCTCCAGGTTAGGAGATGCCTGGCCCTGGAGTCCAGACTTTTAGGTTCTGGTGCGGGCAGCTGGAGCTGCTGCTGATGTGTTGTACCTCCCCGTGGCCAGGGTTCCACTGGAGGAGGAACCTAGAGAAGTGTGGGGCCCAGAACCTGCCTGCTTCTTATCGTCTCTCTCCACCCTGGGTGTGTCCCTTTCTCCCTGTGTCGCGGACATTTCTGACTTGAGTGCCTTGACAGTGATTAAACACATGCCTTGGGCACCCAGAGACAGCTTTTTCTTTCAGATGAATTTAAATAAAAAGTCTGGAAAGGTGATCGCTCTGAATGACTTCTGAAGGAAACTCAGAACCCTGAGTTCTGAGTGCAGTGCATAGTCTCAGCTAGCTTTATAATACTGAGCCTATTTTATTAGCTAATAAGCTAGAGAGGTAGTAAAAACAACTAACACATGTTATTATATTTTACTAGCCACAATCTGGAATAACACCACTGGCATTGCTGGAGACATTTTCCGGCCTCAGTTGGGTAGAAACTGTTTAAAAATATATTACTCGGTGGGTCCATGCCCAGATGTATAGATTGCTTCATTTGCTCCAGGCAGGCATCCAAGATCCAGGAAGGCATGCTACAGCCTGAGGAAGCTGCCCTGGTTCAGCCTGTCTGCTTTTGGCCTCCTGCTCAGCTTCGAGCCTTAGGTGGCACAGTATCCAGGAAAAGTAGAGAGAGTCCCTGGGAAGCATGTGTAACTAATGGCGTGGGGCCAGAGCCGTGAGGATAGAGCTATGGACCCCTGAGCCATCTCCAGTGGGGTATCCAACCCTGCCAGCTCACTCTGCCTGGGGTTGTGGACTCTGCCCGCAGTGGCACCTCCACTGGATGATTTCTAGCTTGAGGAGGGGCAGGCCAATGGCCCTGGAACTCCTTATGTGATCATGAGAAGCCCTGGACTTGGCTGATCAGTGTAGCGGCCTGAGCCTGGGTTCACAACCATGGCCCTGTTGCTAGTGGTATAGTGTCCAGTCCACTGCTGGAGGGATGGCTGAGGCCAGACTAACTGCCCACACAAGGACCCTCGCTTTCTGTGCTGTGGCTTGAGTCATTTGTAATACCAGAAAGCCTGCAGCGTCTATGCAGACCTATGCCTATGAGAGAAGGGCTTGTAGGTGGCTCAGTATCTGTGGAAGGAAAGGTTTGGTGCGGGCTCTTGCTCCTTTTAGCTGGCTCACAAACGGTTGCTGGGCCTTTGATCTTGCTGTGTGCTCGACTTGTGTGTTCCTGTGAAAGAGTCCCTTTGCCTGTGGCTTCTGGAACCAGACACTTCAGATTAAAGGTGCAAAGTATCTTTTCAGTTAGACTTTGGGAACAGCTGGGTATTCTGATAAACCCTGGCTGACTGGGCTGCAGAGCAGATCTTGAGGGTATGGGAGCATGCAGGGGCTCCCTCCCTGTCCTTATAGTAGCCAGTGGGGATCAGAGCCCTTCCAGCCTGCCAGCAGAAGAGGTGCTAGAGCGAGACCTGAGAAAGTCAGATGGCCAGGGAAGGCAGAGATTTCTGAGATCCTGGTTCTGTTCTTGTCTGCACTGCAGCTGAGTTTAGCAGGAGCAAGTGGCTGGGCATAGACATGGCTTAGGATCAAGTTTGACTTGGCTTGTCCATTTCATCTTCTCATAGAGAAACTGGGATTCTGCTGGTTGCTTGGCCCACCAGGGTCCTTTGGACATATTTCATTTTGGGTTTGCATTTATAATGGAACATGGACAAACAAAAAGGCCTCTAGGAGAGGGAGACTGGAACCTTAGGGAAATTGCTAAGTAGCTCTGTGTAGCAAATACCACAGTTAGGCCAACATAGGACTGTGGGAGAATTAACATGTGTGTATAATATATTTATGTATGTATGCATCTGTACATGTATATATCTGTGTGGGTATGTATCTGTGTCTGTGTGCGTGTATCTATACTATATATATGTGCATTTTTGTCTGTGTGCACACACACACACTCCCTGGCACAGGATGAATGCAGACAGCATGGTCTCTGGGGCGGATGGGCAAGAGTGGGTCTGTTGTGAGCAACTTGAAGCAAAAGGGAGGGTTGGAGGGTGGGTGTTTCCTGGAGACACCATCACACTAAGCACTCCTTTCTTCTTGTTCTTCTTGCCTCCTGTGCTATCCTGTCTGTCTGTCTGTCTGTCTGTTCTTGCCATTTACTGCTACTTGTTTGTTCATCCTCTTGCCTTCTCCTCCTCCTTTTGGAAACAAAGGAGGCCCAGGTCTGCCTGCAGCTCAGCCCTTCCTGCTGCAAACTCATGTTGAAAGTCCAGGGTTATGAAATGGTGACAGATCTGGATTTGCCCCCATCACAGAAAGTTGGCTGTATGTGCATTCCTGTCTTGCCTTTGTTACCTTTGAAACCAGGACGGAAAGACCCGTGGGAGCCCTACAGCACCCTTGTGGGCACAGCCGTTGTTAGCCAGAGGCCTGTGGCTCACTCAGGAGTGAGGATGAGACAAGGGTGGGGGTAAAAATGGCTTTCAGATGGTCTTTGCTCATGTTTCTTAAAGCTCCAGTGTCAAGATTGTGGGCAGGAGCTCCCGATGGGGCTGTAGTTTTTTATTTTATTTATTATTTTTTTTGGGGGGGGGACTGTAGTTGACTTGGCCACGTGGAGAGAAGTGAGGAGTGGCCCAGAGAGGGAAGTGTGCCTATCCTCCTGGTTCCTGCTATGACCCCTTGGATCCATAGAGTGAGGGGCTTGAAGGCAGCCCAGTGAGTCAGTGTTTCCCCATCGGCCTGGCTCAGTCTTGCCCATCTTCTCTCCAGTAATTTCCTCCTGTGGTGGCCTTTAGAGTCCCAGATGCTTGGGGTGTCTCTGAGGCTGCAGCCTCCCTGTAGTACGGTGACTGTGTGCCATTGAGGGCAGGGCTGGTCTGAACATAGGAGCTGCTTATCCACAGGGTTGCACTGATATTAATGATTGCTCATTAAGGCCTGGTTTGACCACCATCTCTTGCTTGTTTCTCAAGCCTCGTGTAACCATTTAGAATGGATCATCTATGAGCAAAGATTTCAGATAACACAAAACTAAGACTACTTATTGAAGCCGGGTGCTGGAGGCTCTCACTGTATACCTAGCTACTCAGGAGGCTGAGATCTGTGGATCGCGGTTTGAAGCCAGCCTGGCCAGGAAAGTCCATGAGACTCTTTAATTAACCACCAGAAAACCGGAAGTGGCCTGTGACTCAAAGTTGCAGAGCACTAGCCTTGAGTGAAAAAGCTCAGGGACGGTGCCTAGGCCCTGAGTTCAAGCCCCCTGATTGACAAAGATTACTCCTTGAATGCTATCCTTTGGGTGTCCCAGTCCCTGCCATATTTTTAATCCCAACCTGGTCCGCTTAAGAGCAACAAATTATATTTTTCAACTGTGATTCAAACAGAAGCAAGGCATTCGTAGGGAGAGGTCATATGCTGAACCAGGTTTGATTGATTGATAGCAGCTGCCTACACATTGTATCCGGCCCTTCTTCCCCCTCCCTGAAGAGGCCTCAGAACCAACCAGCAGCAGCTGTTGTGTTAGCAGATGTTTGAGGGACCTGTGAAAGCTGGTCAGGGCAGTTTGGAGAAGGAAAAAAGCAAAGGGTAGAAACAAGATGCCACACATACTTCGGGCTCTACGAAGAGCCGGGGTCCTGTGGTGAGTGCAGGAAAGCGTGTCAAGCAGGGCCACCGGGCTTCACTGGCTGAGGAGCAGTCAGAGCAATTAGCAGGATTATGGCAGATTCTCAGAACTTGTCGCTCTTTGCTGGACTGGGGCATCCTTGGGTGAAATTTCCACTGGCCAACGTCTGCTCTTTGCCCTGTGTGTTAGTGGGACCACCCTTAACAAGGAACAATGGCCTTAGTTTCTATGTGGAGTTGGCCCTTCATACTACTGGCTGTGTGATCTGTCCAGGAAGCCCCTGGCAGCTGCAGACCAGCTGTGCCATTCTCTGACAAGTCCCTAGGCTGTAGGCCTGGTTGACCTGAGCCTCCA
Source organism: Dipodomys spectabilis (assembly GCF_019054845.1). Classification (NCBI taxonomy): domain Eukaryota; kingdom Metazoa; phylum Chordata; class Mammalia; order Rodentia; family Heteromyidae; genus Dipodomys; species Dipodomys spectabilis. The sequence continues at coordinate 5,075,656 of NW_024870966.1, read as the reverse complement.
TGGCCTTCTTTTGTCCAGGTTGCCCAGTGGCCAGCATTTCACCTGTTTGTAGACTCCCTGCTGCTTTGTACTCTCAGCCTCCTTCCTAGCATGCTAGGAAATGGTGCTGATGGCAAGAAGAGGAATTCAGAGATGGATCACCCTTTACCACACTGAGTGCAGACAAGGTGTGAAGATATGCTCAGGGAGGGAGGCACAGGAAGCCCTAGAATTCCAGTTGGAATAGAAGAAATGCTAAATAAAAGTAAAGGCAAAATCTTCTGTAGGCACATGGGGAGTATTTGGACTAGAAGCCACCCCAAGATGGCTCCTGAGACTGGGCTCTCCAGGTGTAGTGGATGCTGAGCCATAGCAGTTAGTGTGCCTCCTTCCCCTGCTTTTGGCAGGCAGGCCTTGCAAATCAGCTGTGGCAGTGATGTTCAGGTGGACTCAGTGGGGGCCATCTTGGCAGCCACTGCTAACTGATGGGTGATTAGCTACATCTGCCTTCTCTGCTTTGGCAGTATCCCCTCACTTTAGGGCGAGGCCTCTAGTGTGCGGGGAGTATCGGTGACTTACCCTACAAAGGAGAGCCTGGGCCTCTAGATACCCAGGTTCACTGCTTCTGCTGTTAGGCTTGGGCCTGGGTGAGGCTGGGGCCAGGTGAGCAACGGTGGGGTGTAGTGTGGTGGTGTGAGGTTGGAGCTTTGGAGTTAGGCAGGCCAGGGCTCAGCCCCCATCCTGCCACTTCCGGTCTTTGGGCAGTCACTTGGCTTTAAGCCTGGGTGTCTGTGTCTGTAAAATGGGGAGCATGGGAGGAGCGATGTAGTGTGGGCCTGGCACACAGTTGGCTCTTGAAGAACACAGCTTTGGTGAGGCCTGCAGCCTCCTCCCATGCTCACATGACGCCCCTGGCTGTCCTCTGCACTCGCTGCTGGTGGTGGGTGAGCCAGGATCCCGCCACCCATGGAGCATGCTGGGACCTGGCCTTCCTTTTCTCTCAGAGATAGGTGTGTCAGTGCCCCATACAACCAAGTGAGGGTTCTGTTCTTGGAGAACCCCTCCTTGGCCCTTGTTGCCATCCTCGGGCTGCATTTGCAGTCGGGCCCAATGTTAACACAATAGCTTTGATCTTCCAGGGAAGAGAAAAATAAGAGTTCAGCTGGGGATATGCCAGGGAGGCAGCTTTTCTTGCCACCTGGTGATTTTCCATGCTTCCATTGAGAGCCATTGTGAGCAGGGAGCTTGGGGCGATGTAAGGTGATGATGCTCCCTGGCTCTCAGGGGCAGGTGCCTCTTCACACGAGGCAGTGCCAGGATGAGAGCCCTGCAGCACCCTGGGCATGCTTGGAACACCCTTGCCAATCCCGCTTGGTGCTGGCAAGGAGGCCTGGGAGACCCTGGAGGCCTGGCTTTGGGAGACCACAGCCTGTGCGCAGGAGGAAAACAGAACTTTCCCAGCCAAGCATCAGCCCGTTTCAGGACAGCTCCAGCCTTGCCATGGCGTGTGGGAAGTATAGGAAAGGCCCAGGGGTCATTCCTCTTACCGCTGATCAGCTCAATTCCAAGAATCCTCCAAGCCCTTAGAGTGCAAGGTGAGGAATCTCTGTGGCCTGCGCTCACATCTGCGCTCACAGCCATCTCCTTCTGACCACCTCCTCTCCGTGCTCCTGAATGCAGCTCTCAGTGTGGCAGCTGACTCTTAACCCTCTGTCCCTGTGTATGTGGTCCTAGGCCCTATGTGCTGTTTACAAGTGCACTCATTTAGTGTGAGGAGAGAAGACATTGCTACCTACATAATGAAAGGAAGACTGAGGCACAGAGAGACTGTAACACCCAGGATGAGAACTGAGCTGCCCTAGAGGCAGGGTTCCAGCAGAGGCCCCAGACTCCCACCTCACTCTGTCCCCTCATTGTCTCTGCCCATGCTCTCTGCTTCTCCTTCAGCAGTCTGGGAACAACAGAAGGGTTTCCCTAAAGTTTAGAGGATTAAGGAAGGCTGGATCTGGAGGTGGGATTCCTAAGCCTGGTCTTTCAAGGCCTAGGACAATCAATTGCCCGAGCCTCAGGCCAATGCCCTCTCCATCTCCAGAGCACCAAAGAAGCCTTGGGGTTGACTGGTGCTGAGCTGGGTACAATCTCATAATTGTTTGGGGAAACTGTCCTAATCCGTAATGTTGTGTGTTTCCAAGGCATGGGTGGTTAAATGTGTTCTTCTTCCTGTTTGATGTTTGATAGTGGCAGGATAAAAGACCAGGAACCCAGTGTCCTGTTCACATACTGTGGGTGTGGTTATCTCTGGACTCGGTAAGCGTTTGCAAGACAGCAGGCTGCTGAGGTCTTTTTGAAATGTATTGGAATCACAGCTATGAGGGAAATGAGCCAGGGGCAGAAACAGCAGCCACAGTGGGTGGCCAAGGCAAGCCTCAGAGCAGGACTCTTGGCTAAGTCTATAGGATGTGTCGGAGCCCACCATGGGAAAAGGAGAGCGTCCAGGCAGAAGCATATGGCCAGAAGTCAGTGTCAGGAAGATGCTGGAAGGAGCCCCCAGGTGGTTGGAGCAGAGTGGGCCAGGGGCCTGGCACACCTCCTCACTAGATCTTCATAGTTGGGCTTGTATTCCAAGTGCAGGGTGGAAGCATTTGAGGACTTGACAAAGCACCTTACAAAGCTCCTATAGGTTCTGATGAGCAGTATGGATGGAGGGTTCTAGAGGAGGCAGGGAGTCTAGCCAGGAGGGCTATTGATTGCTAAACCGGGGGTAGGCAGTGTACATGCTGGTGCATGTTAAGGTGGGACCAACAGGATGGGCTATAAAGGGTTAATCTTGTTGCCCACTATAGCATAGGGTGGGGCAGAGTGAGCAACCTTAACTCCCTTTCCTAACCAGGTTCCCTGAGGGCACAGGGGTTGCTGACTGCAAGACTCTCCTTCCCTGATGTGCAGAACTTGATCTCACCTCCTTAGAAATAAGGCTGAGTGGCTCACCATGACTTGCTCTGCACTTCCAGATCACCATGGAACTGTCTCAGCCCTCAGTAGCTCAGTGGCTGGCCAGCAGGCTGCTTTTCCCCTCTACTGATGCTTCTCTATCCTTATCCCCCTTAGGGGAACCCTATTTCCATCTTGGGGCTGGAGGAAAACTTGGTGGGTGAGGGTCAGAGGAGAATTCTTTATAGTTTTGTACAGTTGTCAGGCTGGCTCTCATCTGGTCAATTTACAGCTGCTTGGAGCAGCATCTCCAGAAAACACAGGGATGGCCTCTCTGAACTCTGATTAAAGTCCAGTAATCCTCAGTGGGCCTGGAAGGGACTCCTGACACACCCTAGTAGGAGTTTGGCATTCCTTGTCTTGTTTCTGCAGTCTTACCAGGGACATCAGGATGATGACTCCTTTGAAGTATCTCTAAGCCCTGGATGAGCATGGAGTCTGCAGGGCTTGTGAGAGCCCAGTGAGGACCAGAGCAGGACACAGAGCCATCCCTGAGATGAAGTGTGATTGATGACTGAGCCAGGCCCAGAGCTGAGCCTGTCTGAGCTGTGCAGGCTGCTGGCCTGCATGGGTGCTCCATGGCATCAAGCCTTAGGTTGGCTTGTTTTACCTTTTGCGTCATAGCCCTCTGTCATCCCAAGCATTGCGGCAACAGCATTCGCCTGTTGATGGGAGCTGATTCATCTAGAACATTCTGTGGTTTCAGCCAATGCTGTATTGCCACCCATTTTTGCAGCTTCAAGTTGAGAGCTGAGAAACATAAATGGCCACATAGAAGAGCAAATCTTTTGCTGCAGTCCCTGCGGCTGCAAGAGCCTGGCTTGACTAGACTCTAGTGTTAATTGCCTATTTATGGCCAAAAGATTAACAATGCCTCCTTTGAAAGCTAGAGTGGTACTCTTGGAGAATTCCTTTTGGGGAGGGGGAAGGAGTGGCTTTTTTTTTTTTTTCAATCTTTCAGAAAATAAAAGCAATCATTGGTTCCAAAATAATGACACACCACAAGCTTAATTTGTGGTTGTGTGTGTCACTGAAGGGCATCAGGCACTCAGCCCCGTCCCCGGTTACATGCCCAGTCACATTTGCTATTCATGGAGTGGGTGGGGGAACAGCTGTCCCCTGCTCCAAGATCTGTGCCCCAGGACCATCCAGGGCCTGGCTGGAGCCAGCTGCACCCCCATATTGCGTTTTAGGGAGTCAGTGAGAATGAAGCTAGGGAGGCTTCCAAAGAACTGAAAGCTAAGAAGAGAATGTGCATGGTGAAGCAACTGCAGAAAGCTAGGGGCTGCAGAACAGAAGCCAGCTTCCTGAGGTGTGCCAGCCTGCAGGCCTCAGGGGTGGGCACTGCCCCAGGAGAAGAGAGGGCAGTGAGGTCCCTGTGAGTGTGCTGGAGAAACAGCTGCTGAGAACTGAGCTCTCCCTGGGTCTCAGCGTAGCTGGGTGATAGTGATGACACAGGAAATGGACAGGAGAGGCAAGCCCTTCCCCCTCCTGTGGCAGGCTCCTTGAACATGACTGCAGGTTGCCCAAGTCCTCCTGTAGGCCCACAGCGTTTGCTTCTCTTGTCAGGTCCTCACCTGCCTCTGCTGGGGGCGCTGAGGATGTCTCTGCAGGACAGGAAGGGGTGGATGATGTGTAAGCAAATGGCAGGCAAGGCCATCTTTCAAGAAGATCTGATAGACTGGTGAGATTGCGGTTGCCTAGCAGGAGGAAAGGAGATTGAGGTGGCCAGCTTTAGACTAGAGGGACAGAGCTGATAGTTGTACACATCCAGAGGAGAGATGAGGTCTGCCATGTCCAGAAAGTGAGGTAGCACCTGTGTCTAGTGGGCATCAGGCGCTGCCAGGCTGGTGTGGCTGAGGGTCCTGAGCTGGAGATGCAAAGGCACATAGGATCAGCAGGGCCCTGGAGAAGAGAGGGCTTTTGTCCAGACTCCCAGATTTGAATATCAATCAGCTGGAGCCAGGCTCTGATGGGGATGCCTGTATCAACCACCTGACCTCACTGCTGCGGTTATTTTCAACTGTGGAGACTTGACCTCAGACGCTCCAGGAAGCAGTGGCACAGAGGTCACGGCAGGAAGACATGTGAGGGTGAAACCACATGGGGGGAAGCGCTTGAGCAGGGCCCCGGCTAGGGGGCGGGTGAGGGAACCAGTCAGGTGCCTCCTGCAAGGACCTCTTGGGGTGAGGAGCGCCACTTCTGCATGCTGGCTGCTGGCGGTGCATGGCCTTCCAGGCTGCCTCCTGGTCCTCCTCTCACACCTGTATTCACGTCCGCCTAGGCCTGGCTGTGGAAAGTCAGCTTCAGCTCTTCCCCTGAGGGCCAGCTTGGGCCCCACCTTGGGCATGTGGTTCTGTCACTTTTCTTGGGAGGGACACTTCTCAATCTATCTTTCAGGGAAGAAAGTAGACTGTCAGAGGTGTTTTTGTTTGCTTGTTTACTTGGCCTGACAGTGGCCCCAGGTAGCTCGCTGCCCCTCCCTGTGCCTGTATCCTCTTCCTCATGGGTCAAGGCCACATGGCCTGGAGCGTGACAGAGTCTCGAGGGCAGGTTGCCAGCACTCTTCCTTGGATACTTGTGATCTTGAGCAGGATCATCCTTTCTCTATAAGATTTTCTGTCTGGAGCATCAATAGAGATTTCACTGTCATTAACTTGGGGTGCCATCACAAAGGGGATCAGGGCTGTTCCATCAGGGAGCCAGATACAAACAGGCTTGCCTGCTCCCCCCTTCTGGGGCTGATCTAGGTCAGAAGGGATGAGGAGGTCATGTCTCTGCAGGACTCTGCCATTGAGCTTCCTGTACCTGCTGCAGCCTCAATCCACCTGAAATTCCTGGGGTGTGGCCAGGGCAGCTGGGAGGTGGCAGCAAATGAGGGGGATAGGAAGGCTGGGGGAGGGGGGTGGTCTCAGACCATAGCGGGATCTTGAGGGGATGGGTCAGGCAGTGACCATCCCCTAAGTGAGCCGGCTGAGCCAGGTTCTTGTGAAGCTCACCAGCTCCAAGTCCAGCTATGAGTACGAGCCTAGAAGAGGCAGGAGCAGGGATGGCCCACCATAGAATGTGGCCAGGGCAGAAGCTTCCGAGAGGTATCCTGTCTTTAACGCTTTGCACCCGCCCAGCCAGTTTTCTGGCTCCTGTTTGCCCCTTCTGCATGCAGGACTTACAAGAATATCTGGCTCATAGCGTCTTTTGCCTGGGAGGCTTCAGAGGAATGGCCCATGGCAATTTTCTGGGTCCTCAGATTTCAAGCAGCTACAGATTTCAACAACCCCAAAGTTAGCATGAATTGATTGAGCACCAGCTATGTACAAAGGGCCTGAGTTAAGGGCTCCGGGGAGACCAGATGTAGGACCCATCCTTAGCTGCACAGCACTTGGGGCTGCAGAGGGCATGTTGGAGACAGCTGTGTCTAGAAGCCACCTGTAAGCTGAATCAGAGTAAGAGGAGGGATTGTGTTCTTGAGGGACCTGGACTCTGTTCTGAGTTCATTCTCTTTGTTCAGTCTATCAAGCATCTTGCAGTGCAGGCGTTCACTTCCACAATTCCCCAGTAGAAATGCAGGTGTGGCCTCTTGGAGGTCACAGTATCGGTGTTGTCCCTTAGACATGTGGAGAGCTGGCTGTGTGACTGGTGCTCAGAGCTCTGCGCTCTGCACAGTGGCCTTTGCTGAGATGAAATAAGTTGATAAAAGCCGGCCATGGCTTAGCATTTAGTCCAGGACTGTTCATGGACAGCCAGGGCTGGTTTGGGTACAAATCCAAGGATTTGTACCTCATTCTGGCTGCAGGCAACTTTGGGGAGGGAAGGCTGTGCCCATGTGTTGGGTGCCCTCGGTGGAGAAGGGAGCTAGGGAGGAGCCATGCAGAGAGCTGGTGGCTTTGAATTACTTGGACCTAAAGGCTTTTGAGGGATTCCTGGCCTATCCTACAGGTCCTAGGGCTCAGGGCCGGGGCCACAGGACAAGGCTGCTAAGTGCAGTTACCCTGGACCCTCTGTCTGGCCTCATGCACTGCGGTGATAGAGCAGGTCCTTCACTGTGGCTCAGTTTCTTGTGGGGAATCAGGAAGAGTTTATTGATTAGCACATGAAAGGGAATGGCAGGGCCCGGTGCCTAGAATGCCTTACTACGCCATTTCCTGGAACCCAGGACTCTCCCATTCCACTGGGGGTTGTGGCCACAGAGAAAGTCCAGATGCCTGATCTTGGGTACAGCAAGGTCTGGCCTTCTGCCAGTCTTTTTCAGGAGATTTTCTGTGTTGAGGTGGCAGCTGACTGACTCTGTGCCACGTGCCTGAGTTCCATCCTCTGAACAGCTTCCTGAGACTTTTGAAGACTTGAGGGCTTTGTTGTCCTGATAAAAAGGCAACACATGATGGTTCTGGGCATGTTGCCCATTCTTCTGCTCTCCTGGCCCAATATGCCATGCTCCCCACCTCCAATTGTCTAGTTTCCTAAAGGAAAAAGCATGCCAGGGTGGTCCACACGCTGTGCCAGGCATCCTTTGGTGGCTCTACGTGCCCTCTGACTCCAGGCACCTAGCACTGGTAAGATGGGACAAATATTCTTTCCTGTGATGGGGTCAGTTTTGAAGCCCTGGTAAGGGCTGTAGCCCTGAAGGACAACACAGAGCCCCGAGCTACCTCATGGGGCTCTGGGAAGTGGCACAAGGCGCTGTTAAGAATTGTGTTCAGTTTGCTGGCATTGGACAGCCCGAGGGTTTACTCCAAAGGGGAGGAGAGTCCATGTATTCATTTTGACCCCTTTCTAAAATGGAGAGGGGCACCCACCCACCACATGAGTGTTTTGGGCAGTGGAGGGCTGAGTGTGTGAGCTCCTCCATGCCCGGACTGTGGGGACTGTTTGTGCTGTGGTTGGAAACTCTTGTGGCCTCTGTTTCCTGATGCCTGTTGGCATTTTTGTGCTTTGCAGTGTCCATGTAGGCAGAGAAGCTAGGACAGAGATATGGACCTTGGGATCTTGGCCCAAGGATCCTGGGTTGGTAGAAGGAGGTGAGTTTGATCTTTCCCTTATGTCTTAACATCCTCAGAAAGCTTAGAGCACTCACTATCTCTAGTCTCCAGAGGATCCTGGAGGGGAAGGTGTGGGGGGGACTGTGCATTGCTGGTAGGCCCCTGGGAGACAGTGTTGTGGGGAAAACTAAGGCCCACAGTGAACCCTTGTTAAAGACCTGGAAATCACCATGGGCAACTTCACCCCTGTCTTCTGTCTCCCTCAATGAGTGCCTAGCCCAACATGGCCTCCTACCCCAGACCTGCCACGAGGGAACCTGTATTTAACAAGATCACCAGGTGGCTCATGTGCTCTCGTGCTTTTGGGTCTGGGATGGAGAAGGTGACCCCATGGTCTGAGGCATCCCCTTGTAGATGACTGGTGCAGCTAGGGATGAGTGGTTGTCCTGAAGCTGAACCTGTATCTGATCATCACTCTGTGCCAACTTTTCCCTGCCTTGTGGTTTGGGTCACCTGCTGCCTGGTCAGCTTCTTGTCACTGTCCTTTCTTTTAGGAACAGGGACTGTATGGTTTGTCTCAGGAATCTTTCTCTAGAACCAGGCGCCTCCTTTGGCCACACCCTGCCACTGCTCCTGAAACTGGTCAGTATGCCGACAACCACATTTCTGACTCCTGTCTTGATCTGCATGTAAATAATACAGACGGTTCTTGTCACATGCACTTGGCTGCGCTTGGTGGGCAGCCCTGAGGCTGTGGAAGGGGACATAGCTGGCCTGATCCCTTCCTGATTCCGTTTCATGAGAAAACAGCACAGAGCTGACCTTCTGTCTGATTGCACCCACAGCTTCACTGCTGGGTTAGCCCAGAGTAAGAATGTAGGTGGAGACCAGCCCTGTCATCATTTGGGGTCTCCCTCACCATGAAATTCAGAGGCAAGGAAAAGAGGGAACAAGCTTAGATTTTTGAGCCTTGCCCCTCTGTGTGCAAGCACTCAGTGACCCTGTCTGGTTCCTGTGACCCCTTTTTGCCCAGTGGGGCTTATTTGGGGTCAGTGTTGCCCATGCGCGATGACCAGTAGTATCAGAGGAGAAGCCCTGATCTGTGTGAAGAACATGGGGTTGGTTTTCCCTGGGTTTTGGAAGGCCTGTGTCTATCTGGTTCTCAGGAGCCAGTCGTGTTCTACATACCTATTGAATACTTGATTGAATGATGAATGAATGAACTAATGAACTGAAACAAAGGTTCTTTTTCAATGGGCAGATCAAATGCATTGATGATAAACAAGGGCAACACTCCATATTGGGCACAGAGCAGCAGGCCTGGCACTGCTTGTGCCTTGGCACGGCTCCATCATTACAACCCCAGACAGTGGTCATTTTCTGTACCTGTTTCATCGAAGAGATGAAAATTCAGATTCACAGGCCAGTGTCCAAGGCCTATGCTTTTTTTTTTTTTTTTGGTCAGTCCCAGGGCTCGAACTCTGGACCTGGGTGCTGTCCTGGAGACTCTTTTTCTCAAAGCTACTACTCTACCACTTGAGCCACAGCTTCACTTCCTATTTTCTGGTGGTTAATTGGAAATAAAGAGTCTCATGGGCTTTCCTGCTCTGGCTGGCTTCGAGTAGTGATTCTTTGACCTCAGCCTCCTGAGTAGCTAGAATTATGGGTATGAGCCACTGATGCTCAGCCCAAGGTCTGTGCTCTTTGTACTCTGTATCACAGGGCCTCTACATATCTGCAGGTGCCAGGCCCATCCAGTCTCAGGTGTCTGAACAGTGGTTTAGGGCCAGCAGAGGCTGGGGTCCTGGAGCTGCGAGGATGGGCTGGGCCTTCCCTGATAAACATGTGGGACTCTCACTGTGAAGAGAGATAAGCAGCCGGACTCAGGGATCTCTAGGGACACAACCCAAGGAGTCCAGACTAGCCCCTGCGGCACTAGCTGTCAGAGCCATCTAGACAGTCTGAGGCAACAGTTGTAATCATTCTGGAAGAAGTGGGCAGAAATTGGTTTAGTGCTGAAATCTAAGACTTGAGTTTGGTGCAGTGACTGAGGGTGGAGCCCAGTGCCTCCTGAAGGGGCGGGTACGCGGGGTGGTGTGGGATAAATGAAGGGCTGCTCTTGTCCACACTTGGATGTGTCCTATTGCTACAGCCTGGAAGCCCAAAGGGCACTACATGGTACAGGGGTGGGGCCCTGGGGCTGCCCAGAGCCTGCCAGTGGGAGAAGCACAGGGCTAGTGTGGTCCTTGTCCCAGGACTGGAAAATAGGACAAGCCTTTCTGGAAGGCTGGTTGCAGACAGGTTAGATTTGGCTTTGTCTCTTCCTGTTCAGCATAAGGTAGGACCAAAGGGAGCTGAGCTTCTCTCCTCCTGGGCCACTTGAGCCTGTGTAGGTAGGGCTACAAGGACAACTATCATTTCTGAGCCAGGAACTGGGGATGGGGGTGGGAGGGAAACAGAACCTCACAGGTTATGAGGCCCAGTGTCCAAGGGGCTCTTTAGGGGAAATGTGATACCGCTCCCTGTAATGTTCTAAATAGTGCTCTGCAGATTGACCCTGGGACCACTTGGGGTGTTCTAAGAAACTCAGAGCCTGGCCTTTGTCATCTAGGAGTGTGACAGCTGTCACCTCAAGCTATCTAGATCAGGAGTTGGCAAGCTACTGGTCATAGACCAGGTTCCTCTGCTGTCTATGTCAGTAAAGTTTTATTAGCACAGCCATACTTCTTGGTGCCTGTGTTGACTCTGGCCTCCTCGTCGCTATCACAGCAGGTCTGCAGCATTATAGCAGAAACCAGATGGCTTGCAGAGCCTAAGTATTTACTGTCTGGTGCCTGATCTAGATGCCTCTGTGCCTTGGTTTCCCTATTTGGAAAGGAAGTGGATGTGCTTAAAAATTCTCACCAAAGCTGGTCCTTGAAAGGGTCAGGAACTATTATCTTGGTGGTCAGGAATGTGGTGATGATGTGAGATGGCCCACCCAGTTGTCTTAGGCTCTGCTACGCCCAGCTCTGGCTCCTCTGGGGGCCCTTCCTGTGTTCCTCAAGTGGCAAATAACACTGGTAAGTGGTGGTGGGGGGGCGGGAGGTGGGGCTGCAGAAAAGCAGTGTCCCCTGCTTGTACGCCTTGGCCGTCAGGGCACTTTGCATGGGAATGAGCTCTATATCCTGCGTGTCTCAGTGCCCAAAGGTACGGCTTTGTAAAAATGAGAAACGTGGCCCCACGATTGCCTTGCTCTGGATGCGTTTGCTGGGCTGCTTGTCCAGTGCCCTGGGCTGTCCTCAGGTCACTGCTTTGCTAGGGAAAGCATAGGCCAGAGAGAGTGTTGCTCATTTCCCGTGCTTTTACCCTCCCTCTTTCTCTTATCCATGGAAGATTTTTGGTGGGGTTTTGATGTTTATTATGGTGGAACCAAACCAAAACCCAACCCCACACAGCCAGGGCAGCTCTGGTATTCTCATCACCCAACAAGCCCCTAGAAAGTTTTCCCTGGCTGGGGACCCAGAAGTGTCCCTGCTGACCAGATGTATTCTGGTCCCTGTGAAAGGGGGGCAGGGCAGACAGTCAGCTGGGAAGTTGCTAGAGGAGATCAAATTTGTGGTACCAGAACTTGGCCCTGGGAGATGGTTTTACAGAAGTTTTGTAAAAATGAAGGTGGGGCTGGCTGGCTCCAACATTTAAAAGCCTCACTTGGCCTGGCTTTTATCCTGTGCCCCACCTCTAGCTCAGTTCACTGAGGCTGCCCCGGTCTGAGACCATCTTTGTCTGAGCAATCCTCAGGAGCAGCCAAGAGCTGGAAGGCTGCTGAGGAGCTGGGGCATCTTTGGGGACCAGGAATGTGGCTGGAAAGTTCTTAGTTGCACCGGTACAAGCCCTGTTTTTCAGCTGGTGTGGAGGCGAAATCCGCCACGAGCAATAGTAAAGCTGTGGTCCTGGCAGCATATCCTCTATACTCTCCCTGGTCCCCAGAGGTGGGAGGAACAAGGGGGAGAGAGTAACTCAGACTCCAGAGTATAGGCACAGGGAGTCACAATTTTCCAAAGGAAACTTTATTTCCAGGGCCATTTGCGTTCCACGAGTCTCATAAACATAGACTGAACGCTCTGTTTCAGATGTTGGAGCTGTGTATCACCTTGCCCCCTCCCCAGATGGAGCTGGGGCACAAGCAGTCAGCTGGAATGAAGCATGTGCCAGAGTTTCCCAGGAACACTTTATGAGTGTCATAAAGTGCTCACTGTGTGACCAGCCCTGCTCGAATACTATACATGTACTGGCCCTTTAATTCTCATGCCACCCTATGTAGCAAATAGTGTTATTGTGATGCCCGGACCCAGAAGCACAGAGGCTTGATGAAATGACTTTTCCGTGGCCACAACCCCAGTCACAGGCAGGTATGGGGCTGTGTATACTGAGCCTGTGCAGCCCAGTCTCTGGAGGATCAGGTTGAGGACTGGGGGATGGGCAGGTAGGGAGTATGGGGGAGATGAGGAGTTTGGTTCTGGTGCCCCCCTCCGCCCTCCCAGTGCTAGGCTATGGCCCTTCAGCTTGCCAGGTTGCTCGGATGAAGGGCAGATAAGTTTGCCAAAATACCAAAGCTACTGTCAAGACTGTGGCCCACATTCGTTGCCATGCTACAGGCCTGGCATATGACCAGGCACAAGAGGGGAGCTGCCTCATATCTCCTCTGGAATCCATGGCCTGGGACCCTGCCCAGGTGACCAGCTTCTGGTCCTGGAAGTTTGCTGGTAGCACGGTGTGCATATCTTAGGATTTGGGCAGACCTCCACCTTTGCCAGCAGTACCCCATCCCCAAACATACCAGCATTTTCTTTGATACCTTGCGAAGCCCATCCCTAGGCTCACCCGGTCTGCTGGGCAGGCTAGGAACTGCCCTGCGTGGGAGAAAAGCCTCGATCATGACCCAGATGCTGCCTGGGTGCCCACCTAGTCCTGTGCTCTTCAGCTTTTGTATCCTAAAAGCTGCTTTCAGTGGCCGAGTAGTAGAAGGACAAAGAGAAAGGACCCTGTCTGGCTTCTGGGAGGCTGGGAGCCAGGCCTGTGGGCCAGAGAGAGCCAGCTGTGGGGCAGCGGTGGGATTTGAACAAGTCACTAAATAAATATCCCTGAGCCTCTGTTTGCTCATCTGTAAAATGGAATGAGGAACTAAGTAAGATATCTGTCTCACCCTCAGGACTCACTTATGACAAGTGCCCACTTCAAAGTGAATGCTTTTTGTTTGTTTTGTCGGTTGGGCCTGAACTCTGGGCCTAGGTGCTGTCCCTCAGCTCTTCAGCTCAAGACTACTTGAGCCACAGCACCACTTCCCATAGTGAATTCTAACACTCTAGTACACTAGAATTACTTGAGTAGTTTCCAAGTTAGGTGTAGTAGGGTAGACCTCCCTTGGAGGACCTGGGCAAAAAAAGGGTCACTTGAGTCCACAAATTCAAGTCCGACCTAAGCTATATAGTAAGACCTTGTCTTTAAAAAAAAAACAACCCATATTCATTATTTATTGTTTGTCCTGGCTATAAAACAAATGCTTCGTGTAAAAAAAGCATAAAGTTCAAAAGGCAAGAAAACCCAAACAACCTTATAATTAAAAAATATGAAAGCACAAAAGGAAATCCCTGTGAAGTCCACTTATATCTTTGTATGTTGGTGTAGATCTTTGCAGGATTTTTTTTTTTTTGCTAGTCCTGGGGCTTGAACTCAGGGCCTGGGCATTGTCCCTGAGCTTCTTTTGCTCAAGGCTAGCACTCTACCACTGAAGCCACTTCTGGGTTTTTCTGCTTATGTGGTACTGAGGAATTGAACCCAGGGCTTCATGCATGCTAGGCAAGCACTCTACCATTAAGCCACATTCCCAGCCTCTTCCAGTTACTTTTCTAAACCATGATACTGAATGGAGACATAACATCCTCAGTAGATGCCAGGGATCTACTGTCCACAGGTTCAAGGACAGATTATAAATAGTCCTTACATATACGGTGTGCGGAGCAATGACTAGAAATGGTTCGTTCCTCTGCAAGGAGGAAATGAAAGAATCACTAATTAAACAAACAAACAGCAACCATGAATTTAGCACTGATGCTCTTGTATTCTCAGTTTGTAATAATGCTATTTCCCCTCTTAACACCAAACAACACACCTCCATCAGTGCAGGAAACATGTCACATCTAATTTAATCAACCCTGCTGTCATTTGGAAAGGGCAAGTTGTCTGGCCATGCCCAACACAGGTTGGCCAGATGTTTGCAGCTCATCTGTGAGCTCCTGGTCCTGTACTAGGGCTCTACAGGACTGATGGGGCAGTGGCTGCTGCTGTCATGGTCTTGTTCTCATTGTACAATCTGCACGTGAGTTTAGGCAGCTGCACTGACCATGTCAGTTCCTCAGAGCTAGCCTCTCAGGAATGCCCCTGATGCCTGAGCATGCCCAGTGCTCTGCTTCCATGCTGCCCCACATAGCTGGAGCATGTTTTTATGTGACTAAGCCCAGATGCACCTGCATTTTATGTCTTGTCTCCAGGGTCTTAACAGTTAGTCCACTGGGCAGAATCAAGACTTCCCCCTAAATTTCCTTTCATCTATGAAGAACTTAACCTTCTCTCTCACTTTCTGTTGAGTCCAGCATACCTTTCTGGGGGCCTACTATGTGTGGGGCAGGAAAAATGGAAGCAAGTTCTCTTCTATGGATCTATCCTAGGGGCCTTTCTGTTTGGTACATACCCACTGGGTGAGGCCATTGTTCTTGGCATTGAGAATACAATGTGGAGCAGGAGGCTGAGGGCCTCTGGAAGCTTCTGTAGAAGTATGCAGAGACTATAAGCAGGAGCAAAGGCAATCATATCAGACCCATCTTATTGTATGATCAGGTCATATCAGACAGAGTGAGCTCTGGGAAGACAAGGAAGATGGGTAATGGGGTTGAGGTGGTGGACAGAGAAGCAGAAAGCTTCCCTCTGGCCAGGGTGTCCAGCAGAAAGCAGGAGCTGGTTGTCCTCTTGTGCTGAGTGAACCCTTCCAGAGTCTGCAGGCTTGTGCTTGGTTCAGCCATTAAAAGGTCCCCTGTATTCTGAGGGCCCATTATCTGGGGTGGCAAAGCCACTGAAGGGGGATGTCTTCTAGACTCCCAAGCCTGCAGCTCTTCCTATCTGTCAACAGCCCATGAGCCCTGCTGCTGCCTGGCAAAGTTCCTGGGACAGAGTACTTTCATGTGTACAGGTGAAGCGAGCTCAGGTTCAGGAGCCTGTGGTTTTCCTGCTGAATCCGCAAGGGCTGTAGCTTTCAGGGCCCTCATCACTCCAGTGGGTCTTGATGCCAGACTTGATGTAGAAGCCTTGAGCCTCCCAGTGGGCTGTCTGCCATCTAGAGGGATGGCCTCATGGCAGTGTCCTGGGGTTCGTGTGGGGGAAATGACTGTCTTGACATCATAGACAGCCCTCCCAATCCAGCCGGGAGTGTCTGGTGTGGCAGTGAAGTTATCAGTGGGCCCCTAGATTGGGCCTGGGAAGGGGGCAGCATGTCCATGTCCTCATCACCTGACTAGGGACTTCCCAGAAGCCTGTGGTCCAGGTGTATCTGAGACTTCCATTGCTAGGGTACTGGCTTGGGCCCGGTGATCCGGTCGTTCTTGACTGTTTGCAGAGTAATCATCATGCTGGTCCCACCCAACTTCCTTTTATTTTTTTATTGTTTTTTTCTTTTTTCATTTTTGGTCGGTCGTGGGGTCTGAACTCTGGCCCCGGCGCTGTCCCTCAGCTCTTCAGCTCAAGGCTACCACTCTACCACTTGAGCCACAGAGCCACTTCTGGCTTTTTCTGCTTCTGTGGTGCTGAGGAATCAAACCCAGGGCTTCATGCATGCAAGGCAAGCACTCTACCACTGACCCATGTTCCCAGCCCCCTAACTTGCTTTTAAAAGAAGGCAGTGCCCTACTGTTAACCTACCCCACCAGGCTCCTCAGACCAAATGTGAAGCGGGCAGCAGAGTCACCCGGCCCTCTTCCCCCTGATCTCAGGCTGCCTCATAAAACCAGAGGTTTGGGCCAGGGGAGCAGTAAGTCAAGAGACCTCAGGGAAGCCAGGGCTACAAATGTAAGTCCCCATCCTACCCTGTTTTTTCCCCGAGTTTTACCACTCACCCAGCTTTTTGAACGTGACCTCTGTAGTGCTGGGTAGTTCCTCCTGGCTGCCAGCTCTGGAGCACCCTCTCCCCATGTCCTGCCTCCCGAGGGTGGGGCGGAGGGGAACGGCAGCTATGAATCAGAGGTGGGATCTCCCTGCAGTAATTGTGTGCTGTTTGTTCTACTGTAAGTGGAAAATCAGACCTCATCACCTGCCACCGTCCTCACGCTGCCGACCTTTGGGGACCCAGAAATCCCTCCCCAGGAGTGCTTCTTCCTCCCCATCAGCCCCAGCACGAAAACGATTAGAAGCATCTTTTTCCCAGAGCTCAGGTTCTAGTACAGTCTACTTTCAGTCCTGATAGGACAACAGAATGTCACTGCTCAGAGCCAAGGCTGGGTGGGAGGGCCAGAGCTGGGCTTGGGCTCTTTCATGGTCTTTCTAGATACCATATTGTTACATAAAAATAACAGCACGTCCTCTAGCCCGCGACATGCACTTTTCTCAATGGATGCTTTATAATTACTTCCTTTGGGACTGATCTGAGCCTTTTTCTTAAGGATAGCACCTGAGCCATATTTCTTCCAAATAAGGGAATAGATTCTTCTCATAACATGTGGCCATAGCCTTCCCTGCCACTGGACAGCAGAGCAAACTGAGAGCGGGGTCTCGATGTTTGGAGGCGTGAGTTGGGTCCGAGTTGTCTGATGGGAGGCAGGGATGCGCTGAGCACGCTGGAACCCCAGTGTTGTGAGCACCCCTGTGGTGGTGTGGACCTGCCGAGGAAAAGAGGGGGAATGTTGGGGTGGAATGTTGGGGTTTTCTAGCCTCACAGCAGTTGCTGGGCTCAGGCAGGGATAAACTCAGTCAAGTCTTGGATCTGAGTGGGAGAGAGGGCCGGACACACAGAGCCGTGAAGGACGGTACCACCTTCCGAGGACTGCTCGGACAGGCCAGAGAGTGCAAATCACTTACCACACCTGGCCACACTGAGCAGTAGATGATGATGTCACCATCATCCCCAAAAGCATCACCACCCTGCCACCCCTGCCACCATCACACAGCATCTGCCATTGCTATCCTCTAGAAGGGAGGCTCCCTGGGGCACCTGGCAGGCTGAGTCTCGGGGCTGGCTCTCCAACTCAGGGTGGCAGATACCTGAGTTTTCTTCTCAGGTGCCCATCAACCTGGGCTCCTGTCTCCTCGCTAAGACCTTGGTCACTGTTGGCCTTCTCCAACTGGTAGAAAGTTCTTCCTTCATGGGAAGGGGCTGTCTCCTTAGCACTTAGCACTCTGAAGAGTAGGGCAGAGCATACAGTACGGTAAAATTATGCTATACGTAAATTATATTACTAAGAATAAAATACTCTGCTTCCATTAGGGAGAAAAGTTGTCTGGTAGATAATTATGCCATCTGTACCTGTCTCCACATCATCTTGTTACCACTTTAGCTGCTAGTGCTATAAATATCCTAATAGGTGACTGGAGATCTGCAGACACGAGGAGGGGAAGGAACTTGGGATAGATAGGGCCTGAGGCTCACTGCTAGCTGTTTGTTGTTCTCCGGTTGTAGGATTCTGGACAGGTTACTTCTCTGATCCTCAGTTTTCTTATCTGCAAAATGGGATTAACAGTGCCTGAGGATGTAGGCATGGCACGGCCCCTGGGGCCTATGGGCATTTGGTGCATGAAGGCCATGTTTCCCAGGGCATCTCAGGGAGGGCGATCTCAACTTGTAACTCCTCTGCTGCAGCGTGTGAAGGTGACCGAAGCTCACCCCAGAAGGCCAAACGGGACTGGCGTTATCCACATCTGGGCTGTTCTGGGATCTGGGCAATACCTTGTGGCACATGATGGAAATCTGCTGGCAGAAGTGGCTGCTGACTCATGGAGAGGAAGTGGGCCAGGATTGTGCACTGGTTCCCACCGGTGTGCCTGTGCTGGCACACGGGCCTGCAGCAGCCCTCACCCCAGCCCGTCCCAAGCACGGAGGCCTCTGCTGAAACAACAGTGTTTTACTAGTAAATGCCAGGGCTGGTTTTCTTATTGTGGTTTGGAGGCTAAAGAAGTACATGCAGAAGGCCCTAGCTGGAGCCTAGAGTCTTCGTTCAAAAAGACTTGTCTTTATGTATCTGGGGAAACTGAAGTCCAGAGAGCTCTTTGCCCACGGTCTCTTAGTGAGCTCGTGTATGCCGGGATACCAGCAAACCTGCCCTTCTTCCTTGGCACCCTCCTAGCCTGCCTTCCGTTGTTTCTTCAGGTTGGAAGGCTCTGTTCATCTCTCCCACTGGTTCCGTCCTGTCTTCTCCACCCTCCCTGAGGCTTATTGGGCCTACGCTTTCCTCCGGTCTCCAGTGACGCTGATACATTCCTCGTTCTTTGGGCCCAGGCAGCTTCCCACACCCGCTAATCCCAGCTGGGCCCCCTAGCCAACTGCACAGGAGCCCTGAGCAGACAGGGCAGGTGGGCTGGGTCCAGGCTCACTTCTGAGCCTCAGTGCCCCTTACAAAACAAAGAAGAGCTGTCAGGGCTTGTGGTTGGCCTGCACGCAGTGCCTGGCTGTTGCAAGGGGAAGGCTCAGCCCTGGGCACTGCTGGTGTCTTCCTGTTGCTGTCATTTCCAAGGCCGCACAGTTGAAGGCTCTAGGTCTCACACTGTCCTACAAGGCAGTGAGACCATCACGGCCATCTTACAGATGAGGAGGTGGCGGCTCCTAGGGCAAGGAGATGAGTGATGATTGTGGCAGGTGGTGGCAGAGTCATCCCGTCCCATCCCCCAGGCTTGTCCTCCAGGCTCCATGGGCATGGGAGTCTGGCAGTGGCCAATGCCCATCTGTCCCTCTCCATCTCAGAGGTGTGCTGCTGCCAGCTTGGCTCTTCGCCACGTCCTCGGCGAGGTCTCTGCTCAGGGTTCCTGGAACAGAGTCTCTGTGTGCTTTGTTCCCTCCCGAGGCTGGTGTCCCTGGTGCTGCTGGAGGGAGGTTGCTTGAGGAAGAGGCCAGCAGACTTTCAGCATCGGAGGGAGAACTGACAACACAAGCGTGGGAGTGGTGGGAGAAGGCCAGGCCTCGGCCTGCTACAGGGCAAGTTCTGAGGGCATTTCCTGTTGACATTGCCCTTACCCACACCCAGTTCCTTTCCCATCCCTGTCTCCACCCTTGTGTGCCTGCTGGCTGGTAGCTTCCTGCAGCGGCTGCCTTGCTCAGTGTTCACCCTCCCTGCTGTCCTAGGCATTGGAGAGGACAAGCCCCACGCAATGCCAGCTCCTGAGTGCTGAAGCTCCTCATTGCGCGTCTCTCTGGTGACGTTGCTGACATTTTCCTTGGCTTATCTCAGGCAAATGTCTCTTGGATGTACACTCAGCCTGTCAGCGAGGTGCTGGGGTGAGCCAGAGGCAGCTCAGGACCCAAGGGGTGAGCTGGAAATAGTATAGGCCCTCTCTGCCCTCTGCTTCCTCCTTTGCCTTCCTCTCTCTGAGGCTCAGCTTCCATGTCTGCATGATGGTGGTGATGTTCCTTCCTCTTCCCGGTTGTTAGAAGGACTGAACTGTGCCTCTGGAAAAGGTCCAGCACAGCGGCTCCTCAGTAAATTGTGTCTCCCTCCTCTCCCTGCCTGAGGACCTCAGTTGCTTGTACTTGATTTGAAGGTTCTAAATGTACAAATCTGCATTCAGTCAGTCTTGAGTCCCTGAAACCCTGAAGCATGAGATGTGGCATGGGGAGGAGAGAGCACTGAGGCTGGGGCTCAGGGCAGGCTCCTTCCAGACGGGGAGATTTGCAGTGCCCCCGCTAGCCCTCATTCAAGTTACCCAGGCCCAAATTCTCCACTTATAAAATGACAAGTTGAATCCCTCGGGGAAAGGGTCCAAATAAAATGAGATAGTATTTCCAGAGTGCCTGGCAGAGTGCCCGGCACAGGCTGGGTGCCCAGCATGCGCTGGCCCTGATCCCTTGCTCTCAGTCCTCCCCTGGTGGGCACTGCTTGCCAACCTTCCTACCTGACTGCTCCTTCGAGGGGTGGCAGGTCTCCTGCTCTGGCTCCTGAGGCCTGGCACAGGGCTCCCCCAGGTAGATGATGCGTGGTGATGCCTCTGCTTGGAGGTTGAGAGATCACTCTGTCTCAAGAGTTCCCAGGCCCCCAGGGATTCTATAGATGAGGCCTTAGAAAGACCTAGAAAGGGGGCTGGGAAGGCGGCTCAGTGGTACAGTGTTTGTCTTGCATGCATGAGGCCCTAGGTTCGATAACACAGCACCGCATAAACAGAAAAAGCTGCAAGTGGCACTGTGGCTCAAGTGGTAGAGTGCTAGCTGAAGAGCTGAGAGACAGCACCCAGGCCCAGAGTTCAGGCCCCACAACCGACAAAAAAACAACAATAAAACTAGAAAGAATGATGCCCATGTGTCCAGACTTTGACTTTGTTACGGGCACCATTGCAACAGGAAGAAACACCAGCAGTTTCCCCAGAATCCCTATACATCCATCCTGCTGCTTCCAGTTTCCTTACAAGAAATCAAACAAATCCTACTGGTATTCAGGTCCAGACCATGAAGGATGTCAGAGTTGGTCTGATGAGTTCCAACTGCCAGAGGAGACCGGGGAAGAGCAGCAGAAACCAGCCGCGGCCCCTGGGCTGGAGGGCAGGGGTACTACGTGCTCTGTGAATCCTGCTTTGCTGCATACCTCCAAGCATGTCTTGAATCTTCAGCTCTCGGCCTCATAGTCCAGAGGCCCAAGGATGGGTGCAAAGAGGAGCTGAAAGCCGACAGTTCTGCCTGGTGATGGAGAGCCTCAGGTGGGCAGACAAATCACCAGAAACAGTTCCATTTATTTCCTCGATGTATTGCTGTAGAATCTTCCCCATTCCTGTCAGGCATTAAAGGCCTCAGGAAGATGGTTTTGGCCATTGCAGAGCCAGAGCAAATATAGTTAAATCTGTGTAGGAGCCACAATGGGAACATTTAAGAAAAATAATGTATAAGTTAATTGTACCAAGGGGCTTCATTGTAGAAGTTTCAGCATTCATATAACATACTTTAAGGCAGTAGCAAGTGCTGAAAAGAAAGTTGCCCTTCCAAATAGGAATGGGGGAGCAATGCTGTCACCTTAACCAGGGTGGAGTTTCTCAACCCTACTCTGTTGACATTTGGGGGGTTCTGGGGGGGAAGGGGGAGGAGGTCTGTCCTGAATTGTAGGAACCCTGCCCTCACCTACTAGCTGCCCACTGTGCCATCCCCCCTCGCATCAGAACTGGTGCTGGTCACCTGCATTGCCAGAGCTGACATGGGCTGGAATGAAAGACCTTGGCCACCTTGGTGGCTGTGGTCATGAAGGGACTGCCACCTGCCCAGCTTCAGACAGGGAAACTGATCCTCTGAATCAAATGATAGAAAAGGAGGAGGCACCTGTTCTCTGCATGGCTTGAATGCCATGCCAGGTGGTTTTCAGCTCAAGACAGAAGACTCTGCAGGAGAGGCTGCCCTGTGCTGAGGCTTTTTATCATCTTTGAACCCATACTTCTGTCCTCTTCATCCCTGGGCACACGTCCCCCAGAGACAAGAAGGATGGTGACATTTTCCAATGGCTTCTTGGATAGACCACTTTTGCATGGCCCAGGGTGAGGCCAGGATCTCCCTGAGCCTCTCCCATGACACCAAACAAGCTGGCATTTTGCCAGACAGCCGCCAGCAGTATGCATGGCTGCTTTTCATAAGAAAAGGTGCCTAAGTCCCATGGTCAAAGCACCAAGCCTTCTTACCTATTAATTAGGATTGCAGGATGCTTGCAGTGATCTTCGTGACTGCCTGTCCCAAAGCCTGCTCGATTGCCATCACGTGTCTGCCTTCAGAGCCAACTGTTGCCTGGGGGAAGACTATCTGGGGGAGTGGGGCTTAATCTCTCTGCCACCAGCTTGGACCTGCCTTCATGCCTCAAGCCTATCTCAAGAACCAAGACTTCACATCTCAGCTAGGACTGAGGGAGCACTTGGTTAGAGTCAGTGTTACTTTTATCACTGCTCTCAATTATCCATAAAAAAAAAATTAGAAGAAAAGAACAAGCTAGACCAGCCATGTCTGCTATTCCCTTGCAGAACAGTAGAACAGATATAAGACCTGACCACAGGATAGAAGTGAGGCCTCCAGGAAGGTCCTCCTTTTCCACCGATGGCTCAGACCAGCTGCTTATGGGGCCACAGGCACCCTGGGACCCTCTCCTTAAGGCTGAGCCTGGTCCTTCCTGTGCTGCTTCCCCATGCTGGGTGGCTGCCGTTGCTGGCTCCTGTTGCTTGTGGGCCTAGCCTCTGCCCTGCCAGCAACAACTGGTTTCACCTCCATTCCCTGTTACTGGGAGGGCCGGCCGTGAGGCGGTGCTGGGTCTGTCCTGTCACAGAGGGAGGGATCAACACACCATCTGCTTCGATCTGTACTCCCTCCCCCCCTCCCGCCTGCCCCCAGGAGGCTGTGGATGAAAAGCTGGCCCTCTTGGCCCTTCTCTGCCTCCCTCCTGTTCCCATGCACTGCTGCCCAGGTGCCACCACCCCCTCAGGTCAAGCTCAGAGCCCCACCCACAACTAAATGGGAAATCTCCATCCCCCTGCCCCCCGTCCTGCCCCAGGGAGGTCATCTCCCTGGCCTGCCTCTGTGCAGGAACCTTTGAGCAGTGCGATTTCCAGCCATTCCTGCTGTGAAGACCGTGCGCTTAGCAACTCGGATACCCTGTTCATTTGGGGAGGGCTGCCGAATGCCAGACAGGTCAGCCGGAATTAACGAGCGCTTTGCTGAGAGATCAGAGTTGCCACCCACATCTTGGTCCATGTCTGGGCTCGGAACTATTCTGGAATTTTAAAGGGAAGGGAGGAGGGGGTAATGAGCACGCCCCAAGTCCCGTTCCTGGGGCCTGTCATTTGCCTTTGAAGACCCCAGGCTCTTTGGTTTGCTGGCAGAGCATTTGCAGAAGTGTTAGGTTAGTGGTTATAATCCTAACTGCTAGTGAGGCCTGGGAGTGTGTGCGCCTGCGCTGGCCAGCCGATTGGTGAGCTAGCTTTCCTTCTGGCCATATTTCCACTTGTTGAAACAGGCTCAGAGGGGCTGTGACCACACTCTGCAGAAGCAGCTGGACAGTGTCCGGGCCTGACCGTGGCTGTAGTAATCACTGGCTGGCTGGCAAGGACCGCAGCCGGTCCATTTCTATCCCCGTCACCTACCAGATCTAGAGGGAACACTAGGCTATTCCAAAGACCCGAGGGCTGGCCTTTTCTGGGGTTCGATATCCAGGTTGGGCCCTACTCCCTTCATGTGTCCTCCAAGCACGTACAACTGTGACTCAACTTCTGAGCTTTTGGCCTCCAGTCTCCAAGAGCAGCCTGGGAGGGAACCAGCTTTTAATTAGCTTGGAGCAGGGATGCCAGCTCTAAGGCTCAGGAGTCTTTGGAACCCGCTGCCGGTGGACACAATGTAGCCGTAGGATGAAAAGGAGAAAGAGAAAGGCCCTGGGGCTCAGGGGTTTTAATTGGCACAGTTCTCCCCAGCCTCTGCCTGCCACCCGCCCCCCGCCCTCCCCGGGTTCTGCCCGTGGGGAGCAATGGGGCCTTTCACTGCTTCAGGCTTTGGAGGGAGCTAGTATGGATTCTCGCAGGCTCACTAAGAGGGGGGAGGGGTGCAGTCACCTTACCGGACTGTGAAGTGTCCGCCACTTGCGAGAAGTGAATACCAGGGCTTCAAACCCATGGCCCTGCTTAGTGCAGAGAGAAAAGATTTTTCTGAAGCTGAGATTCCACACCTCTCTCTGCTCCCCCCAGCCCCCCCCTCCCCCACTGTATGTTTGTCTCTTGCTTTCAGCTGGGTAAGTAGGATTCTTGGTTCTGAGGCTCTGTGTGAACCCGAGCGCTGTAGTAGTTGACGCTGCTCTCAAGAGACAGAGAATTGGCTTCGTTTCTTGTTGGCCATCAAGGAAGGGACTTTTTGTGTTTTGTGTGTCTTTTTCACTCTCTGCCTTTTTCTAAGAGCCTCTCAAGCTAGCAATGAGGGGAAAAAGACATAGGAGCCATTCCGCTTAGACAGGTCCACATCCCTCCCTGAATGGAATGCAGTTTTCTTGTTTCTGTGAAACCACGGAGGCCTCACTTTGAAGGGGACAATGTCGGAGACTAATGAGACAAGGGTGAAGCACAGGCAGTCAGCCTGACTGTCAGAGGCATGCATTATATTGAAGGGGTTCCTCTGGAGCCACCCCACCCTTGCAAACAACTGTGGTGGAAATGCTTGGTGCATGCTTAGTTTTGCAATGAGAACCAGTCTTCAGTGCACAGACAGAGAAGTCACCTTTGTCCTCTTGAGACTGATATTTTAAAAGTGTCTGTGAGTATAAACTACATCTGTTCATGTGTCTGTGGGGAGCACTGGCCCCCAGGGATTTACAGTTCCTTGTTCACATGGGGGACATGTCTGCTGGAGGACACTAGCCTGTCTGGCTGCGGTTGTGTGGTTGCGTAGGATGCCTGCAGGCCAGCCTGAGCACCCCCTGCCCCGCTGCCAACTCACAGGCGGTGGTCCTACAGGAGGGTGGTGCCATCCTCATGAAGGGTGGCATCTGGACTCTGCCAGCCTGCCTGTCTGTCAAGGCAGCAGAGGATCTTTGCCCCATCAGCCCACCCTCAGAACTGGCCTGCTTTTGCCGCAGTTGGCCAGGGGAGTGCTGGCATGGGACAAGGCCGTCGCCCGTGGGTTTACCCACACATGCGGCTTGGATTTTGTCCTCTGTCTGGGGCTGGAGCTTTGTTAAGATTCCCCTGGTCTGCACCCAGCAGGGCAGTGATCTCTCACGGGTTTGCAGCAACACTGAACACTGTGTGCCTTGGCCTGTCCGCTGTAGCGCTGAGGGCTGCAGGCCTAGGGACCTGCCAGCCAGGCTTCTTACAGCAGCCTCCACCCCACCACCAGCAGCAGCTTAGTTTTCAGGGACACTGGAGCACAGCCCGCTTGGTTCTGGGGGAGGTTTCAGGCTGCCCGCCTTCCAGATGATGACCTTGGCAGGCTCTCCAGCTTCTCAAGGTCTCCCTTTCCTCATCCACAGACTGGGAATGCTCACCCTTGCCCCTAGGGGTCCTGGAGGAACCATTGAACATTAGTATGTTCCATCCAGCATGGCAGGGGTCTGCTTCCTGGGAGTGCTAGTGTTAATACTTCTCACTATGCTACTCCTCTTTGTAGGGTCTGTGGTGTGTTCTCGTAAGGCACGGTGGTAGCTCCTGACTCTCTGAGCCTCACCCTCTCAGTGAACATGGTCCCCGGCCAATGACACAGTATCTGGCAACTCTCTTTTGCGGTAGTCCTTGCAGGTGGTGAGGGCAGTACTTCGCCACGCATTCTGTGCTTTCTTGCAGATCATCAGACAGTCTCAAAAGAGAGAAGTAGCCTCATTTCCTGACTTATGGGCTCAGCCAGTGACAGATTGGTGTTGGCCCAGAATTCTCTCAGCCTTCCAGGGTGGGTTCCTCCTGCCCTTGCTGGTCCGATAGGATTTGCTTACCTATTTGCCCCAGGAGAGCCACAAGACTGAGTCTAACTGGTCCCAAATTATCGTTGGTCATTGTAGGAAGCGCAGCATTTTAGGTGATTCTAAGATGGTGGGTGGAAAGGTGTGTGTGTGTGTGTGTGTGTGTGTGTGTGTGTGTGTGTGTGTGTGTGTTCATTTGTGTATACATGATTTGAGGGCAGGAAGGGGATGAGGGTCAGACTAGGCCCCTAAGGAAGCTGCATGGACTCAGCGACTTGAAGGTGTTGCTCTCAGTGCCTCTCTCTATCTCAGAGTCCTGCCTCCTGCCAGATTCTTTGCTGGTCCTGGTGGAGCATGCAGATCACAATGCCAAGCCCCCATTCTGCCCAGGAATTCTGCCCCAGGGCCTCCCTCTCAGAGCATCAGATTGGATTGGAGAAAGGGACTTGGTGTTTGACAGAGCAGGCCACCCCAGGAAGGTTGCCTCACACACCACCCCAAGGCTAAGCAAGTGTTTTGTTTGTTTCTAGGGAAAGCTTCAGGAAAGGCAGTCTTTCAACAGGTCCTCAAAGCTCAGGTGTCGGGGGCCAACAGGGATGCACACACAATGTCCCTGCCTCTCACTTTCTGGCTCTGCATGGGGTCCGCTGAGCCTAGAGAAGCAGAATGAGTCCGGGTCCTGCTATACCCACGCCACTCACATGGCCACAGCCCTTTCCCTGCCTGGCATGCTGGACAGGCCAGCCAAGCCCAGCTGGCTGCTGCCCTCAGTCACCCCACAGCACCTCCTGTCCCCAGCACACCTGGGATTGTACTCCAGAGACTGGCACCTCTGTGGCCGGGTGAGAGGCCTTACTGGCTTCTGCCTGTAACGGCTCTTCCTCTCTGGGCACCAGCAAGGGTGGCTTCCACCCATCTGACATTGACTGCCCTGGCCTCACTGCAGCCTCATGAGAGCAGCTAGGGTAGTTTTCCTTCCCCATTTTACAGACAGGAAAGAGAAACCTCGGGTAGGGGCAGTTCCACCCCCACATGGATTTGTTTTTCCAGTTCTGGGGATGGAACCTAGGGCCTCACGGGGGTTAGGCTAGGCACATGCTCCGTCACTGAGCTGCCCCCCTGGCCCCTGGGAGGTCATTTCAAACCATTCATCTGTCCAGTGACCTTGTCCTGTTTTTCCAGGCATCGGCGTCTACCCAGCATAGACTGACTGACCCATTGCCGAGGCACTGAGGCAGGTGGGGCCAGAAACCTCCAGGACTTTGCTGGCCTGCCTGCAGTGCAGGGGCTCCAGGAGGGAGGGGTAGGGGTCACTCTGCTGGAAATGGAGACTCCAGCAAAGTGTTTGAGCTGGTCTGGGAAGTGTTAATGGTTATGGAAGCTGAAGGGAGGGAGGAGAAAGAAGAGGGAAGGAGAAGGGGGGAGAGAGAGAGAGAGGAGAGAGAGAGAGAGAGAGTGCCCCAGGAGAGCACTCTCATGGGAGGAGCTGCAGTGAGACTCACGTATACAGCAGGCTGAGCTTTTGGCCTTGGAGTGAGACACTTGCTGCTTGTCTCAGAAGGCTTAGAGAAAGGTGCTGGATCAGGTTTGGGACACATCGCTCTGAGAAGCCCATAGGACATCTGCAGGGAAATCCCCTTTGGGTCTGGGACCCCTGTGGTATTAGCCACACAGGATTTGGTGCTAGGCCTCCAATCGCATCCCAGCTGGTCTCTGTGCCGCAGCCTCTCAGGGTAGGTGGGGACACCTAGGGTTCCTGCCCACGGCTGTCATTATAGAGAGATGGGTTCAGGGCAGTCAGGACTTTCCCAGGACGCAGCTGGGCCAAGCCAGACCAGAGACAGGAGCCAGTTGCCCTTAGAGCAGGTTTGGTAGCCTCCCACCATCTGCAGGCTTCCGGGAAGCAGCATCGGTGACCCTCGGGGACCAGTCCCTGAGACGGAAGATAGATGGAGGCCTAGAGAGGTGTAAGGTTTGCCTAAGGCTCGACATTTATGATTCAGCCCTTTGTGTGATTATGGAAGCATGCTGCCGACAGGGACTTGAGACCTGTGACAAGCTCTGGGGACCTGGGACTGTCTGCTGGGAGGTGTTCCAGCCAGTAGGTTCTTGTTTGCTCGTTTTTTAAATAGCATTCTTCTCCTGATTTATACTCTGTGTGTGTGTGTGTGTGTGTGTGTGTGTGTGTGTGTTCACGCACATGCGCACATACCAATTCTGGGCTTAAAATTGGGGCCTTTGGTGCTATTCCTTATTTTTTTTTTTTTAGCTCAAGGCTGGTATTCTACCAGTTGATCCACAGCACCACTTCCAGTCTTTTGCTGGTTAATTGGAGATAAGAGTCTCGTGGACTTTCTTGCCCAAGCTGCCGTCAAACCCTCAATCCTCACATCTCAGCCTCTTGAGAAGCGAGAATTATGGGTGTGAGCCACCAGCGCCCAGTAATTTATACTTCCCTGTGTGGCAGAAGTGCTCCTGTGGCAGACCGAGCCCAAGTGACAAGGACCCTCCTCTTTTTCCCCACTGGTGCCAGTCCTGTCTGTGAGGCAGAAGGAGCCCTCCGTGTCCTTCAGTGGAGCGGGAAGGGTGGACAGCTGCCAACGGAGGCCTTTGAGTGACCGCAGCAGCAAGTGCTTCTGGGATTCCCATCCTGGTTCTGCGAAGGCTGCTGCACCTGGGCGAGGTCTGTGTAGCTCTGGCCCCGGAGGATTGGCCCCGCCTCCTGTTTTTTATTGTCTGGATGTGTCTTGCTCTCCCTGCCCCACTGATGGTCCCTGAACTCTACACTTGGCTGTGCCCCACAAATGCACCAGTCCTTTTGGACTGTCTCTTCTGTGTGGTGCCTTTTCTCCAGCAGGATTGCTGGGTCACAGGGATCATGAGCCTGTCATCTTGGAAGATATAGCCAGCTTCACAGCATGAGAGCTGCAGTTTAGATGTTCTGTTTCCTGCCCCTCTTCCAGTGAGGCTGGTCAGTCAGACATTAGTTTATTGACAACTCAGAAGATTAAAGAAAAAAGGTTTCTCTGGGTCATTTTGGTTTGCAACCAATGAAGCATCTTTTCACATATTTAAAGACATTTGTATGTCCTTTTCTGTATTGTTGTTTTTTTTAACTTGCCTTTTTAAAATATTGAACCATTGGTCTTATTTTGTTGATAGTATATTAAGGAGATTGATTTTGCCTGCAGTAAAACTTGGAAATATTTACTCCTTGTTTGTTCTTTGTGCCCTGTCTCTTAGCATTTTGTGTGTGTGTGTGTGTGTGCATGCTCGAGTACACGCACACACACGTACACACACACATTTTGGGGCTTGAACTCAGGTCCTGGGTACTGTCCCTGAGCTTTAGTGTTTGGGCTGGTGCTCTGCCACTGAGCCATAGCTCAGCTTTTGGTGGTTAAGTGGAGATAAGAGTCTTGAGGCCTTTCCTGTTTGGGCTGACTTCAAACTGTTATCCTCAGATCTGTCTCCTGAGGATTCACAGGCATGAGCCACTAGCACTTAGCTTTAAGCTTTATTGAATGCAGTGGTTAATTTTCATTGTCAATTTGATGGGATTGAGAGATGCCTATAGAGTTGATAAAGCTCACCTGTGGGTGTGACTATGAGGGTGTTTTCAGAGATAGATCAGAGCTCTGACCTAATCAATGGTTCATTCCTGGATGGATTCCTAATATGAAGGTATGTTGGGGAGGTAATGAAAAGTAAGTTGGGGGCCTAGTTGCAAGAAGTAGGGTCTGGACCTGTTTTTTCCTCCTCTTCCTCCTCCTCCCTTTCCTCTTCAATTTTTATTTTTTAATTATTATAAAGGTGATGTACAGAGGGGTTACAGTTATTTTTCTTGTCAGTACTGGGGCTTGAATTCAGGGCCTGGGCAAAAAGCTAAGGCCTTTTTGGTGTTCTGCCACTTGAGCCATATTTCTACTTTCCTGCTTTTTGCTGGTTGATTGGAGATAAGAGTCTCATAGACTTTTCTGCCCAAGCGGCCACTGAACCATGATCTTCCGGTCTCATGAGTGTCTAGGAATGGAGGTGTGAGCCACCAGTGGGGCCATGTCCTGCCCTACCTTCTTCCTGTATTCTCTTGTGCGTGCTTTCTGCCCACATGTTGGGAGCCTCGCTGCCCCGCCACGCCTTCCCTACCACGATGGACTGAAACTTCTGAAACGGAGCCAAAACAAATCTTTCCTCCGTTGAGTCATTCTCTAAGGTCACAGCAACACAACAGTAGCTAATACTTTGAGTTATACTTCACATACCACAGAACTCATGAGTTTAAAGTGTTCAGTTGAGTCATTTGTAGTGTAATTGACAGCTATTACCACAATCAGTTTTAGAGCATTTTTATCACCCCCAAAGCAAACATTCTTCAACCTCCAGCAACCACAGATCTGCTTTCTGTCTGAAGATTTTTCTGCACATTACATATGGGTGGAACCACACAGCATTTGGCTTTTTGTAAGTGCCTGTCTTCTTTGCTTCATGTCAAGCTTCCAGGGTCAGCCATGCTGCAGATTTCAGTACCACATGCCTTTCCATCCACCATCATTCTCTGGTAGATGGATTTAGCTATTTGCCAGATGGTAGACCTTTGGGTTGTTTCTACAGTTTGGCTATTATGAGCAGTAGTGCTGTGAACATTGTGTACAAGGTTCTATGTGGACATATACTTCCTTTTCTCTCGGTCACATACCTGGAGCTGAGCTCTGGAATCGTCGTAACTCTGTTCTGTGTCCTGAGAAACTGTTGACTGCTCACCACAGTGCCAGCAACCGTTTATGTCGTCCCTTACTTTCAGCATCTGTTAAAAGACATCTATGTGTCTTTTAAAATAATACTCTGAATGCTGAGTTTTAGAAAGGGTTTTCTATGCTCAAGATAATAGGGGAATTCTCCTTTGTTTCCTTAAAGTATTTTTAGGATTTTATATTGTGGACTTTGGTCTATGTGGGGTTTTTCTTATATATGGCCTTTTGTGTGTGTGTGTGTGTGTGTGTGTGTGTGTGTGTGTGACTACCTTTTTGTCACCATGCTGTGTATTGAAAATTCCATCTTCTCTCTGCTTTGAGGGTCCACTCTGTCATATATGAACTGGAGCCATTTTGGGACATTTTCTTCTGTTTCCTTGGTCTCCATGTGTACACATGTACTTACTATATACTCTAATTACTGAGGCTGTATAGAGGGTTAGTGTATTATATGGTATGGACTAGTCTGGTAAGGTTGGCCTTTATTGATCTTTCAGAGCTTTCCTAATTAATTTCATATGTTTATTCTATTAAAATGGAAATAGCTAAGCCAGGTGCTGGTGGCTCATGCCTATAATCCTTGAATCCACTGAATCACAGTTCAATGCCAGGCCAGGCAGGAAAGTCTATGAGACTCTTTATCTAAATAACCACTAGAAATCCTGAAATGACACTGTGGCGCTAAGTGGTAGAAGCACTAGCCTTGAGCAAAAGAGCTCAAGGACAGTGCCTAGGCCTTGAGTTCAAACCCCATGGCTGACCACCCCCCCCCAAAAAAAAAATAGGTGGACATGGTGACACAGGCACTAAAGTCCCAGCACTGGAGGCTGAAGTAGAAGAGCAGCAGGTACAAGGTCAGCCTGGTCTGTACAGCAAGATCCAATCTTTAAATAAAAAGACAATAAACAAAAACATAAACAAAACCAAAAACAAGCAGCTTGTCTTCAGACCATGGACATGAGAGGTGCTCTTGATATTTTATACTGGGGTCACGTTGGATGTGTGAGTTAATTTAGGGAGAATTGACTTTTTTGGGTAGAGTCTGTCCATCCACGGTACAGGCCATGGTTCTTTCTATTTGTTCAGCTCCTCTTTGCTTTTCTTTAAGGTTTTCTTCGATCACTTTTATGAGTTCTTACACATTTATTCTGACGTATTTTCTCTTTTGTGTTGCTAACTTGTCATTTTCTTGCTCTTAAAAGGTGGCTTCTTCTATTAGAAACTAGGGTACTTGGGTATCATGGTTAGCTCCCAGACTCCTTTGCTGTGCTTCACATGTGCCATCGACGAGGCCTCCCAGCCCAAGCCTGGCGAGGGGTAGGGTGAGTAGAGATTAGGAAAGGGCAGTCAGCCCCCTCCACGGGTAGTCTGATGGCTTAAATTCTCCCATGAAGTCTGTGGCTTTGTTTGGGTCTCTTTATATTAGCGTGTGCAAATAGGGAACTGAATGACCCTCCTGGGTCTCAATGGGTGTGCTCTGTCTGGGATTCCAGTCCTGGCCTGCCCAGCCTTAGCCGCTCTGCTTCCTGCCTGAGGGTCTCGTGCTTTTCTGGTCTTGTCTGCTTGTCCACTAGCAGTGCAGTTCGAGGAAAGTCCTTTTTTCCCTTCTGTAAAATGTGGTGGTGATTGTGGCCAGGCTTTGCTAACTTTTCTAAGAAGGCTTCACTTTCGATGGGTTGCCCTCCATTGGAGCGGGATTAAGAATGGAGGGGTGCTGGTGTGCAGCCCCAAGGCCTCAGTGTGAGCAGCCCTATGTGCTGGTCTTAGGCTGGAACACCCAGCTCCGGGTGGGGCGGGGGGTGCTGATTGCCAGTCAGTGCCTGCCATCCCCTCTGAGCGTTCTGGGCCCACATCTCTGCTCCCAGTGCTGCTACAGAAGCTTTCCTCACATTCTGCTGGCCCCTGCTGCCCTGAAGCTGTGGGCTCAGGCAGAGTTAGCTTTGGCCCCCTGCCAGGGCCCTATGTGCTTTGGAAAGGCCCCTTGACTTTTGTTAGGCTCACACCAAGCTGTGAGTAAAGTAATTTCACAAGTCCCATCCTGAGTGTGTACTGGCTGGAATGCACACCACAGAAACAAAATGTTTGTTTTCCAATTGTGAGAGCCCTGGGAGGCCATTTGGCATTGACTTCATGCCCTAGGTCTTCAGGCAAGCCATCTGCCATTCAGGAGCCTGGGGCAGAAACAGTGTCAGCCATCCATGGGCTGGGGGGGTAGGGGCGTGCACTGGCAGAGAGGAACCTCTGGCTAGCTGTCGCTCAGAGGACCTTTAGAGCCGGGCCTGTTCCTATCCACAGTACCCCACGTGCGGGTCTCAGGTGTCCCCACTGTGAGCCAGGCCCAGAGCCAACAATAGAGTGCAGGGTACCTCATGCACACAGGAACTCAAGGCCTGCTCTGTGGAGGGGAGCTCAGGTGATGGTAGAAGGAGCCAGGGAACATTGAGGAGCAGTGCAGGATGAGGGGCCGCAGGCAGCAGAGCCTTGATGAAGGGTAGAGGCCCTGGTCAGTGATCCCTCATGACATCCTGGGGCATCTGCCTTGTCATGTTCTCTATTCTGACAGCTGGGTGACTGGTGTCGGCGGAGGCACTAGGGAACTACGCTGTCCTCCTTGGGTCTAGTGCAGGAATGCCTGGAGGGACCTGCGGGCCCTGGCCTGGGATGTGGAGACCCAAGTTTTTCGTCACCTATACCTGGGAATGAGCTGTCCCCAAAGATGACAATGCTAGCCTTTGGTCATTTTCTTGACAGTTCTTGTTCCTAGCTAGAACTGGGACCTCTGGAGTTGCAGAGGCAGGGACGCTGCCCATGGAATGCAGCTAGAAAGGAGCCATCCCCAGAGGTGAGCTTCACGAGGGTCCAGGCTGGGCACTGCATCTCCCAGAGTGACAACCATACAGCGTATCTGGCTCCTGCCCCCTTGGGGACCTGCCAGGTTTGTAGGTGGTATTAGAGATTGCGGTGCATCAATTCTGCTGCCCACCTTGCTTCTTTGTCTGAAGGAAGGGACACATGGCTCTGCCTCAGGAGCCTGACTGGAGCTGAGGCGGATGCTGAGGTCTCTGTGTGTCCTCAATCCTGTGTGGCTCCCGACTGGGAGGTACATGACAGGTGCTTGGGAACATTTGTCATTGTCAGCATCACAGTCATTTCTGGGGAAGGCGTAGCACAGGAAGGAAGGCAGGGACTTCCCCTGTGATCTGGGACATGCTTGGGGTATCTGGTCCCCTAGTCAGTGGTGGGGCCTGGCCACAGAGGCCTGCCCCGCCCCATCTTCATTTCCTGTTTCTCACCTTCCTGTTTCATGCCTTCCCCATGCAAGTTTTGCAGCCAGCAGTCGTTTACTCCTGAGGCCGATCAGATGCAGGAAGACGTGAGGGTGAGCACTGCACACCTGAGCATGGTGCTGTCACCTTTTAAGAATGAGTGCCAGGAGCTGGGTGCTGTCTGTAATCCTAGCTACTTAGGAGGCTGAGATCTGAAGGTCACAATTTGACACCAGACTAGGCAGAAAAATCTCAGGACTCTTAGCTCCAGTTTACTAGCAGAAAGCTGGAAGTGGGGGCATGGTTCAGTTGGTAGAGCACCAAAAAGCTGAGCAAGAGATGAGGTCCTGAGTCCAGTACCGGTGGGTGCACATGTGTGTGCAATACACACACAAACTGACAAGCACCAACACAGAGCTAGAGAGCAGCTGACCTGCCCAGCACAGGAAAGGGCCAGGCTATAGCAGGTGTGCAGACAAATGGTCCACAGGGTAGGGCCCAACAGAGCCTGGCATTAGACTCCCGCTGAGGCAAGGTCATCTGACTGCTCTGGCCTCTGCTTCCTGTGAAAGTGCAGCCTCCATACGAAACTCACATTTACCGAAGATGGGCCCGAGCTAGGCCAACACAGCTCAATGCCTGTGCTAGGTTTTTAAAAAGAGGTAGCCGAGTAAGAACAGCACCACGCACGTGGTATTCAGGTAAGGGGTAGGTTTATTCATTGTTCTGGCTGGCACCAGGCCATGTTGGCCCTCCACGCGGCCGGGAAAGAGAGAGAGCTGGGAAAGAGGGCGTCGGGGCCTGGGCTAGGCCTTATCTAGGGTATGGGCGGAGAAAGATGTGGCCACATCAAATTCACATGTGACCTCAGCAGATGCAGATGTGACCTCTTCCAGGTGTTCCAGTTGCCTAGGTAACGCAAGTACTGGGCGGAGATTTGGCTGTGAGGAGGGTGGAGTCTGCTCGCCATCCAGGAGAGGACCTTACAGTCTGGGCCTTTTTTTTTTCTTTTCTGAGCTAGTTAAAAGGACAACCAGGAAACCGTATGCCTTGCTTTCTTGTTTCTGTGCCAGGCCACAGCCTGGCGTTCTCTCGATACTTGTGCAGTTGTGTTCTCATGCAAGTTCTGCTCGGGGAGGAAATGGCCCTGCTCAGACAGAGCTCTGGGCCCAGCAGTGTTCGTCCAGGTAGCTCCTCGCTGTTTGGTGGGGAAGGCTTGTTAATGCCCATGTTTCTTAGGAGGGTTTGAGATGGCTCCCCAAAATCTGTGAGACAGATCTATGAAATCAGGTTGAGAGAGAGATGATGTTGAAGGGAGAAGCACCAGCCTGGAAGGCAGGGTGCACGGGCCGTGGGCACTCGTGTGTACAAGGGGCACACCTGTGCTCCTGAGGAGCCAGGTCTGTGGCAGCAGATACTAAGAGGGACAGCACTTAGAGGACATAGGCTACTCGAGGCAGCGTCCCCAGCACCCCTCACTCCTCTCAAATGCAAGGTGCTGGGACTCCTGTCAAGGCCTCAGTCGGCCTCTGCCAGGTCTTGTGTTGCTGTTCTGGAAAGAAAAGTCGCACTGGAGATGTGCCCCAAATGCCTACTTCTGAGGGTGGGGTGAAGTGTGTGAGTCTGGGGGCCTTTCAGCATCTAAGCAGATTCTCCAGGGGAAGTGCCACTGTTTCCCTGCTCCACCCACACTTTGGCCTCTCAGGCCACTCTTGATTCTGATTAGTAGCTCAGTGGATCTTCCTGGAGTCCACCTTCTGCTGCTCCCCTAGCTGGCCCAGCCCCTGGAGGAGGACCAGGGCCCCCGGAGGGGATGGGCTTTGGGGGTCTGAGGCTTGGTAGACCAGTGTTCTGGTGTAGTAACTGCCCAGTGGAGGGAGGCAGATAAATTGCCCTTGGGGGATTTGGTTTTCAGATCGCAAGCCCAGCCAGGCGCCTCCCCCACGGAGAAGGAGGTCTCGGAGAAAGGCTGTGCTCCTGGTTGGGAAGCCCTCCCCGTACCAGACTCAGGGGCAGGGGAGGTTGGCTGAGCCAGGCCCAGGCTGGGGGAGTGGGAATGGCGGTGGCCTCTGTTGTGGCTGGAACTGAGGTCTGGGTGGACAAGGCCTTCAGCACTCCCTCATTGCCTGATCAGCAGGCTGCTGTGGCAGACTCTTCGAGTCGAGTCAATGCCTCTGGCCATCAGCCTGAGGCCACAGCAGTTTGCACTGAGCTCTTTAGCTGGGCAGACTTGTGCCCCAGTTGGCAGCCCATGCCGGGCCTAGAGAACAGAAGTTGGGAGGGGGATGTTTTGTACTGGAGCAGCAACGTCACGATGGAACACTTTGAACTTAGCTGCAGTGTGCTTTCCCCAGGTTTCTGCGGCCACCCAGGCTTCCAGGCCCCCCGTCGGCCTGGGCCAAAGCCTGTCTGACAGCGTGGCGGGCAGGTGTCAGTCAGGGGAGGGGTGCACTCTGGCTGCGCCATCTTCACCGCAGGCTGGCTGGGATGGTTCTGGGCAGAGCGTCCACTGCGGCTTTGTGGCAGCCACATTCCTCCCTGGCAGGCTGGCGGGACAGCAGCTGTGGTGGCTCTTTGTTTTCACTGCTAGGAAGAGACTGTTTAGAGTCAACAAACTTTCAAGGTGACACTGACTTTGCCTCTGAGGAACAGAAGAGAATGGAATGGAGTGACTGGGAACATCAGGTGTAGGGGAGGTGTTCAGAGGCATCCTTGTGAGAAGACCCACCAACCAGACCCTAGCTTTTTGTCCTGTGGTGTAACAAAGTGGGCCACTAATTCCAGACAGCACTCACACCACATTCCTCTGCTCCTTCTTGCCCAAACCTCCTGGCTCCCCTAAAGAACCCCTCACTGCCCTGGACCTAAAACACCAACTAGGCCGGGCGCCAGTGGCTCACGCCTATAATGCTAGCTACTCAGGAGGCTGAGATCTGAGGATTGCGGTTCAAAGCCAGCATGGGCAGGAAAGTCCATAAACCACCTGAAAATTGGAAGTGGCGCTGTGGCTCACGTGGTAGAGCGCTCGCCTTGAGCTGAAGAGCTGAGGGACAGCGGCCGAGCTGAGTTCAAACCCCACAACTGACAAAACAAACTAACAACTATGTTAACTATACCCGTCCTTAAATGATAAACAGACTGGGGCTGCGTCTGCCTCAGAATCAGCCTGGCTGACCTTGACCTTCAGGTTCCTGACACCCTGCTTCCAGCTGTGCGGAGGACTGGCTGCAGCCTTAGTCTCTTTAGGCCACTGCTGCAGCAAGATCTTGGACTGGGTGGGTAACTCAGGAACAACAGAGATTGACTTCTTTTGTTCTGGAGGCTGGGAAGGCCCCGTCACCACACCAGTTAGTTGCACGAGTGTCTGCTGAGGGTCTGTTCTTCGCCTGCTTCCAAAGCCCTGGCCTCTTCATACTACCTCATCAAGCTGAGTGGAGGGGTAGGGGTGGGACTTATAGAAACTGCTGCTGTCTGGTGGGCAGCAGTCAAGACGTTTTCTGGACAGGATGAGTCAGGACAACTCTAGCGGAGAAGGAAGGTGAGCACAGCCCGGAGCGCTGGGCACAGGGGATTTTCAGTTCAAGCACAGCTGAGCGCCCATGTCCTTGTTCACTTTACAGCTCAGGGAACACTGCCACGTGACGAGGCATTGGGGACCTGAACAGACATGGGGACAGCCCAGTGCTGTTGGCATCCAGGCCTCGTCACCCCACACAACCCAGTCACAGCACTCACTTGAGATACCTGAGCCTCATTCTTACACACCTGCTCCGGCCAGGAAACACACTGCCCTGCCTGGGACGCACAGTGTGGATCTGGCTCCCTGTGCTCCAGAGTCCTGGCCTTGCACCTGGCCACCACCTATCCAGGGCAGTGTGGCCCAGGGGGGCTGCCAGGCGGGCCATCTCCGCTCTTTCTTCCCATTTCCTCTTGAGTGGCTGGGAAGCAGCAGGGCCTCAGAGATACTTCCTTTACAGTCACCTGGGGCCTCCACCTTGCCAGACGCCAAGTTTGCGTTCAGGACTGCCGATCCTTCTTCCAGGCTTGGCCTGGGAGTGTCCGGGACGGTGGCAGCTGTGTTGCTAGGGTGAGCTTGGGCCTGCCAGAGTGGCACTGAATCAGTCCCAGCCTGGACGGGCAGGGGCCAGCCGTTGGTGGTGGGCTCTCGGTGGCCTGGGCCAGGAGTCATTAGAGGCTTAGCTGCTCTCTCCCGAACCCCAGGGCTGAGCCCCTCGGCACCCCGGCCTTCCCCTTCCTCATGTAATGAGAAGATCTGAGTGAAACAAATCTATCAGAAGACTGTCCCAGGACCAGCCAGTGTGTCCACGGCAGCACAGCTAGCTACCTTCCGCCAGACAGCCTGCGTTCTCCATCTGTGGAGCCCGTTGGCCATCTTTACCCACGGCAGCACACAAATGCTGTGCCTTGGAAAGGAACAAGGCCTCTAGACAGGCCTGTGCCCCGCCTCAGAGAGGGCTCGCAGCCCCGTGTGCAGGGGTAAGGCCTGCATCCTCTCCCTGCCTCTGTGTAGCCCTCGGCTGGCACCATCTCTGTTTTCTGGGGGTCCTTTTGGGAATGTTGGACCAGGCTGTGGGTGCTGCTTACTGCCACAGCCGCTCACGTCTGGGAGAGGTCCTGACTTGGTGCTGAGCCATGAACACTGACGTTTAGCTGCACTCAACCTGTGCACCCCATGCCTCTCGCTCGGGCAGGGAAGCCCTCCCATCCATCCCCACTCTGGAGCTTCAGAGGGCCCTGCAGACAGCCGGGGACGGCCACACACTCAGATGCCACGGAGGTCTCCAAAAGGGCCAGAAACAACCTGAGCCTGGCCCCTCCTCCAGCCGACGTCCCCCCTCCGCACCCCAGGGCCCGGAGAAGGCCCAGAGCCACCACTGCCTTTGAGATGCAGTCTCCAGCCGGGCCCAGAATCACGGAGCCCACTTCTGGACGGTTCTGAGCCTCTCCTGGCTGCTCTTCCCTCTACCTGGGCATGGAAACTGGGGGAGGAGAACGGCCCTGTGCGCAGCCTTGAGATGTTCCCACAGACTGAGGCCCCTTCTATGCTCACAGCTGTCAGTGCCGTAGCTTGTCTGTGTGTTCTGTTCTGCATTTTATATAAGAACCTACATAAGCATTAAGGAGCCCATCTTAGGACCAGTCCGATTTCGGCAGACAACTGTAGTGAAATGACCTCTTCGAGGCACAGATCCATTACGCTAGATACATTTATACCAGACTGGCCCCTCCCCCCAAGGCATTAGAGGTGATGCCATCGCACGGTGGCTTCCCCTCACCCCCATGTCCAACCCAATCTTGCTTCCAGTCAAGTTAATGGGTGGAAACGTGGTGTGTGTGTGTGTGTGTGTGTGTCCCCGTGTCCCCGTCCCCACACATGGCTTGAACTCGGGCCCCAAGCTCAGTTTTTTGTTCATGGTTGGCGCTCTACCACTTGAGCCATCCTTCCAGTCCAACGTATTTGCAGGTTAATTGGGGATCGTCTTTTGGCCCTTTCTGCCTGGGCTGGCTTTGAATCATGATCTTCAGATCTCAGTTTCCTGAGCAGCTAGGATTTCAGGCTCCTGGCTTGAGCTGTGCATTTCTTTACGGATCATGGCGGCCATGTCTTTGCAGAGCACCTCTGGAGGAGGACAGTAGTTGTTGGAGGATGTAGTCACTAGTCGGGGTGAGCCCGGGATTTGGTGGTCTGGCCACAGTCAACATACCACGTGCCCACGAGGCGTGGGCTGGCTCTTGGCTGTGTGCGGCCCTGGCTGACCTGTGTGTGTGTGTGTGTCTGTCCCTCTGCAGAACTGTCAGACCTTCAGCAGCCTCAGCTGTCTGAGCGCCGGCATGGAGGACTGCACTCCCCAGAGTCCCTTCACCCTGGTCAGCAGTACCCGCTCCTGGACCGCCTTGCTCTCGGCCTCCAGCCCGGGGGGCAGGACCCCCGCCGGGACCCCTGTTCCTGAGCCTCTCCCCTCCTCCTTCGATGACCACCTCGTCTGCCAGGAGGACCTGTCCTGCGAGGAGTCGGATGAGGAGTGCCGGAGGGGGGAGCCGGTCACGGCCTGGCGGGACCATCGGGCCACCGGGAACAGCCTGTACTCCCTGGACGGCGAGCTGGACATTGAGCAGATAGAAAACAACTGAGGGGCCCTGGGCCTCACCCAGGGTGGGGGGTGCCAAATCCCTGGGCCCGAAGAAAGCTTTCCAAGGGGTGTCAGGTTCCCCTGGAGGAAGCCCACCCCCCGCAGGGTGAGGCCGCTGCCCTGTGGTGCCCTGGCTCCACGGGGGCGCGCTCGCTCGCTCGCTCGCTTGGCCAGCTTGCGGTGGGATGCTCAGCTTCCACCCACCATCAAGCATACTGGCCAACAGGTCCCTGGAACTACTGTAGCCCAAGAGCTGCTTTGGTTTGGTCCTTTCTGCCCGTTCCTTGTGGGGGTGGGCAGCCATCCTGGCAGGGTGGGGCCCACGCCGCGTCCCTTGGGTGGGACGTCGGGGGCTGCGCTCAGGGCCAGGGCCTCCGTGGCCTCGCTCAGGTTCACTCCGGGGAGCTGCCCGCCGCGTCCTTTCACTCTGTTTATTCTGTGCCTTCTCTCCCAGGTCTTCTCGCTCCAGGCTTGGGAAGGTTCAGGAGACGTCTCCTGTAGTGACACCAGAACCGTGTGGCCTTAATCCACATGCGGGCCCTGGCAGGGCCCCCAGGGGGGCAGGGGACAGCGGGGTGCTTGTCCGAGGCTGTCCACACTGGGAAGAACTAGGTGGATCTGCCTAATTCTGCTGGCTGAAAAGGCAGACCCAACAGGAAGAGCCTCCCCCAGCTGCCGCTTGGGGGGCTGCCCTCTCCCGAGTGATGAGCGTGGAGGAGTCAGCTGAGTCTAGAGATGTCATGACAAAAGAGCGACCTCTTAAAATTGGTGTCCTCAGGAGACGACAAGCAGGTGCACGCCCCTAGTCCCTGTGTGCATGTCCGGCCGGCTGTCTGCTCCGCAGGGGCCTAGGATGGGCCCAGAGAGCCTCTCTGTAATGCCCGCACACTCTTGTCTGCTCATGGCACCCCTCCCCTCCAGAGTCTCACTCTCTGACTGCAGGGGAGTCCTAGACCTCAGCACTGCTGCTCGAGTCCCTCCTGCCCTCCTCACTCCAGCACAGGGTGCCGAGTGCTCACTCTGCAGGTGCAGCACAGGGATCTGGGTTCTAGGAGTCAAGCTGTAGCACCTTCCTAGACAATAGCAAGTGGGCTGGCTTGTGAGCAAGTGGCTAAAAATAGCTGCGTGCTCTCCTGAGCTCGCGGGCCGATGAGCTAGACACGTGCAGTCCCCGCGCTTGCACTGGTCTGGGACGAGCCTCGTCTCCGCAGGTCAGCCCTCTCCGGGCTTCACCTGTCTCCTAAAGGAAGATCTCAGTTGGCAAACTGCTTAAGCCTTCGTTGTTCCTCCACGAAAGGCAGCAGGGACT
Source organism: Dipodomys spectabilis (assembly GCF_019054845.1). Lineage (NCBI taxonomy): Eukaryota > Metazoa > Chordata > Mammalia > Rodentia > Heteromyidae > Dipodomys > Dipodomys spectabilis. Next base: position 5,034,614 of record NW_024870966.1, on the reverse strand, counting down.
CCAGCTGTAGCGTGAGGGCAGCCCGAGCAGGGCACACGGGGACCGGGCCTGGCACAGGACGGGCCCTGCCGCGGAGGAGCCAGCTCGCTGCAGGGTGCTGTGGACAGCTGGCATCGAGGTAGCACCGAGCCCCTGCTTGGGGGGGCGGGTGGCAGAGGCGGTCTATCCTCAGAACGACGTGGGAAGAGGAGAAGGGGTGTTGAGAGGATGTGCAGAGCATATGACCGTGCCCCACGTTCCCAGAAAGCCCTAAACAGGCATTTCCTGCGGAAGGTACAGAAGGCAGGGCCCGTCTCCTAGTCCACTCCACGAGGCCGGCCAGGCCACAGTGTCGAGCAGCAGCTCCTTAGGACCAGACAAGAGGCACCTGAGTGACCTCTCCTCAGACTCTGTCCATCCCTGCGGCGCACTGCCAGCCCGAGGCTTGCTTACTCCTGCCTCCCCCAGCAAACCAGCCCCATGGCCGGCAGGCCAGCCCCAGGGCACTTACCGAGAGAGGTGACCCAGGCCCAGAGCGGGACACGACCTGTCCCACCTCGCCCAGCCTGCTGCAGCAGTTGTCAGGAGACAGCAGGGGGCTCTTCTGCTTGGAGAGACAAATGGCCTCTAATAAAAGTTGTGGTTCTTTCGATTGGCTAGAGACCCCATCTAGAGGATGCCCACCATTGCCCCAGCCGTGCCACCAGAGAGGCCTGTCTGCCTGCGCTGCTCCACTGTGAAAGGAGGTTCACCCAGGAGCGGCAGGCAGGCTCGCAGGCTCGCTCCCTCCCTCTCTCCCTCCCTCCCACAACCAGCATGGTGGCCTCAGCCAGTAGAAGCTGAGGAGCTCCTCACAGCCTGGGGAAGAAGGGACTCCTGTCCCGTGGCTTCCCCTCCCATCCAAAGGCCCTGGGCTGACAGGAGCTGATGTCTGCTGGGCGCCCAGCAGCACCGTTTACATGACCCACACCCTCTTGCCTTACTCAGGCCGTGGAGGCTGGAGCCCGGAGCCCCAGGGAGGCGGGCCCGCGAGGCCCCGGAGCTTGCCATGACCGCTGCGTACACGTTTTCACGTTCAGAAAGCCTTACAGCAAAATGTTTGTAACAGGAACGTCTTTTTTTAATTTGTATGTTGAAAGAAAATGTTAGGAAAGGAAACGTCTTCATTAAAAAGGGAAACGATCTCCAATTTCCAGATGGGTCTCCCAGGGGGAGGGGGAGATTTTCCTTGGCATCGCCAAGGCACTTTCCGGGGCCCGGCCTGCCTGAGCGAGCTCCCAGTGGCTAGAAGGCACCCCTGGATCCTGCACCCAGCTTCCACCAAGGATAAAGGCACAGGTACTCTGGGGCCACGGAGGTGGTCACCCAAAGGCGTTAGCCCCCTGGGACAGAGCACCGGCTTGGTGCCAGGGCTCAGAGGGTCGTGCCCAGGTGTGCGCAGTGACGCGGTGCCGAGACACCCCTTCACTGCCAGTTCAGCCCTTCCCGCTGCCTCGGTCCCCGAAAGCCATGCCCAGAGAAGAGGAAGGTGTCTTCAAGTGGCAGAAGTGGAGCTCTTATAGCCTAGGTAGATAGTCTGACCTCTAGCGTAGTCTCGGCATGTGTGGTCAGCATGCAGGGGTGTGGGCCATGTCTGGGCTGGGCAGCGGTGCACCGGCTGTACAGGGTTGTGCATCCCGCCCTCACCGGGCACTGTGGAGACTGCTGAGCTGCAGAAATCATGGCGCCAGGGCCGGCTGGCCCCAGGTCCCCGCTGTAGCAAAGCAGTCTGCACAACGGGGCGCTAGATGTGCCCCCCCCCCCGCCGCCCCACCTCCCTGCAGACCAGGACTGTCTTGCACTAGAGCCCCTCTAGTCTCAGGAATTTGCTTGTTACTTTTACTGTGTAAATAAAGCTTCCTGGTTCAATGCCCAGCTGCCTGGGAACTGCTGTGTGGTTTTGTTGGGGTGTGGTGAGTTGCGAGGGCCACAGGCGGGGCCCTCTGTCCCTGTCATGTCTCTACAGTGTCACCGAGAGGCTCCAGTGCCGGGCGGCTCTGAGAGCTGCGAGGCATCCCCTCAGCCACATCTGCATCTCGGGGAACCTTCCAGAGGCGGGCCTGCCAGTGTGTGTGTGTCAGGGGTGGAGGGCCAGCAGGGGGAGGCACTTCCCCCCCGAGATGACCGAGGTAAGAGCAGTGGAGGCGGCCGGCGCCACATGCCCCTCACGGTGGCTCAGGTGGCAATGCACGTTCTCTCCTGCCACCAGCCTCAGTGGCTCGGAGACAGCCCCGATGTGGCCCTTTATAGTTTGCCCCCAAAGCCCTTAGCCTCCCCTCCCCACAAGACCGGATCCCTGACTCTCCAGTCTCACACTGGCCCAGTTTCAAGCTGAGCTCGGGCCAGCAATGGCTGCTCAGCCCTTGGCTCCGGCATCTTCTCCCAGGGCTGCAGCTTCTGCACCCAGATGAACTGACACACATGCTGTCCCAGGCAGGCACCTGGCTCACAGGGCAGCAGCTCTACTCTGCCCTGGTATTGGACTGCCACACACCTCCCTTCTGCGTGCCTCAAGCTGTACATCTGACACAGGACCCCACAGGTGGCCCTGATGGGTGCCATGCCCTGAGCAGGGTCTTCACTGTGCACAGAAAACGTCTGGGCACAGCAGCCCCATCTGGTGTATGTGGAGGACCCAGAGGAAATGCCTTTGCCTGGACGGTGGGCAGACAGTGGCTTCTGGTTTCTTTGCATTCTTCTGCTAGGTTTCCTAGTCATGCGTGGTACTTTACAGTCTAACCAAAACTCACACCAAATCTCAAGGGGAAAGAAGGTAGTGCGGTATCTGCAAGGGCAAGCTACAACTCTGGGGGGGGGGGGAATGGCGTGTTCTCTACCTAGATGCGGCCGGGGTAGGGGGATGGGAGGGCAGCAACTTGAATAAGGCTCAGCCTTTCTAGAGAGACCAGGCTCTTCCCTCCCCGGGCTGCCCACTCCTGCCAGCTACTACAGCCCAGAACCTGCACATACCACCCCTCTCCTAAGAGACCACGAGCTGCAGCGGGGCCGCCTTCAGAAGCAGGCCATCTGTGTGGTGCCCGGCCAATAGGCCTTCCCCAGTGCCAGTGTCTAGCCCAGCCACGGCCTCTAATCTTGACAAAAAGCCTTGGCTACAATTTCCTCCTAATCCTGAGGCGTGGGGGTCTGCCTGCCTGGCAGGAGCACTCGGGTGTCTGGGTCCAGCGCTTTAGCACCGTCAGCCTTTGTTTAGTGGAAATCCTATTAAGGAGAACCCTGACTTCTTTTTTATAAGTTGTCTCTAACAATTTGTCAGTGGCTTCTGGATTGATTGGAGGAGAAACAGAGCAATCAAGCTGTCCATTCAGCTCATTGGTTCTGACACCTGAAACTTGGGCGAGGTGTGAACTGCTGGGTCCCAGGGGCCTTGTGGGGGGTGCTGCCGCCAGCTCGGTGTAGAAAGCAGCTCTCACTGCCAGGCCTCAGCAGAGTGCTCGAGTCCCCTCGAAGGTTCAAGTGTTGAGGGTGATGAGGGCGGGAGGGGGGGAGGGGGGCCTAGTGGGAGGTCCTTAGGACAGAAGGATTGTGGGAATGAAGTTTCTCTGCCTTCCTGCCTCAGTTTGAGACCTGGATCTCTTCTAGCTCTTGCGTGTTCTCTTCCTGCAAGGATGCCATGAGGTGAGGCTGGCCAGGGCTATGCCCTCGGGCCTCTCAAACTGAGCTCAACCTCTTCTCTGAGCTCAGCCTGCCTCGGGTATTTTGTTGTAATAATGAAAAATGAATGCAAGAAGGCAGTTTTCCAGGTCTGTCTGAGGTGAGCCCCAGGGCAGCCATCTACTCTTGGCCTCAGTTCCTTCACCGTCTAAATAGGTCAGAATAGGTTTCATGGCTCCTGCACCCTAGTGTTCAGTGGCTCCCGCTCATGGCAGGGCCAGGGCCAGCGCCGGGACTCTGCTCAGGGCCTCCCCTCCCTTCCCAGCAGTCAAAGGCTGCCACTCAAGATTGAGTTTATTCGGTCATTCGTTTCTCCAGCACACAGCGCACGGTACATTCGAATCTGTTCTCTTCTGGCTCCAGAGTGCCTCGTGTGCCTGCAGCCTTGGCTGCAGGGGCACACTCTTGTTCGGGGTGCCTGCCTGGCCTGTGTCTGCAGTGTGACGTATGGGACAGGAAAGGGGGGGTGGCATGGTTTCAGGGCGGGGGGAAGGGGCAAGTGAGAATCAGCTACTCTGCCGCTGGGCATGGCGGAGGGGACAGACAGTCCTAGTGAGGCGCGCTCAGCAGGACCCTGGCTTTTCCGCTGGATGCAGAGTTGAGAAAGAGGCCATGGGCTCATATGCCGGGCCTTACTGCCCTTACACGTGCGTGTGCAAATGGTTAGTGAGTGAATTTAGGAGTTCAGGGGGGACATCCCCAGAGGCAGTTTCAGCGTAGGTCCAGAGGGTTTTCATTCTCTGGAGACAGGGATGAACTTCCACCTGGGAGGCTGGGAGGGGGGTTCCACAGAGGAGGCTGAGGAAGAGGTTCCACAGAGGGAGGCTAAGGAAGGATCAGACTCTGGCCCGGGGCAGCCCAGAGCCACGGTCACCGGCCCGTGCTGGCGGCGGCGGGCAGGGGAAGGCGGGCCCCGAGGCTGTCACTTGTCGGCGTGCTGCAGCAGCAGCTCCACAGCCTGGGCCAGGTTGTCCACGTACCCATCCGCCTTCACTTCTGCATGGTGCTCATCGCTGGGCCTGCAGAACAGGGCTGGGGGTTAGCTTACTCTTCCACAGACAGGAGTTCCTTCGCTTCTGCTTCAGAGGTTGAGGCTCTGGGCTGCTCGTGAGGGCCTGGTGACCGGTGGCTTCATGGCGGGGGTGTGGCAGGGATCCAGGGACCAGGATCCTCACACCTGACAGAATGAGTCATCCCAGAGAACCGCCGGAAGCCCTCCACCCCGCTTTAAAGGAAAAAGCACCCTTCCCCTCGATGGCCGCCAGTGGGGAAGCCCTGTGTAGAGGCCAGGCCCTCTGAGAGGGACGGCGTGGCTTTCCGTGTTGGGCTGCCCAGCCACATCCTCCATGTCGGGTAGGAGTGTGTGCGTGTGTGTCCACGCACACATGTGCACACGCGCACTTTTTCTTTTAAAGCAGGGTGGGGACCCTCTGTGTAAGGCGACTGGTGGGACAGACATGTATGCTTTCGTGGGCTCTTCATCAGTGGCCATAGGCCCGTCGTGATCATTTTGTATGTGTGGTCCACGAAGGAGATCACAAATATCCAAATGGCCCTTGGCAGAAAATAGATGCCCTGCCCCTGCCAGGTTTCCGCTCAGGGGCCTAGAGGCCACCGCCTGGTTGGGAAAGGACTGCGCCAGACCATTGCGACCCCTGGATCGGCGGGGAGGACAGCCCTGGGCCAGCCTCCGTGGGCTGCGGTACTCCCGTCATCCAGAGCAGAGCCTCCCAGCGTGCACAGGACAAAGGTGCACCCACACCTTCCCAACAGATGTGCTGGGAGGTTCGCAGCAGCTCTAGGGTCACCGAAAGAGCAAACCCTTGAGGAGGTCCCTGGGGAGAAGGCCAGGCCACACCTCGTTCCTCCAGTGACAAGCCACCAGCCGCCGAAAGATGACGCCATCCCCGTGAGACCCGGTGCGGAGCAGTGGGAGCGGGTGGGAGCCACGCAAAGAGGCGACTCCACAGGGGAGGGGCACAGAACAGAATGTTCTAGACTGTGGCCTGAGTAGGAGGTGGAGGTGGAAGCAGGTAAGTGCCCACACTGTTTGCTTTAGGGGTTCTCTTCTCTCTTTGGCCTTGGGAATTTACTGAAGGATCTACATCTGATGCCCACAGTACAAGGGGTGCCCCGCCCCCCCAGTGCTGCACCTCGCCCCCCCCCGCACCCCCCCCCGCCTGCCACGTGGCCTCCAGGCTGACAAACTGCTCTTGCTGCAGCCTCTCCTATTTTTAAAGCGTTGCGAAAGAGAAGAACGTGCCAGAAAGACCAAGTGCGGTCCACAATACTGCAAGTTACTATCTGGGCCCCACAGGAAGGCCCAGGCCCAGGGTCCTGACCTCTCCATCCTGCATCTGGGGTCGGGTCTTCCAGGGGCCCAGGGCATCGTGGGCCCTGGCAGGGGTGGAGCGTGGCTCCTCACAGACCAGAGGAGAAACTGAGCGCGCAGCACCTGCTGGAGCTTTCCTGTCCACCACCCGCCTTGCTGTCCCCTGGGCCAGTGCCGGCCGCCTCGGAGCTGGAGCTGCCCGTGGGGACTTGTGCTGCTCTGAGAGGGGCCCGGAAAGAGGGGCGCCCATTGCGCACCCCGCCAGCCTGCACTGTGCAGGCTGGCACAGGTGCCCACATGGCCTGTGCCAGGCGTGGCCGTGGTGCCCGGGGACTGAGCGGGCCTCTCTCCTCCCGCCACCCCGGGGACTCCAGCAGGGAGCATGGGTCCCGAGGAAGACCTGCCCGCTCCCTTCCCCCACTTTCTTTCTCCCCACTTTCCTTCTCCACTTTCCTTCTCCAACAGGGAAGTCCGCATGCTTGTCCTCCCAGCAGACATAGCTGTGCTGACCCGTCCCCAAGTCCCCAGGGCGCCCCTCCACATCTCCACCCGCTGCACATGGGTGAAGTGGACCCGGGGGGGGGTGAAGTGGACCCCGGCGGGGGGGGGGGGCACAGCTCCTGCCCTCCGACTCCGCAGCCCCAGCTGCGAGGGCTTTGGTGTGTGAGTCACATATGGCCACCGTGGCTGTGGCCGGCAGAGCCGGGAGGGTGCGCGTGGCCTTGTCCCAGGCCCCCGGCCCTGAAGCAGCCGCCCCCTGTCCGGCAGAGAGACAGACAGGAGCGGACGCCATCCTCGCGGCTGCGAGGGGAGACCTGTGGGCCTCAAGGTGTCACCTGACAGACGCAGAACTGGAGGGGACCCGGCAGGGGGCGCTGTGGCAGCGGGGTCAGCCGGCCGCGAGCTGGCCCTGGCTGGACACGTGTGGCCAGCGGGGCACGGGGGCGGGGGATGGGCAGAAGCCAGACCTGGCAGAACACAGTGACAAACATCGGGACAATGAGACAAAACTGGAGCAAGGAGAGACCTAGACACCCACGCAGGGGGAGAGAAGGGAGCCCAAGGGCCTGGGCTGCCGTTGGGTGGCCAGGCCGCGAGGGCAGCCTCTCTGCCCTGTGGCACCTTCGGGTGGGCCCTCTCCCCGGATGCTGTGGGCCCCTTGGAGCTTAGCCTGTGCCAGCCTCCAGTTTCACACGTCCCTCACTCCCAGCACCTCCACGCCAGTGTCCACACTGTGCCTGCTAATGCTCTGGAAACCTGCAGCAGCAAACTCCTATGCATCCCTCAAGGCCCCACACACGTCCGTCCCTATCTCTGACTCTGTGCTTCACTGTACAGGGCAAGTTGCTCTCTGAGCATGCAGAACTTGCTCCCTGCCCCACAAGCACCCAGGAAGTGTTCACCCCGTGAATGAACAAAGCCCTCCACAAGGCAGGGCTCTGCCTGTCATTAGCCATTCCTCCCCTCACACCCTGGAGCCAAATGCAGGGGATGACTGAGCAAGAGGCCTGAACAAGGGCGCTCTGTGCACGCTCGCGGCCCGGGCAGCTTCACAGGGATGGTCTTTGTGCAAAGGAAAATGGCGCCAGGAGCCTAGCAAGGGTCGTCTCCCGTGGGCTGGTGTCCCCCCCCACCCCCAGCTGAGGAGGGAAATGGGTGCGGCCTCTCTCAGAGGAGCTCCGGCTCAGGCTGCCTGTGGGTAGGGCGGGCCGCAGGAGCCCAAGACTGCACTCAAGGGGGACACTTGTCCTTGAGGCCAGCTCCCGGGGTTGCCCAGGAGCGTGAGCTGGGAGCTGGCACGGGAGGGCCGCGCTGGCAGAGCGGGTGAGAACAGGGTGGCGGGTCACGGGTCGGAGGCGGCGAGGCTGGGCAGAGGGCATCTCTGCATTGTGCAGAGTCGAAGACCCCGGGGGCCAGGCACAAGAGTTCACTTCTTTCTGCAAATGCCAGGAGGATGTGGCTGGGGACTTGCCTCCTCGCACCCACAAGCTGCTGTTCTCACTGCCAAAGGGGGCACCTGCGGCTGGGCACAAGCCCACAGAGCCTCCTACCGAGCACTTGCTGGCCCAGCCCTGGGGGCTCAGGCCCACAATCCTAGCCGCTAAGGGGGCTGGGAAATGAGGGCTGCAATAGAAGCCCATGTAGGCAGAAAGGACCATGAGACATTGATCTTCAATTAACTAGCAAAAAGGTGAACGTGGCTCAAGTGGTAGAATGCCGGCTTGGAGTGAAAAAGCCAAGTGAGAGCGTAATCCCCATGTGGACACAAAAATAAAAGGAGAAAGGAAAGGAAGGGAAGGGAGGGAGGGAGGAAAGGGTAGAAAAGGATAAGAAGGAATGAAGGAAGGAAGAGAGAAACAAGAAAGAGCCAGGCGCTGGAGGCTCACGCCTGTCATCCTAGCCACTCAGGAGGCTGAGATCTGAGGATCACAGTTGGAAGCCAGCCCAGGCAGGAAAGGCATCGAGACTCTTGTCTCCAATTAATCAGCAGAAAACTGAAAATGGAACTTTGTCTCAAAGTGGTGGAGCACTAGCCTTGAGCAAAAAAGCTTAGGGACAGCGCCCAGGCCCTGAGTGCAAGCCCCATGATGGCCAGAAAAAAAAAGCATGAAAGAAAAGAAGAGAGGAAAGGAAAGGAGAGCAGATCCTGCGCGAGAGCTCCGGAGAGACCCCCGCCCCCAGGCCTGGGGATGGGCACCCTGGCCACGCACAGACGGCAGGCCCTGAGCAAGCTGGGGATCCCAGCCCCAGCCCCCCCTCCTGCTGCTCCCACCGGGGGGCGGGGCCCGGCAGTGGGCCAGCCCCCCTTTCCCCTGTGCAGATGAGGCAGCTGAGATAACCCCAGAGGTAGCCAGTGGGGTGCCAGCTCCACACCCCGTATTTACCTCGCACCTTCCCTTGCGCCAGGGGCTCCCCCAAAAGCTGACCGAGACACCTCATTAATCCCAGGCAAGACAAATCACCTCATAAATCATCAGAGCGGCCTGGGGAGGCTGCCAGCCCTCGGGCCCTTGCCCCACACTGGGCCGATTGTGCCCACAGGGACCCCTTCCAGCCGCCCGGCTCCTGGCAGCCGCCACGCCCTGCGCGATTCCTAGATGGAATCTTGCTTTCTGCTGTTTTCATTCCCGTCCAGGAGCCGGGCCGTTCTTAGCAGCATTAACCAAGTGTCGCTTTGACTCTGGCAAACCTAGGAAGCCATACACTATGCCAGACAAGCTTCCAGAGCGGCCTGGGCCTGGCAGTGCTGGCTCTCAGGGCCTGATGCCCCCCCCTTGGGGGTGTGGGGGTGTGCATGTGTGAGAGACAGCGATAGGGTAGGTAGTCAGGATTCAGTGACTGGGGGGGGGTACTGGAGAAATGGGAGACTGAGGCCCACAGGAGGGAGCCTGGCAGCCAGGCGCAGTGGCTCACGCCTGTCATCCTAGCTACTCAGGAGGCTGACATCTGAGAATTGTGGTTCAAAGCCAGCCTGGACAGGAAAATCCATCAGACTCTTATCTCCAGGTAGTCACCAGAAAATCAGAAGCGGTGCTGGGGCTCAAAGTGGTAGAGCGCTAGCCTTGAGAGAAAGAGCTCAGGGACAGCGCCCGGGCCCTGTGTTCCAGCTGGCGCTGGAGCCCATCCTGCCCAGGGGTGCACTGGGGAAGGCCTCGGGCACAGGGCTGTGGCATTCACTGGCATTGAGGGGCCCAGGTAGTGAGGTAGGACGCCTTCCTGGTCCCCTGCCTGGGTGGAGGGGGCTGTGGCAGTGCCCAGCAGGAAACCAAGTTCCAAATGGGGCCCCGGAACGGCTGTCCCCTGGTGGCCGAGAGACATTAGCCATCACCAATGCCACCATGAGATGCCAGCTCAGACTCCTGGCTCAGGCAAGGGTCTCGGGGCTCTGTCCCTCCCTCTCTTCCTTTATCCCACTCCTCCTCCCTCTCTCTCTTCCTCCTTCCTTCAAGGCCAACTCCAACCTGGGGAGGGGGGTCAGTAGCTGCATCAAGACATCAAGCCACACGTTCAGAACATCCCAAGCACTGAGAGCTACGTAACTAGAGCCCCCCCCCCCCCCCCAAAGCAGCAGCATCTGCGTGGAGGCCCAGCACTTCCCGGGACACAGCCCCATCCTGAAGTGCAACCCAGGCTCCCCGCACTCCACGTGCAGCAGCAAAACAGGGACGGAGACAGAGAGGGAAAGGGAGAGGGGGAGAGTACCAGGGAGAGGAGAGCCATGGGAGAGGTAGACTGTCCTGTGAATGAATGCACGGGCTGTTCGCATTATTCCCTGGAAAGAATGATGGATGAGAACCCTGCAAAGCCAGCCACTCGCACATCTATTTTTCTAAGGGGGGGTGGGGGTGGTGAGGTGGGATGGAGAGAACTTTCCTGAAAGGACTTGGCTTTCAAGCATGAAGTTAAACAACTCCACTTGGCAGGCAGACAGCGCCTGCGCTTGCCAGGCCGAAGAAGGTGGGCGCAGCGTGGTCATAATGCGCCCATTCACCGCCCACTGCCAGGGCTGGCAGCGCCCAGCCACGGCCGCGGGGCCAGGGCACCAGCAACCCCCAGCGGCGGGTCCCCACTGAGGCACGGAGGCAGCGGCCAGCTCAAGGATGGACGGAAAAGGTCCAGCTCCAAGCCGAGGACGCAGTGCGGAGGGAGCGGCCAAGGGCTCCAGGAGGAAATCTCCATCAGTAGCTGGGGTCAGGGGTCCCCCAGCTCCCGGATTGTCCTGCTGAGCCTGGTCCGCGTTCCCACGCAAATGCGTGGCCTAGCTTCTTCCTCCCACGGGGCCACGACCGGGACCTCACCACGGGCTGTGGGGCCGGTCACCTTGTTAAAGTCATGTTCTTAAAGTGCTGTTGCCTTTAGGGCTGCTTAGTCCTGGGACGGCGGACACGCCCATCCCGCAGAGGACAGCTTTGTAAATGGAGTGGATAAAAACGTAGGGCCTGTGGTGCGTGATCTAGGGGTACAGAGATCCTATGCATTAGGCAGCAACCAGAGATGTAAGCTCTGGATGCAAAAGGGCCTGACACTTAAGTGTACAACATCTGTCCCCAAGCTTGTCTGCAACCTTGCAATGGCAGGAACAACGTCTGCAAGGGTCTGGACGAGACTGGCCAGTGGGTCGGCCCTGCCTCTCCCACGGTTTAGGAGGGCACTGCGGAGTTCCGGTCAGCTGCTGCGCGGGGGTGGGGTGGGGTGGGGGGAACAGTTGTTTATAATCAAGTTATAAATAATAAGCTTATAAATAACGGGCTTGCCGGCGCTGGTGGCTCACACCTGTAATCCTAGCTACTTAGGAGGCTGAGATCTGAGGATCATGGTTCAAAGCCAGCCCAGGCAGGAAAGACCATGAGACGCCTATCTCCAATAAACAACCAGAAAACCAGAAGTGGCGCTGTGGCTCAAGTGGTAAAGCGCTAGCCTTGAGCTGAAGAGCTCAGGGACAGCACCCAGGCCCAGAGTTCAAGCCCCACGACCGACAAAAAATAAAAATAAATAAATAAATAAATAACGGGCTTTGCTGGCAACATGGCCAGTTCCAAAAACAAAGGGCTGCTAGACACACAGCAGTGTGGACACCTAGTCCCCGAAGATGGTGGGCAACATCCTTCCCCAGTGCCGGCCTTCCCTCCACAGCAGATGAGAGGAGGGACGAGGTGACCCTGGGGTGGGACCCGGTGGGACCCTTCCCCCCCTTCGGAGTCTGCTTCCAGAGCGCCGTCCCCTGCGAGTGGTGGCTGCGAACACGCTGGCACACCACCGTCGTGTGGAGAGCTGGGGAATCCGCGCTGTAGCCGAGGGCGAGATGCCCGAGGGGTTCACCTGCAGCCCCTCTGGGCCAGGTTGGGAGAGCAATGGCCACCTGGGCGCGCTGAGAGCCAGCTCTGAGGTGGCCCAGGGGCACCGTGCTGCGGTGGTCACCGACACCCAGGGGCACTGCCGGCTGGGGGCAGAACCGGGGTAGGGAGCAGAGGTGCCAGGCTTGCTGGCTGCGCTCCTGCTCTCCGTCCGGGGTCCCCTCATTCTTAGCGGACTTGGCTGGGGCCATGGTCGCGTCCTGAGGCACCCCGGTGGGCGGCACTGCTCATGGCAGCGGGACTTTTCTCCCGCTCCTCTTCCTCTTCTGCAACCCACCCAGGAATTCCTGTCTCATCCCCGGGGACCCTGGGAGCCCCAGCCATGCAGCCACGCCACAGCGACACAGCTGGAGAAGGGCCTGCGGAGGAAATTAGCTCATGTCTACGTTCTCCAAGCCAGCTGCCCCCCCAGAGGGCGTCCTGAGGCCACGTTTTCCTCATTAGAACACGGACGAAGCGGGCTGCCTGCTGAGCGCGCTGCGGCGGCCCTGGCTGACAGCAGGGCGAGGCGGACTGCGGCTCTTCCCAAATCCACGCTCGCCGTCAGGCCCACCCAGCCTCGTGTGGGCTTCACGCCACAGAAACCAGCGAGCCGGCGGCTGGGCTCAAGGCACAGGCTTGAACTCGCTGGTCCCAAGCCCCCCTAGGGGTTAAAAACCATTCCCCAGGCCGGTAACAAGACAGTGAATAATACTAACCACTATGAATGCAGTGTGAGAGCAGACCTTTTATTTGTAAATTAGCATCTAAACTATGTTTTGTAGTTTTGTATTAACTTTAGTAACAGCAGGACAGGGCAAGAGGAGTGGGTTCCACTCTCCCCTGCCAGCCTCCCTGCCGGCCTCCCTACGGCCTCCCTGCCCGCCTCCCTGCCGGCCGGGCCGCCCCCCCCCCCCCCCCCCCCCCCCCCCCCCCCGTCTCAGGGAGCCCGCCTTTCCTCCAAGGTGCAGCTCAAGTCTCATCTCTGCCCTGAAGCCTCCCAGGCCTTCACAGGCCCCGCACAGTGGCACCTGCTCTGTCCTCCGTGTGCCTCTAGGAGGGGCTCTGGGTGGGGCCACCTCACTCCCCGGCCTGTGCTCAGTCGAGGGAGGAAAAGGCCTAGAGGCTCGCCTCAGGCTTCTAGTCCACTGACAGCCCCAGGGGATGGATTTGCACCATTGACCTTCCCTCTCCTTCCCAGACGTCACCCAGACAGAAAATGAGACCGCAGGGCTCAACATCTGGACAGCTGGGGGGTGGGGGGGGGGGCGGGCAGGAGGGAGGGGCAGACCCTCAGGACTCAGCAGCTGCACTGCTTGGGACCTTGGCCATCTTGCCAAAGAAGAGTTGACTCCAAATGTTGCCTTAAAATATCAAACAGATGCTAGGTGCTAGTAGCTAGCTACTAGGAGGCTAACATCTGAGGATCACACACACACACACACACACACACACACACAGATGGGCAAAAAAAATCTGAATAATTTGTCTAAAGGGGACATAAAGATGGCCAATAAACGTAAGAAAGATGCAGGGCGCTGGTATTCATCTCCAAGACCCACACAGAGGCCACTCACCCACTTACCAGGCTCACTAGAAGGAAAAAGTCCGCTGATAAGGACATGGGGAGACTACAGCTCCCACAATCCACCGAGCGCTGTGTGAAGTGCTATGGCCTCTCTGGGAAACCGGGCGGCAGTTCTTCATGACACCACATGACCTAGGATCCCACTCCCGAAAACATGTGTCCTCAGGAGAACTCATACATAAATGCTTATAACAGCATTACTCAGAAGAGCTAGTGGCAGAAACAACCCACATGCCTATTAACAGAGGGATAAACAACTGTAGTGCATTCAAGAAGGAACAAAGCACTAACATACACCACAACATGGTTAGACCTAAAAAACATTATGCTAGCTGGGCACTAGTGGCTCATGCCTGTAAATCCTAGCTACTCAGGACGCTGGGTTCCAGAGGACTGAGGTTCAAAGCTACCCTGGTAGACAAATTGAGAGACTCTATCTCCAACTAACTAGCAAAATGCCAGGCTGGTGGTGTGGTTCATGTGGTAGAGTGCCAGGAGTGAGCAAGAAAGCCAAGTAAGAGCATGAGGCCCCACATTTAAGCCCCATATCAGTAACAAAAAGAAAAAGAAAATATGCTAAAGGGTAGAAGCTAGACACGAGAGTATACACTGCTACAACTTCATCCATAAAATGCCCAGAATAGGAAAACCTATAGAGACAGAAAGTAGATTATTAGTTGTTTTGGGCTAGAAAGATAAGAAAGTAGCTAAAAGAGCCAAGACTTCTTTTTGAGGTAATAAAAACACTCTAAAGTTAGGGGCTAGTAAGGTGGCTCAGTGGTAGAGTGCTTGCCTTGCATGCCTGAGGCCCTAGGTTTGATTCCTCAGCACCACGTAATGGTAGAGCCTTGAGCTGAAGAACTGAGGGACAGAGCCCAGGCCCAAAGTTTAGGCCCCACGACTGGCAAAAAAACAAAAAAAACACTCTAAAATTAATTGATGGAAAGGGTTTGTGTGTACAAACATATGCCCCAACTGTGTGGATTACATGGAATGTGAATTATTTATCTATAAGTTTTTTTAAACAAACATTTAGTGGGAACTGATAAAGCAAATACTGACAAACTGACAAAGCTGGCAGGACAGAGGGCATTCCACATCCATGGGGAAAGGTGGACTATGAAAGGTGCTGTCACGCGTGGTCATCCACAGGGAAGCAAATTAAATCCCTGCCTCACACCACACACACGTCAAATTCACAGGAGCAACACTTTAAAACCTCTGAAGGAGGGGTGGGAAGGTAGCTCCGTGGGAGAGTGCTTGCCTTGCATGCATGCGGCCCTGGTTCAATTCCTCAGCACCACATGAGGAGAAAAGGCCGGAAGTGGCACTGTGGCTCAAGTGGTAGAGCTGAAGAGCTGATGAGCTGAGGGACAGGACCCAGGCCCAGAGTTCAGGCCCCACAACCGGAACCCCCCCCCAAAAATAAATAAAACCTCTGAAGGAGAATGTAGAGGAATATTATAACCAGGAGAGAGAAAGAATTCTTAAGGGTAGAAAAGTTACCAGCCATAATAAAATGACTAGCAAATCTGCTTCTATTTTAATATAAAATGCTTGCAAAGTGGAAAGATGACCACAGGTTGGTAGTACATCTTATACCAGCTAGAAATGACCAAGGAAGGGCCTAGAATGAGTAGCCAGGTAACAAGCAGTCCACAGTGCTACACGAAGGACAGGAATAGATTTTTCACAAAAAGGAGCTTTGAGAGGCTGGGAAGGTGGCTCAGTGGGAGAGCGCTTGCCTTGCATGCATGAGGCCCTGGGTTCCATTCCTCAGCACCACATAAGCAGAAGAAAATAAAAAGGCCAGAAGTGGCACTGTGGCTCAAGTGGTAGAGGGTTAGTCTTGAGCTGACAGCACCCAGGCTGAGTTCACGCCCCACAACCACCTGGTGGTTGAGCCAGGAGCTTTGAGCCAGGTGCCAGTAGCTCACTGCTGTAACCCTAGCTACTCAAGGGGCTGAGATCTGAGGGTCACAGTTTAAAGCAAGCCCAGGAAGGAAAGTTATGAGACTCTCATCTCCAATTAACCAGTGAAAGACCAGGAAAGAAGCTGTTGCTCAAGTGGTAAAGCACCAGCCTTGAGAGAAAAAGCTAAAGGACAATCCCAAGGCCTTAAGTTCAAGTCCCAGGAGGAGCACACAAAATATAAATAAATAAATGAATAGTTTTATAACAAAGGAGGCTCAAGTGGTCACCACACATTTGAGCAAGTGCTCAACTACACTAACATAGAAGACGCAGGTTATGCTAAAATGAGGTGTCATTCCACACATCTGACTACAAAAGAACTGGCCTGGCTGTAGGGAAATGGGCCTCCTGGCCGCTGCGCTCCGGTGTGGTCAGAGGAGCTTTCCAGACCATGAGAGGGACAGCGCTCCTGGGGGCAGCTCCACGGCTTCTGCCCTGGGCCGGCAGGATGTCCCCCCCACAGAAACAAGAGACCTGCCAGCCCGGCTTGGATGTCTGTGCACGGACGGCCTCTCGGAGGGGGACAGGTTCCCTGGCAAGTTCGAGCACGTTTGCACAAGGGGATGCGACCAACTCTGCCCCCCCACTCCCCACTGTAGGGTTGATATGCATGGAAAGGTCGGGAACCACCCTCATGTCCACTGGCAGGAGCCTGGGCTACATCGTGGGACCGGCACACGGAGGGCCTCGCCCAAACGCTGGCGGTGAGGCGCCAGGCACCCCATGAGTGGGGGCGATGTGTGGCGCGCCCTGTGGGCACCACATCCAGTGAACACAGCGGAAGGAAGGAAACCGGACAGCGCTCAGCACCCACCTTCCCAGAGGCTCCCAGCGCCCCCGGCAGGCAGGGGCGACGCGGATCGCCAGTGCAGGCAGCAAGCTGCCCCTGGCAAAAGACCTCCAAAAGCCCGGTCCCCCAGCCAGCCCCAGAGGGAAGGTGGAGGCCCGGCTCCTGTGCCCAGCTGCAGCGCTGACACGGCAGGTGCTGCGGACACTTGTCTTCCGGAGACTCCAGCGCTCAGCACCGTGCCGGGCACAGGGGCTGGGAGCCAGGGTCGGCCCCTCATTCCCCAGCCTGACTCACCCGCAGAAGCCCGTGTCTACCAGGAGCCTCCTGGGGCCCCAGTCAAGGCCGGGATGTTGGCGTGCCCAGCGGTGCCAGGCACTTTCCAAACCCAGAACCGAAGTGTGGTGGTATCACCAGCGACATCCCCGCGGACGCCAGGCTGCCTGGGCACTGCCCCCGCCCCAGTGAGAGCATCTTCCAGTCAGACGCTGGGCCTGGGCCCTTCTAGTCTGTGGCACTGTGCTGCTGGCACAGGGGTACGTGTTTATAAGTAGCGCAGCACAGATTCAGATGTGTGCTTCCTGAGACCTGCCTGCCCTCCCTCCCTCCCTCCTCACCCCTTCCTTCCCTCCCCACTGTCTTACAGTATCGCTTTCTGTCCGACCCCCGTGTCCATTCCGCCCGTCCTCCTCTGTGCAAGTCCAGGCCCATGTACCCCCGCGGTGTGGGCAGCCCGCTGCAGGAGCACACAAAGACACGGGAGGGTCTGTGTCCATGCGGTGCTCCACTCTCCTGGGAAGTGGGGTGCACAGAGCAGCCCCCCAGCTTTCCTTTGGCCTGGGGACCAGAGCTGGTGACAGGACAGGTCTGGAAGGCTTCTGGAAGGTGACCGCTGGCGGGAGCTGGCCTCCAGTCTCGGGGCCTGGATGCTGGGGATGCTCTGGCATGGGCTCTGGTTCTCTACCGGGCACCACACCCTGGCACTGATGGGCGTGGGTGGGTGGCCTGTGGACCTTGGAGGAGCAGCTGAGCAAAACCCAAATGGCTTAATGGAGTCCGGGTGGCCTGCTCCCCCTCCCTCCCCAGCGCGGCCCTGTGGTCTCTCGGGAGCTCAGAGCCCAGGGCTGACCTCACACCCAGGCTGAGAGGAGTGAGCCTCGGCTGGACCAGGGCCGTAGCAGCCGGAGGGACATTCTGAGCAAATGTCTAAGTGGGGGAGAGGCCAGGGAGGCGAGGTGTGGGCACGTGTGTGTGCACACTCGTGTGCATGCTTACATGAGAACAGGGTGTGCGGAACCCAGCACTGCTTCCTGTGGGAGGAGACGGGACCCATGGAGACGGTCTGAGGGGAGGAAGGCAGGGCCAGGCCGGCCACCTGGGTCACCTGGAGGGAGACCCCTACCGGGCCTGCTCGCCTGCCCCAGGGCCCCAGACACCGCAGGGCCCCCATGGCTGGAGGCAGGTCCTGTGGGGAGTCCAGTGACGATTTACGGAGCAAATTAACTTTTCCTCTGGGCCGATAAAAGCGCAGGGCGGGCTCCTTCCAGGGGACATCTTGCTGGAAAACAAGGTTCGCTGGGGGACAAGCCCGTGCGTGGGCTGGCATGGGGGGCACTTGGCCCCCAGGAGCCTTGTCTCAGTTCAGGAGACACAGCTCCGGCTGGCTGTGCTGGTCAGGAGCAAGGGGCCAGACAGCCCCCCAGACCTCCCCCGGAAGAGACCCTCTGTCCAGCAGGCATGGCCCCCATCTGGCCTCCACTTCCTGGCCTCTTCCCAAGGCTGTGAGGGGAGGCTGCTGTGGGTGGGGGCTGACTGGACTCTGTGTTATGCTTTAGCTGCGCAGGGCTCCGTAACAGGCCCTACTAAGGGGCTTGGAGAGATTACGCAAAGCAGCCTGACGCCTGGCAGCGGTCACACACTGGTCAGTTCCCGCCCGCAGGCCGTGAAGCCCGGGGCTGCCCCTGCTTTGTCTCCTTGGCAGGCTGCTGGGGGAGGGGCGGGGAGTCAGGGCTGGCCACGCCCCCTGGACACTGGCAGGTGGACTTGGTGTGGTCTGGGGTTTAGAAGCGCACCTGGGTACAGGCCCACAGGGAAGAGGCGGGGTCTGGGGGGAGGAAGGGCCAGAGTGGAGTGGGGAGGGGGTGTCATACAAGTCCCAGGACAGGCCCTCCACTGGTGCCCTGGCCTCGGCACAGCGCTCACCCTCCGCCTGTTCCCGACCCCTGCGCAGGAAGGACATTGTGTGTGCGCATGTGCAGTGAGACCAGAGGTGGGGAGCCTCCCCACCCCTGCGGGCCTGCGGGTCTGGGGCGAGGTGTAGATCGGGGTCCGGGGGACGATGTGAGGGGTTCTGCAGGCAGGACCCGGGCTCAGGGGCTGTCTGGCCTTCTCTCTGCTCCCCGCTCATCCCAGTCCTCGCACAGCGTGGAGCGGGGGAGGCAGGCCTGCGGGGACACGCGGTGGAGGCCTGGCCCGCCGCTGCCCCCCCCCCCCCCCCCCCCCCGTCCTGCCTCCCCGCGCACACTAGCTCTTTATGTTCTGCTGCCTTTCTTTAAGCGTGTTTCTGGGAAAGCTACCTTTGCACCCGTGCTGCCAGGCGGTTTTTTATTATTATTTTTTCCATACTTGTGCATGCCACTGGGCGGGAGACACGCAGCACGGAGTCCCCTCAGCGGCTAATCATCACACGGGGTGACTGAGAAAACCAGGCCTGAGGTTCCAGACAAGGTGGAGGCGGTCCGTCAGGACAGCACATGCTCCTTCGGTCCGGCCTTGGCTCCCCGAACCACATCCTAGGGCGAGTCCAGAGCGCTCCGCACGCGAAGGCCCTGGCCCTGACGTCCACGCACCTCACCAGCCCAGCGCCCACGCCCGCCCGCAAGCCCGCCTGCTTCCTGGGCCTGTTTCACTCGCTCTTGTGTTCATCTGCATACACGGGCCTCTGGGACTCGGGGTACGGAGGGCACGGACCCCGCTGGGGACACAGGTGGAACAGGGGATGGGGCGCTGGGGATGGGAGCGGGGTGAGGCCAGACTGGGCTAGGGGCTGAAGGCGTCACATGCCCAGAGCTAGCCCAAGACTGCCTCCCCTCTAAGGAGGCTAAGGTACCACAAAAGGAGCCCCCAGGATGCCCGGGTGCCCCTGGCACCCGGGGAGAGGCCAGGAAGTGGCTGGGAAGTCTCTAGAAAGTCAGGGCTGGCCACATCCTCGGCAAGGCCTGCCCCTCTACACAGAACAGTGGGGGGGGGGTTCCATGGGAAGGCCCCCCAGGACCATGCCAAAGCCCTGACCAAGGCTTGGTATGAAGACACACTGTGCCTGGCTACATCTGATGTGCCCTTGTGTTCAGCTATGGTTGGGCATTATTGATGGGAGTCTATCGGAGCTGTGGGGCCCTGGTCAGCAAAGCATCAGAAATATGCCACTCTAGCTGGGCACTGGTGGCTCACGCCTCTAGTTCTTGGTACTCAGGAAGCTGAGATCTGAGGGTTGAGGTTTGAAGCCAGCCTGGTCAGGAAAGTCCATGAGACTCTTATCTCCAATGAGCCACCAGAAAACCAGAAGTGGTGCTGTGGCTCAAAGTGGTTAAACGCCTGCTTTGAGTGAAAAAGCTCAGGGGCAGCGCCCAGGCCCTGAGCTTAACCCCCACAACCCCTGCTATAGGTGTCCACGAGGGGTGTCCACTATAGACTCCCTATTTTTCTCTTCATAAATGCTCCATACTTGGGTGTGAGCAGATGCCGTAAGGCTACTCAAGTATTTCATTTCTGCAAATTAAATGTCCCAAGGGCTCTATGACGAAGCTGCAGGGTCTGAGATGGGTAGGACGGGCGGGTGGTGGGAAGGCAGGAGGCAACAGTCAGAGACAGGTGGCTGGGCTTAGCGCTCTATGCGGGAGAGGTCCCTGGAAAGGGGGGGGGGGAGACGGGGAGAGGCTGCAGGCCCAGCCCAAGTCCAGGACACCCAACACACAGGCATCTAGATGGGGCTGAGCCCTACAGGGAGGCTGAGGGAGCGGAACACCCTGCTGGCTGTGAGGGGCCCCAGGTGAAGGGGAGAATGGGGGGGGTCCTGTGCAGCTCAAGACCCTGGCCTGCCCCCACTCCAAGCTGTCCTGCTGGCCCCACACATCCCAGGGCCATCCCGGGTGCCCAGGGAGGGCTACTGCCTTTCAGGGCCGACATCCTCAGGACGTTGGTGTCCCTGGGAACCTGGCGGCCCCTGTGCTGTAGCTTGAGCGCCAGCACTTGTGCACACGGACCACTGGAGGAGGTGAAGCCAGGCTGTGCAGGAAGGCCTGGGGGTCCAAGCTCCCTGGCTGAGGATGGGCCCCGCACTTGGTCTGGGGGCACCTGCTGCGGGTGCTTCTGCCCCCCCAGCCCAGCAGGGCGGCCCCTCCGTGCTGCTGCTCGTGTGCTCCCCACGTGCCGAGAGCCAGACGACAAGCACAACTTCCTGCTCCGTGCGTCTCAGCTGCCCGCCTGTCGCGCTTCACGTGTATGCATGCAGACAACGCACGCTGTGGGGAGCAGCCAGTGTTGGGCCTCCTGTCCCCCCAGGCTGGAAGGGCGTGGCCACACACGGTTCCCACCGACTGGGTACCAGGGCCTGAGCCGGGCATGCTCACCGGGGGAGACACAGAGCAGCTCGGGGCTCCGGAGTCCCAGGCACCGGGAGGCTGTGAAGATGGCTCTGAATTTCCCAGGCACCTCAGGCAAACCGGGGCCGGCCGGGTCTGAGGGAACCCGTCACAGTCCGGGGTGAGGTGTGGTGGAGGGGTGCTGTCAGCCTTTGCAACGGAGCCTCACTTCTCTCGTCTGCACAACAGCTGTGCTGGCCCAGGACCTGGAGCTCAAGATGCCAAGCGCTCACTCTGGGAACAGGGCTCAGGGATCAGCGAGGCGGGGGCAGCGGGACCCCGGTGCCCTCTGTGGGAGGGTAATGGGCCTCCCTTGCTAAGCCAAAGGATGGGCCCCGCGGGAACGCACATGCCCGAAAGGCACAAGTCCCTTAGTTTAAGGCAGCACTGCTAAAAACCAAACGAGCAACACTGAAAAAACGTAAGGCGTAAGCTCCCCGCTCCCAGTGGTCCTGCAACCCTACCTCAGGAGACTGACGTTTCCACAAGTAACCAAAGAGGGAGATAAAAACACGTCATAGGGAAATTCAGGCAACAGCTGGTGCGTTGTTAACAGAACATGTACCGATGCTGGGTCGCTGGTTGGGAGCAAGACACTACAGCACACAGACGCGAGCCGCAACTGACAACGCGGCAGCAGAATGCTCGCTGCCTCCGAAACCTTTCTGTCAATGTGAAGTTACTCCAAAACAAAGGCTTCGCCGAGTGTGGTGGCACATGCCTGCGATTCCAGCAGTCAGGAGGCCGAGGAAGAAGGACCATGGGGCCAGGGTGAAAATGAACAAACGCTTCAGACCAGTGGAGAAATGCACAGAGCACAAAGGGCTGGTGCATGGTTTGAGTGGCATAGCCCCCGCCCCCGCCTAGCAAGCATGAGGCTTTAAGTTCAAAGCCCAGTACACACACACACACACACACACACACACAGTGGGCAAATACAGTCATAATGTCCAATGTATACAGGCGAAAAATGGATGCAGGTAACTTGAGGGGCCAGATGGGGTTGGGAGAAGTGGAGAAGAACAATGGAGGAGTGGTATTGATCAAGACGCGCTGCACTCATAAACTGAGTTGTTGAGTTGAAAACCCCTTTGTACCACTAAAGACGATAAAAAGACACTCACCATGCTGTCCACTGACAGATACAGATGTTACACTCCATAAACACTTAAACGTGGATAAAACTTGTTTGCAAGTTAGGACGCCCATTCACTCAGCACCGTGGCTCCCTGGTCTTGGGGGCCTCGCCCTTGCAAGGGCAGACAGGCCAGCCTGGTCCTTGCGATTCCCCCAGGAACCTCAAGCCGAGCCTCTCAGCATCGTGTGTGTGTGTGTGTGTGTGTGTGTGTGTGTGTGTGTGTGTGTGTGACATGAGATGTGGGCATTCCCGGGCACAGCGCCCCCCCTCCCCCGTCATGTTTGCCTTTTCCTTTGGCTTGGAAAAAATGGCTCTCCCAGCTCTGCCCTCAGACCTCCACCACCGAGGTGAACGCAGCCGGGACAGCCGGGGCAGTAGGCCCTGTGGCCTGCGCTGCAGTTCCCGGGGCCAGACTGGCCTGCAGGCCATCCCTCCGGGGTGGACCTGCAACATGGCTGTGTTGAGGCCCCTGAGAAGGCTTCAGTCTTCCACGGGCTCAACCCTGAGCTGTGATCGAAACTCGGGAGAGAAAACCACATTCTACGAGCCCCTAGGCCGCTCGGCTATCTCCTGTGCCAGTCTGTAGGCAGAGCCCTGGGGAGAGGACAGGCGCACTCCAGGAGGGTGCTGACCCACCCATACACGTGTGAGGAGGGCGCAGATCTGAGGGCCATCAGGTCGGCTTGGAACAGGGCACCCTGCGCCCTCCCCCGTCCCTGCTGTTGGCCCTGCCCGGGACAGCTGCTCTCCTCCAGTGGACGCCCACTGGAGGCTGCCCGGGCTCTAGAGGGAGGGCTGAGCACAGACTCATGGCAAACGAACCCAGCCTGGGCTCCCCGGTCCCTGGCTCCTGCTGCCACTTCATTAATCTGCACCTCGGAGCAGTGGAAAGGTCGCCAGCAGCAGGACGGTTGTGTACACAAATACTGAGCCAGGGGAGCGGTGTACGGTGGCCGGCGGGAGGCCGGACACAGGGTGATCACTCACAGGCTCTTGCCGCACTGGCTGCTTTCCGTGGTGTCAGCTACTACAAGCTATGGCGGAACAGAACTGGGAAGAGATTGGCACAACAGATTCCTACAAACGGTGCCAGGCCAGCCCTGTACCACTCACCCACATGAAGCTTGGGGCAGGCACGGCTGAGCTTGGGAGGGAAGGCGGGCAGAAGCTACAGCGAAGCACCCCCCCCCACACACCTTCCAGCTCAGTGACCCCCAGGGGACAAGGGTGCTCCGTGCGCCCAACGGTGTCAGCCAGCGATGATAACCAGGCTCCTAGCAGCAGAGGTAAGCCAAGAATCTGGAGGGTGAATAATGCCACAGGCAGCCTCCAGGGTCTGGCCCCTCAGGGTGAGAGGAGAAGGTGCAGCCAGGAAGCCAGGCCCGGCTGGGAACCATGAGGCCCAGCCACACCTGTCCCTGGCCTCTCCCAGAGAGACGCACGCACCGCAGGGCATGGCAACTGCCCACAACAAACACGGTGCAGCCGCCAAGCGAGGCTCTGTGGGCCACCGAGGGCAGGACAAGCCTGGCCCCTCACCCAGGCCCTCTGAGGGCGGCAGGGGGCGCTCTCAGCACCGTGCCTGGGTTTCTGCTGCTCCGGGATGAGGAAAGTGAGGAAATCCCGGTACTCCTTTACTCCTGCAGTGCCACCCCCTCCCCCGCTGAAATCTGATCCAGGGACTCAAGCTGGCAGCCACCTTCTCAGCTCTGACGCTGGCCTCCTCAGCTGTCTCCCAACGACCTTGAGCAAGGCCAAAATGCCCTCCCTGTGCCCTCAGGGCTCTGGCTTCTTCCTGCCCAGACCTGGACGTGCGGACAAGCGATGCCGGAAAGGACCTTGAAGTTCTTGGGTGACAGCAGCCATGCAGCAGGCTTGGTGGGGGCTGTTTCTTCCTGCTTAGCCACTGAGCACTGGGCCTATTCTTTGTGTTTCTTTTCATTTTTGACATTGGGTCAAACTGTGAAGCCCAGGCTGCCCTGGAACTTGCTATGTAGCCCAAGGTGATCTTAAACTTGTGATCCTCTGTCTCAACCTTCTGAGCGTGGCGATTACAAGTGTGTGCTACTGTGTTACTGCGTCCTTCCTAACACTGTCCCTGAAGGACACGGGGCCAGGCAGAAAACTCCGGCTGGAGAGCTATTAGCTTTAAAAGGTGGAAGCTGGTCGGGCCTCGGGCTGGGGCCTGGGACCCACAGTTCAGCGAGGGTGGGAGCCCGTTGCTCTGGAGGGGTGGCCATCCCGGAGGCCCGCCCAGACGCCGGAGCACCGTCAGGGCTGCCTGAGCAGCTGGGGCACAGAAGCTTTCAGAGGGGCCCACCCAGCTGTGAGACACCCCTCGGAGTGTTCTCTGCTCCTCTTTGCTCTTCAGGTCCCTCTTCCTGCCAGCCTGGGGTGAGGACCCCGTGCCCCGCACAGTCACCAAGGCCTCTCGCTGAGGCAGGGTCCAGTCACACCTGTTTGTTCAGAAATTTCTGGCTGGAACACCAAGGGCCACTGGGCTCTCAAGGCCTACAGTTCGTTTGTGCCGGTGCTGGGCCTTGAACTCAGGGCTTCGTGTTCTCTTCTGGCTTTTGTGGTCAAGGGTGACACTCCACTATTTTGAACCACACCTCCATGTCTGGCTTTTGGCTGGTTCATTGGAGATAAAAGTCTCATGAACTCTTCTGCCCCGGCTGACTGAATCAGGACCCTCAGATCTCAGCCTCCTAAATGGCTTGGCTTACAGCTGCCCAGGGAGTCCAGTCTTCATTGGTAACTTTTTCACTTCCAGCCTTCGGTCCCTGTCGGTCTCACCAACAGGCTGAGCGAGAACGCTGGGCTGTGAGTGGGCATGCTTTCCCAAGCGCCTCTCGCAGAGCGCGGGCGGGCGGCGCGTGCCGAGGGCGGCGCGTTAGCAGCCAGGGGGGAAAGCTGCGTCAGCTCCATCTAGACTTGCTTGCTCAGACCCGGGCACCTGGACTGCGAGGGAAAAACAAAACGGCCAGGAGACCGTAAGTGGGTGCTGGGCCTGCCTGCCACCCCGCAAGTCCTCTGGAAGGCTGCGCTTCTGTCTGGATGTAGCACACGCATGTGCGCGTGAGAGAGCCTGGCTCCAGAGGCACCTGGGCATAGAGGCTCCGGGACCATGTGGTGGGCTGTGCGGGGCAAAGTAGGCCAGTGCCCTCCGCGAGTAGCTCAGGCATCAACGAGGGGCCCTTTTCAAAAACGTAACTAAGGCAAAAAGGGTTGGTGGTGTGGCTCAAGTGATGGTGCATCCGCCGGGTCACTGCAAGGCCTGGAGTTCAACCCCCCAAAATAACACCCCCCCCACATGACGAGGAAAGATCAAACAGGTGAAATGCAGCTACTCAGGAGAGCCCAGGCAGCGCAGGACTGCGGTCCCCGGCAACGGTGACCCCAGCGAGGCCACTCCGACCTCTGTGGGACCCCTGCTCGTCCTGGGGGGGGGGCAGTGGGCACGGCCCAGGTGCAGCCAAGCAGGCTGGGGGGAGCTCATCTGCTCCCACACTTGAGCAGAACTGTAGACTTCTCCCGTTCAGGGCTTTTTCCTCTTTCTCCCAAACATGCCTTTGTCACATTGATATCTGTGGGGCCAGAAGATTAGCTTTTAAGAACAGGACTCGGCTTCCCACAGCTGGCCCCTTCAGCAGGGGGTCCACCTGGGGTGGGGTGACAGTAGGCCTTGACTCCTCCCTGTGGAGGGACCCCCAGGGCCCCGGATGGAGAATAAAGGAGCTCAGGTCCGTGCTCAGTATCAGTGCTGAAGTTCCAGCCACAGGGATGGCCAGAGATCACAAGGGTTTTGTAAACGTTAATGACGGTCGCCTTAATTAGCGCCAAACCCACTGGTCTATGGATTATATTAGGTTTATAAGTGTAATTACCCTACCAGGCATTAGGATTACAACGCTTCAGTGAAACCCCAGACACAGCATATAAATTAGCAAAGGGCAATCCGGAGTGTTTAGGGTCGGGTGGGCAACATGCTGGCTCTCTGGAGCCACACCCTGCGGCTGAGCCCTGGGGGCCATGGGGAATTTGGAGGGAATAGGGAAGGGGGGGCGTGTATCTCTGCTGGTGTAGGCCAGCTGGTCATTCCCTGGTCCCTGGGTCCTCAACTCTCATGGGCCTTCCACAGCCACATTCTGCCACCAGCAGCATACCATGTCACCCAGCCTCCTCCTCACCACATTGCAACTACACTTTACCTAAAAACCGATACCAAAAGTATCTTGGGTGAAGAGCCAACCGGAGGGGGACGGGCAGAGCCTCCTCCATCAGCTCCCGCGGTGTGAGGCGCGAAGACGACCCTGGGCACCCAAGCCCGCGCGCCTGCACACATCCATCCATACGTGCACACGCCCACACCCAGTCCCCGTCCCAGGGCCTCTGGGCCAGGTCAGTGGGGTGGAGGGTAGGCTCCAATGATGAGCTCTAGTCTGAGAAGGGCCGGCCTGGGGACATCAGAACTGTCGGAGCCCAAGGTGGGCCCCCGGCAGGTCCCGGGTCAAAGGCAGACGCCTCAGTCTGGCGCTCCGCAGTACAGACCTCCGAGTCTCAGCCCCGCTGGTCTCCAGGAATGGAACTCACGGTAGTCGCAGGGGTACCTCTACCCAAGGCGGCCATCAGCCTGGCCTCCCAGCGGAGGTCTGGTGGCCAGGCTGTCAGCCTGCTGTCTGCGATGGCTCTGAGACGCCCATACCTCCAGGCCTGACACAGCCGCTCCACTTGCCACAGGTGCCTCTATCTGCCCCTTGCCTCATGGGGCAGGACTCCCAGCTGCCTGCCCTGCACCCCCATCCACGCGTGCTGTCAGAGGAAGGGACAGGTGAGAATCACTGGCCTTGGCTCTGCGCCTCTGGACGTGGGTTAATGGAATCCATGCACCCACAGGTCAGGCGAGAAAGCCGCTTTTCCCTGGAGGGCAGTGAGAATGGGATGAATGGACGTGGGTGTGCGGTGTGCGTGGGGGACCAGGTCTCCCGGGCCGCCAGGGCACACGGCAGAGTTCAGGGAAGGGAAGGGCACGGATACCAGATCTGGAAGGCTGGGGGCTTTCTGGGATGACTCAGGCCAGCACCTCTCATTTCTCCAACTCACCTAAATTCCCCCAGAAAGAGGCCCTGAATAGCCCCTGCCCATGTCTCTGGTCCCGTGAGACCTGGCTAGAAATAAGTCAATTCTGCTAACTTGTCATTAGAGACCTTCACACAATCCCTTGAGACCCTACCTGAAGGAAGCGCGCCCTTCCTCTGCCACATCCTGCCACCAGGGGGCGCCAAGGAGCCGAGCTGGTTAGCAGCTCTGGCTTCAATCGAAGCTGGGCCAGAACCACAGGAGGCTTTGCTCCTCTACACCATGGGGTGGAGGAAAGCACGGACCCCCCCCCCCCCCCGGGCCTCAAGCCAAGCGAGGCTCTGAGCTTGCAGAGGGTCTGTGACACTTGGTTCTCCAAGCCTGCCCGTGGGCTGGGTGGCGGTATCCCTGTCCAGGGATACTCACAATGGGCAAGATGAGCCCAGCAGGCTTTTGGTTTGTTCTTTTCTTCAGTGCTGGGAATCGAACCTAGGGCCTCACATATGCTAGACAAGCCCTCTGCCTCTGAGCTGCTTTCTACAAGATGGGCTACTCATAGGCAGGCCTTCTATCCTTGGCTAGCCTCTCTAATGAACAGATTGAGGCTGTGGGGGGCGGGGTGTCCCCATGGCCTGGGGCGGGGGTGGGGGCCTTCTCTTTAGATGCCATCTCTTGGCGGGGGGGTGGAGGGCATCAGGAAGCTTCTGGATCATGGTGTGCACAGAAGGCTCTGGACCTGGCAGTGAGGCCAAGGAGACACCACTCAGCCTTCCAGGGGGCTGATGTAGCCCCTCCCTGTTGTACAATTGGCTCCAGGCTGAGTCTGGACGCTGCCTGCTCTCTAAGCCCCAATTCATGCTGCCACCTGGAGCCTCCAGCCCCGGGGCTACCACACAGGGCCCCAGCACACTCAGCGTCTCACAGGGCACCCCGATACCAGGGCACCTCAAGGCAATGGGGTCCCAGGACCTCACATGGAAGCCAGGAGGCCTGGAACTGGCAGGGAAACTGAGTCAGAATAACAGAGCAGGAGCTGCAAGCAGGAGCTGTAGAGTTACTTGGAGTCCAGGGCTTGTTAGGTTGTTACTGCCTAGAGCCAATGCTCAAATTCTTTACTTAAATCCCAGAGGCAACTATATTTACCTTAGGATTGTTGTATAAAAAGAGAAAAAAAAATGCTCGCACATTTCCTGGCACATTGTGAGGAGCAGATTCTTCTAGAAAGATGGCTATGTTATTACTAGAGCCACCTGGTAGAGACAGCGCCACAGTCCCTGTGGCAGCCCCTGGCTGGGCACTGTCCCTCCCCTCAGCGGCCTATAGCCTGCCAAGAGCCATTGTTTAAACCCGCCCTCCCATCCACACCTCCTGGGCCTCGGTGGCGGCGGCTGGGATTTCTTTTAAATAGTTCAGGTTCTCAGAGGTCTTCTGCCAACTGGGGGCCCATCTGGCTTCTTGCCTTTAGGGGTCTCTTCCAAGAGGTATCCCCCATTCCCTCAAGCCCTGTAGCCCCTGGCCCTGTATGCCCCTGGGCACCCCAGCTCACGGACCCCCTCAAGGAGATTCTACTTTGGGATGCAGAGTAGGGGTGGTGTCCACCTGCTCACGGCAGGAGTGGGGGGCTCTCCCGGGCCTGCAGGAGCCAGGACACAGGCCCAGCCCCGATCTGCCCCAGTGAGAGCCGTCTGGGTTGGCCTCCGAGGGACTGAGTTTATTTTAAACTATTTCACATGGAAACACTGAAGCTTCCTCTTCAGCAGAGGCTTCCAAGTAAGTTAACCCCTTCTTCTCCCAGCTTCTGTCCTGCCAGAACTAAACAAGGACTGCCTTCTCCACACTGCCTAGATCCTGCCAGGCCTCCAGAAACTGTTTCCCTGGGAGCCACAAGGCCCCTGGGTGGAACATTCTGGAACAAGCCAAAAGACAGGCCCACGCTCATTTGACTGTGGTGTGGCTGGAGCTGGGGGGGGGGGGGGGGGGAAGGAGGCAGCAGTCCCCACCCCAGCCTGCTGGCCTGTCTCCCCCTCTGTAACCGGGCAGATCACTACTTCCTGAATCTCCCCCTTCCTCCCTTCCCCCACCCCGCAGCCATCTTTCCAGGAACTGGGAAGAGACAAAAGAGCTGCTCTCGATGAATTAGGGGCCCAGGTCCAGAAGTCTCACTATTGTCTTCTCAGTTCCCTGAAGGACTGAGCATTCCCGTGGGATGAGGCGCCTGCGCACAGAGTATTTTCTCCCGAGTCAAGACCAGGAGAGATCTGAACTAGCAGACACAGGGATGGAGGTGATCGGTGCTCATTGCGGGCTCACTTCATCTGTAACCCACCCGGCCTTGAGCGCTCTGACCAGCCAGCTGCCCCTGTTCTGCCCAGTACGAGTCAGATATGGGAGACTAAAAACTAAGGGAAAGCCAGATCCCAAAGTTGGACCCAGGCTGGTCCAGCACTGGGGATATGGGGATGTGGCTGTGAGTGCTCGTGAGCGCCCCCTGGAGTCTGACCTGTGTGCCCACCGCAGTACTGGGGCAGCCAGCTGCTCCCTGGACCTGGTGCACAGCACCCTCTAGTGGGGCGAGCAGGAGGCAGCATGAGGGAAAGGAAAGTGGTCTAGAGATCCCACAAGAGGCAGCCAAGCCCAGCTGGAGATGCAGGCCAACGAGGGGAGAGGAGACGAGGGACCGCAGGGAACCGTGCAGAAGGCAGAGGGCAGGTGAGTCCTGGAGGAGCCGACCCCGCTCGGCAATGCCCTCCACGTCAGAGGTGTATTCTCAGATGGCCCGGCCAGGCTGGCTGGTGTGGGCTAGCCTTCTGCCAGGTGAGCCTGGACTCAGCCACCTGGATCACCCCTGTGCAGCTGGAGGACACCGGGGGCACACTGCCAACCACCCTCCGCCCTTGGACGGGTGCCTTGGGGTTGTCATCCACTTGTCCCACAGGGGCAGCTGGGGTCCTCGCCAGACACCAAAATGAAGCCCCATCCTCACGTAGCCCCGGAAGGTGTAGCGGACACCCCTCCTTCCTTCCAAAGCCACAGAAATGAGTCCCCTGACCCGAGAGTGGAGCCCTACCCTGAGCCCCTAGAGTGACCCCCACAGAGGAGGGGGCGAGCGGCTGGGCGGGACTCTCCCCCGTGGGGGGGCCTGTGTCCAGTGAGGGGGGGCTCGGGCTGCAGCAGGGAGCTGCTGTTTGTCAAGTCACGCAGCATGGGGTGGAGACACCCCAGGACCCAGGGACACCCAGAACACATGGGTGTTCTCCCATCACCAGCAGACACCGGTGCTCCTCGGCTCACCCCTGGAGCCGAGCTCCTCGCCTCGGGAGCAGTGGACAGCCAGGACCAGAGGAGCCGGTGGGTGGCAGTTGGGTAGACTCAGCCCTGTCAGCTAGAGCAGCCCAACGCTTATGGCCCTGCCTGTCGGGGCTTGTCTGCTGTGTCTGCAAATGGGAGGTGACTTAAGGTCTCCTCTGGGACTTGGGAATCCATCTCCCCACCTTTCAGTGGCGATCAGGGCCAGGGCTGTCATGGGACCCGAGGGGAACCGCACACAGCGGCCAGCAGGTGTCAGTACAGAGGCTGACTCTGAGCCTTTACTTAGTTCCAGTGCGGGGGGGAGGGGTTTCCCCAGCAGGAGGCCCGCCAGCCTCTGGGGTGGGCTCCAGGGGTGGGGACTTGCACCTGTCCAGGCAGCCCGTTCTATTTGGGGCAACTCTGACACATCTCTGTGGGCACATTTTCGTTCGAGGTGAAGCAAGGTCCTGTCTGGAACTTTACAGACAGGGAGCAAATGAACAGGCAGAAGCTGACGGCCGGGGCCAGAGCTCTGTCTGCCTCTGGATGGTAAAACGTGACACAGGCCCTTGCACACAACGTGCACCTGTGGGAAGAGGCAGACTCCAGGGAGGGTCCCAGTGGGCATGCGTCAAAAGCATGCTGCACTGCTGACTGACAGGGAGCCCTCAGCACCCCTGCTGCATTCTACCTGCATGCCATCAGCCCATCCTTCTCCCTGCCACCACAGGGCCAGGCCACTGTTAAGTGCTCAGGAGATATATGTGATAGGGACAGTAGGGTCTGCTGTGGCTTGAGCGACCCCTGCAAAACCCACGGTGAAACTTCTTGCCACAAGTTGACAGTATTGAGAGGTGGAACCCGAGCCTAGCATGGGTGGCTCATGCCTGTAATCTAGCTACTCAGGAGGCTGAGATCTGAGGATCACAATTTGAAGCCAGTTCAGGCAGGCAAATCTGTAAGACTCTCATTAACTTCTAAAAGGCTAAAAGTGGGGCTATGGCTCGAGTGAAAAAGCTAAGGGACAGGGGCTGGGAAGGTGGCTCAGCGGTAGAGTGCTTGCCTTGCATGCATGAGGCCCTGGGTTCAATTCCTCAGCACCACATAAACAGATAAGGCCAGAAGTGGCGCTGTGGCTCAAGTGGTAGAACGCTAGCCTTGAGCTGAAGAGCTGAGGGACAGCACCTAGGTCCTGAGTTCAAGCCCCATGACTGATCCAAAAAAGAAAAAAAAGCTAAGGAACAGCACTCAGGTCCTGAGTTCAAGCTCTACTGAGCGTGTGCGCGCACGCGCGCGCACACACACACACACACACAGACTTGAGGTTCTGACCTCAAGGGTGTGGTGGTACGTCCCAGTGGCTCGGCCATTTGCCAACTGGGCCTCAGTTTCCCTGTGTGGGTCCCTCTTTCACTCTCTTCCCCACAGGGGTGCGCCATGCACGGCCCCGCGGCTCCCAGGGCTTTAGAAACTTCCAGTCCCCACTCGAGTCTGTCCCATGCGGTGACACCCTTGTTCTTGGGGGTGCTGGAAAAGAGCAGCAGTAAGGACAGATTTGGGGGTGCACCCTGCCCCTGAGGCTCGCCCCAGCATCATGGGCCGTGTTCCCAGCCGTGGCGCAGCAGCGGGGCTCAGGCCTGGGAGGGCTGGGGGAAGGGGAATCCCACAGAGCCTCGTAGCCAAGGTTCATGTTGGGGCAGAGAACATTCCAGGGAGGTGGCCAGCCCAGGCCCCGCAGCCCCTGGTGCGGCATCGCCTTTCTTCTTGGCAGGCGGCCCGGCTGGAGTGCCCCGCTGTGCCCAGCATTCCCACCCTGCCGGCAGACACCACCACAATGCAGCCTTCCGAGCTGTCACCTGTTTCGGCCCCAGGAGACCCTCAGGTGGGGACATGGGGTCAAACGGGCCACCCTGCGGCGCCCAGGGTCGGAGACCCCAGAGCCAGGCCTTGTGTGAGTCCAGCTCTGAGGGAGCTGAGCTCGGGGCGCTGTGTGTGCGGGGGGCGAGGCCGGGAGTGAGGGGCTGCGTGGCCCACGAGCCCCGGCTCCCACGCGAGGCGGGTCCCCCCGGGGCGTGCTCAGGGTGCGGCGGCCAGGCGGAGGAGGGGCCGAGGGCACAGGTGACAGCACTGCACCGGGCAGATGCCTCGCGAGGCTCCTCCCGCCCCTCGCTGGTGCAGGGCGGAGCGCCAGAAGAGCCGCGGGCCTACAGCGCACGCTTGGATGTTAGTTGAGCGACTCATGGAATGTTCCAGCAAGGCTGGTGGGATGGGAGGCTCAGCTGACCCTTCCCCCGGCCCCATCTAACCACTCCACGGCGCCTCGCCTGGGCCCCCCAGCTCTCAGGGCTGGAAGCTGCCTCCACAGGTCCTCCCTGGTGGGCCAAGCTCCAGGCCTCATGGTCTCATGCTGAAGCCACCTCCCCAGCTCTCTCTGGGGCCCCGTGGCTAGCTAGACACCAACAACCTGCAGCCTCCCCCAGCGGCCCCAAAGGTGTCTCCGTGGGGGGCAAAGCCCCACCCCCCACTGCTAGTCCAGACTTGAAAACCTTGCCCTACTTGTCCCGGACCTTGGTTAGGGACCAAGTACAACCACGAGATCAGGTACCAGGAAGTGCCACTGTCGTAACTCCATAGTAATTCACCATACCAGCCAATCAGAGGGCAGGAATGCTCACCTCACCAGCCAATCAGAAGGCAGAAACACTCAGCTGCTGAGGGGGCACTCACAGCTCCATTCTGAGGAGGCCAGGATGGGCGGGCAGGGGGAGGCTCTGTCCTGGGCCCCACTAAACCTCCCGCACCCACAGGCCCCACTGACCACGGCACCTCTGTGACCTGAGGCCATCCCAGCCTCCCAGGGTCCTTGGAGCTCCAAACGAGGCCCAAGTCCAGGTAGCCTGGCCTTCCAGGTACAGACAAGGCCGAGACCTCCCCGGCAAGGCTGTTAGCTGGGAACAGCAGGATCCCCCTACAGAATGGCTAAGTGGTGACCGGGACATGAGCGACACAGGGACTGGTCCCACCTTGGTAAGAGTGACCTCTCTGGTGTCACCATCAAGGTGAACCATTGAACCTGCAACCCATGATCCAGCAATGCTACGGGCACGCCTGCCCCCAAGACCACGGCCTGGCTGGGACCCTCCCAAATGTCCCCTCCAAGGGATGAGGAGAGGTACAACCAGGCCAGGAAGAACACCGGAAGGGCCAGGCACCAGTGGCTCATGCCTGTCTGCAATCAGGAGGCGGCAATATAGAGGACCGTGGCTCGAAGTCAGCCCAAGCAGAAAAGTCCATGAGACCCCCATCTCCAAAATAACTGGCAAAAAGCTAGGCTGGAGGTGTGGTACAAGCGGTAGAATATCAGCCAGAACAAGCAGACCTGGGTTCAAACCCTCATATCAGAAAAAAGAAAGAAAAGAAAAAGAGCAGCAGCAGGAGGGTGAGCTGCTGCAGATGATGCTGGCCACGCAGATCGCGGCGCAGCCCAGCAGTGACCGGTCCTGAGGAGGAGCTCCGATCACACCAGGGGCTCACGGGGCTGGCCGCGGGCTGCCAGTGTCCTGCTTCCCAACTGGGAGCATCTGTCTCGTTAGTCATTAAGCTATATGTTCAGACTTTACTGACATCATAATTTTAACGGCTAATCGTATGCTATACAATTCTGCCACAATAACGAGAACATGGCAGAAAGCAGACTAGTGCTGGGGGAAGGGAGAACTTCAGTATTGATGACGGCAGGGTTTCTTTTGGTGACAGTGTTACAAGATGGATTGTGAAAAGGCTATGTTTCTAAACAAACACTCACACACACACACACACACACACTCCACTGAATTCACACCTGTAATCCTAGCTACTCAGGAGGCTGAGATCTGAAGATCATGGTCTGATGCTGGTCTAGGCAGGAATAAGGATAAGACTTTATCTCCAATTAGCTACCAACAAAACCAGAAGTGGAGGTGTGGCTCAGGTGGTACAGTATCAATCTTGAACAGAAAAGCAAAGCCTGAGTTCAAGCTCCAGTACAAGCAATAGAAAAACAGGGACAGAGGCAAGGCCTGGCCATGCTGGCGACTGCTCCTACCCCACAGGGGGCGGGGAGCTCTCCCGCAGGGCCACGCGCCCCTTCTTGTTCTTGCACAGGAAAAGGAGGCCTGGCCCTGACATAAGGCTGGACTGGCAGATCTGCTGTGACATACCTGACCATGGGGTCAGCGCTGCCAGTAGAGAAAAGCAGCGGCCAGGTGCCCACTGGGAGGCAGCCTCGCTCCGGCGCAGGCCCTCCGAACCTGACAGGGTGGGGGGTCACGGGGTCCCCACCAGCCAGTGTGGGGGAGCAGCTACCCGGCCTTCGGTACCATGTCTGACAGCATGCCCAGAGTACCACGTGTGTCAGGAGCAGAGCAGGTGGGAAGAACACCAGGCCCTTACCTGGGCTATCAAACCACGGTATGCATTTCTCTCATCTGCATTTCTCTGTCCACAGCTCCAAGGCCACCTGTGGGCAGGGTGATGTATCATGACACCTGTCCCAGCCATTGCTCTCCCCATTTGAAGAGGGGGCCTCCAATGTAGCCAGGCACCCACTGGCTTGGCCAGCCACACATCACAGGGAGCTCTATATGGAACTTCCCCAAACCAACCCCGCCCCCAGCACCGCCAGGCTCGGCACACTGCCCCTCTGGCGGCCAGCCTGCCAGTGCCAGGCCCCTCTGTGCGTCGAGGGTGCCATCTGCAGGGAGAAGGGGGAAGTGCAAGGGCAGCACTATACCAGCCACAGGGGCCAGCGGTTTTCAAATAGCTCCATTCACAGACAAGTACCATCAACAGGCAAATCAACATAAAACACCGATGTTTTCACCCAGCAGCCACTATAGACAGTCACTACTGAGCTAGGAGACAATCTGGTTCTTGCTCGGTCTGCCACTCATCCCTCCATCATGTTCCAGCTGTATTTCAAGCTCCGGGGCCACCTGCAGCTCGTGGCTCCCGGGTTCTGCCCAGTGCTCCCACCCTTCGACCCCCGGGCATGGCTCTGTCCTGATCTTTCCGTCCCTCTGTCTGTAGGTTGATGAAGGAGGTAGATCTCTACATATACATGAAAAAAATCAAGAGGGGCCAGGCCCCACCCTCTCAAACCAAGGCGAGAGGTGACAGTTCCTAGGAGCCAGACAGGCAGCCCTGGTCATCAGCTGAGGGCTGGTTGAGTGCCAGGCACATGCAGCATGCCATTGATCATGCCATAAAACAGTGTGCAAGAAAAAGGAACACACACACACACACACACACACGCACGCAAGCACAGACACACACACTCACACACGCACACCAAGTGGGTTTATGTATACCTGGAAGGATCTGGCAAACTGTGGATGGCTATGTCTCCAGGGGTAAACCACCTGTGGATATTTAAACCTTTGATTCACTAGTGTGTGCGGTGCTGGGGCTCGAGCCCAGCGCTGTGCGCGGCAGGCTGGTGCTCTGCCACTAGGCTGTGCCCTTGCTCCGTGTACACTTTTAAATGGCAGGCAGGTACCTGGAACTTGGTGGTGGGGAGTGCGCACAGCCCCCCCTTTGCCCCCCCCCCCCGCTCCTTTGTGGGCCTCCCTCCAGTGAAGGGACCTTCTGCAGGGCCTGGGCAGCCCCTGGCTCCAGCCTGCAATGAGGCAGACGCACTCTGCACAGGGCTGTCTGGCTTGGTTGGGCCAGAAAGACCCCAACTGAGGGCAGTTAATCAAGAAAGACAGCGTGGTTTCTCCCAACAATCCCGAAGCCGCCTGTGTCCCAAGCGGTATTCCTCAGCTTCACCTTAAAAAAAACTTTTTTTTTTTTTTTTTTGTCGGTCATGGGGCCTGAACTCTGGGCCTGGGCGCTGTCCCTCAGCTCTTCAGCTCAGGGCTAGCGCTCTACCACTTGAGCCACAGTGCCATGTCTGGTTTTCTGAGTGGTTTATTGGAGATAGGCCAGACACAAAAGCTCCTGGTGCGTTGGAGGCCCGGCCTCCAGAAGAGCACGGGAGGCATCACCTCCACCTCCTGTACAACACCCGTGCGGGGTTTCTGTCTGAGCGGCAGGTGGACCCCGCCAGGCCCGGCTGGGCCGGGAGGCTGGGCATGGGGTTGCCTCTCTCCCTCATGCCCTTGGCCACACCTGAGCACTGGAACCCGGGACTCCTTGAGGGAAGAGAGAAGGTGTGTGTTCCAGGTACAGTGGAGTTTGGGGGGGGGGGGGGCTTCTCCCCTGGGAGGATCAGGAAGGAGCTGGGCGGAGACTTCCAGAAGCACAGCGCTCCTCCCCGCCTGGTGTTCGCACGTGCTCCTCACCCAGGAGACACCTCACAGCTGGTGCCTGGGTCCCCGTGTCTTACCCACATCTCTCCAGCATCGCCAGCACTGCCCCTTCCCTGAATGGCCACACTCTGGTGTCTACGGCACTGTCAAGGACGGTGACCCAGGCCTGGTCACCACAGGGCATCTCCACGTGCTCCCGGTGCCAGCGCCCAGCTGCCGGCGGCCAGCTCAGACCCAGGAGGACCCAGCACGAGAAAGCATGCTTTTCCTGAGGGCCCATCACAGAACGGGGCTGACAGTCACCTGCCATTTCTAAGTTCTCCGCTCCTCACAGACGAGGAGCGAAAGGACAAAGAGCGAGGAGCTGAGGCCACCCACTGCACCTCTGCCTCAGCGAAGGCTCCGACACCGCCTGAGGGAGGGGACAGACGCAGCCCGCCCACAAGGCGGGGGGGGGGGGCAGCACCTCGAACAGAGCCTTTATTTCTGCACCTCATACCTACCAGGATCTGTTTCCACAGCCAGAGCCTGCTCAGAAGGTTCCCTGGCAAGCTAGCGGCTGGTGGCTCAGGCCTGTAATCCCAGCTACTCAGAAGGCTCGGATCTGAGGACGAAGCTCAAAACCAGCCAGGCAGACAAATCTGAGAGTCTTTATCTCCAGTTAAATAGTGAGTTTTTGTTTTGTTTTGTTTCCAGTCCAGGCTTGAACTCAGGCCCTGGGCACTGACCCTGAACTTTCTGCTCAAGGCTAGTACTCTACCACTTGAGCCACAGCAGCACTTCCAGCTCTTTCTGGGTATGTGGTACTCAGGAATCGAACCTAGGGCTTCACGCATGCTAGGCCAGCCCTGTACCATGAAGCCACATTCCCAGCCCCCCAAAAAGTATTTTGGTTTTTTTTTAAAAAAAAGCCAGAAGTGAAAGTGTGGCTCAAGTGACCATCCTTACAATGCCCATCCATGAGGAAAGAAAAGCCCGCTAAAGCCCTCTTTGTTTCAGAGAACAGAGCAAAACGAGATCGTTCAGCCCAGGAAGCTAGAGGAGAGGAAGGCGAGGGGACGGTGAGGCACTCACCTGAATTTCCCCGTCCGCACCTGCAGAGCTCTCATCCCACACCGCTGCGCACCGCCGACGTCGCCCACAATATCGTCCCCGATCATGATGGCCTGTCACGGGAGTGAAATACGCCCCGATGTGATGTCAGGAGAATTTTATTCCTGTGCTCCTTCATCTTTTTTGACATAATAAACTGCTTGATTTGATGTTTAAAACCACCATTGTACAAATTAAACAAGATAATATTGTCACCGTATCGATTAAAAGTCAACGCACCCTGAATATATCTCCTGCTGCCCCCACGGGCCGTGGCTCTGAACGGTATATATTTGTGCAATTTGAAATCAATCAGCAGGTGCCAAAGTGATTTGGTGCCCCAAGGATGTGCGGGGCTGCTGACGCTCAGCCTCTGCGCGGTACCAACTGTGTTCTCCCTGAACCCTAAGATCTGAGAACAGGCAGCCAGCCCTCAGCTCCCTGGGAACTAAGTAAATCCCTGGTGAATCTTTCTAGCCTCTGGCTTGGATGCTTTCAATAGTAAAAGTACTGCCGATTGCCAGGTGCTGGTGACTCATACCTGTCATCCTAGCTACTCAGGAGGCTGAGATCTGAGGATCGCAGTTCAAAGCCAGCCCAGGCAGAAAGTCTGTGAAACTTTTATCTCCAATCAATGACCGAAGAGTCAGAAGTGGAGCTATGCCTAGAAGTGGTAGGTCCCTAGCCCTGCACAAAAGCCCAGGCCCCAAGATCAATCCCCATGACTGATAAAAATTAAAAACAAAAAACACTGCATACAGCCTATCAAATACAAAATATAACAACAAAAATGGTGCGTGCGTGCACATGCACGCACGCACACACACACACACACACACACACACAGAAGAAACTTCATATGCAGCCTCTGGGACAGACTCTTCCACTGAAACAAGCCTCAACCCCAGTGTTGCTGTATTTAGAGGCAGAGCCTCTAGGAAGGCAAGTAAGACTACAGGACGTGGTGGCTCACGCCTGTAATCCAAGCTACTCAGGAGGCTGAAAGCTGAGGATCATGCAGAAAAAGCAGCGAGACTCTTATCTCCAATTAATCAGCAAAAAGCTGCAAGTTGAGCTGTGGTTCTGGTAGTAGAGAGCCAGCCTTGAGCAAAAGCTAAGTGCCAAGTGAGAGTTTGCGACCCTGGTTCAAGCCCCAGTACTGGCATTTAAAAAGGCCCTAGGAGGCCACAGAGCCTCCAGAGCCTCGGAAGGGAAGGGACAGCACAGCTGCCCCACGGGCACAGAGGCAAGGCCACGTGAGGACACAGCAGGAGGGCGGGACATGGTGTGGGTGTGTCCCTGGAGGGCTCAGGCTGGAGGCGGGGCGGGCAGCATGGTGGTGGGACCTTTAAGGGGAGGAGCCTAGCGGCGGTGCCATGGGCCCCACGTGGAAGGGAGTGGATTGAGAGAGGCAGGTTAGAAGATCAGCTGCCCTGTGCCTGGCCTTTGCTTGCCGTGGTTTTCCTGTTGGCTTCTCTCCGTGTGGTGATGCGACCAAGCCCCACCACAGCCTGAGCGGTGGACACACCCAGCCTTGGGCTTTCAGTCTCCAAACAAACTCCTAATAAACTGGGCTAAAGAAGCTTCTTTTCTTTATAAAGCAGCCAGTGCCAGGCATTCTGTTACAGTCACACAACATGAACTAAGATGACCACCATCTTGGACCATTTGCATTGAAACAATCTCGCCTGGAACTTGTGACCCTCCTGCCTCAGTCCCCTCACTCATGTTTACAGCCGCCACTTTGTAAGTCTGGCCGGTAAGCCAGGAAGGGCTCCCCAACTCAGAAACTGGATTCGCTGATACCCTAGATTCCCAGCCTCAGAATTTTGGGCAAGTAAAGCTCTGTTATTTAGATGATCACCAGCCCGAGCTGTCTTCC